>NC_071995.2:125755000-126062916 GCF_028885655.2 Pongo abelii
TCTAATTTTAGTAATTTCTTTTATTTGAACAGCTCTGGTGTTGGTTTGTTCTTTTTTTATAGTTCCTTTAGGTGCAAAGCTAGATTGTTAATTTGATAACTTTCTAACTTCTTGATGAAGGCATTTTAGGGCTACGAAGTTTCCTCTTAACACTGTTTGGCTGCATCCCAGAGATTCCGGTAAGTTGTGTCCCTATTTTTGTTAACTTCAAATAACATTTTTCCTGTCTTAAATTAAATCTTCATCCAGGAATTATTCATAAGTTATTTTGTTTTCATGTAGCCATGTGCTTTTGAGGGATCTTCTTGGTATTTTCTGTTTTTGCTGTAGTGTCATTCAAGTGTGTGCTTGATATGCTTTCAATTTATTTGAATTTATTGAGGCTTGCTTTAAGACTGATCATGTAGTTTATCTTAGACTATGCTCTTTTTTGCAGATGAGAAGAATATATATTCTACGGTTGTTGGGTGGAATGTTCTGTAGATGTCTATTAGGTCCAATTGTTCAAATGTCAAGTTTAAGTCCAGAGTTTCTTTGTTAATTTTTTGCCTCAGTGATCTGTCTAATGCTGTCAATGGTGCATTAAAAACTCCCACTATTATTATCTGGTTGTCTAAGTTATTCATAGGCCAAGAAGTTGTTTTATGAATCTGGGTGCTTTAATGGTGGCAATGGTGGGTATATATATTTATTTAGGATGGTTAAGGCTTCTTGTTGGATTATGCTCTTTATCATTATGTAATTCCCTTCATTGTCCTTCTTAATTTTTATTGGCTTAAAATCTGTTTTATCTACTATAACAATAGTGACTTCTGCTCTTGTGTTTTCTGTTTGCATAATAGATCTTATACCACCCTTTTACTTTGATCCTGTTGGTGTCATTACATGTGAGATGAGTCCCTTGAAGATGGTTGGGTCTTGTCTCTTTATCCTGCCTGATGCTCTATGTCTTTTAAGTGCAGGTGTTCAGCCCTTTTACATTGAAGTTTGGTATTGATATGTGTAATTTTAATCCTGTCATTGTGTTGTTAGTTGGTTGTTATATAGACTTGATCGTATAGTTGCTTTATTGTGCTTGTGGGCTATGTGCTTAAGCATGCTTTTGTGGTAGCAGGTGTCATTGTTTCAAATCCATGTTCAGCACTCCATTAAAGACTTCTTGTAAGGTTGGTCTAGTTGAAATATATTCCCTCAGCATTTACTTGTCAGAGGAGGATTTTATTTGTCCTTCACTTCTGAAACTTAGTTCCTTTGTGTATCCTTGCTTTGCAGCTGTGTTCTCAGGTGCGAAGGGGAAGGAGGTGACCCTCTCACCACATCTGCTTATGGGTCTTGGAGGAGTCACCTCTGATAACTGGCATTGTGCCTACAATTTAGTTGTTGTTGTCAGGTTTTTCAGGCCACGGGGCTCCCTTAGTGAGAGGTCTGATAGGGAAATAGGCCACACCTTTACCACCCCAGCCTGTGTAGTGAAGCATGCCTATGTCCCAAACCAGCCCACAAACCTGTGTGACTCAGACCTCTCAGTTTTCTGAGAGTCTGGGCTCCTCCCTGATTGAAGTCCCAGCTCAGCACTCTTGAGCTGCAAGCTGCAGCCATGGGGCACCAGGACCTGCTCACAATTCCCTCCTTTAGATGTTCTGAGTTGGTTTCCAGATGCAGTTGGAGATCTGAAGGGCTCAAGGCTGCTGGAAGGCACTCAGGTGGGGCAAATTTACCCAGGCTGGGCAGTGGAGGCTGTACCATGAACATGCCCTTACAGCGTAGCCAGGCAGGGTCCCTGGGAGTGGCTGGTTGGAAAGCATATCTGCAGGACAGATATGCCTCAGTCCCACAGAGAAAGATATTGTGCTTTGTCTCTGGCAGTTAGTTGATGCCCGGGCCTCTCAGAGGGAGACTGGCAGCCCTTGGGGGTGGGTGCTTATAGCTGGGCTCCACCAGAGCTGACTCACACTCTAAGGTCCCTGGCTGCATGCCTGCTGCAGCTCCAACTCCATCTAATCTCTGGGGAGATGTCCCTGCCAGCTCATGCATTCATGGGGGTATGGGATGCCTAAAAGCAGCTAGGATCCCAGAGGTCTGTGCTGAGAGTGAGCAGGTCCCCAGTCCCTTCATTCACCCTTCTTCAGGTACTGCTTGAGTCCAGGAACTAGACATAGCATTCAGGCATCCCACACAGGGTTCCCAGTTTTTTTCCCTGTTCAGCCTCAGTGACTGAGTCTTTTCTCCATTCACATGTGGCATTTTCTCTCTGAAAATCTGTACAAACTATGTTGGTGTAGTCAAAACCATGGTCTCTCTCTGTGGGAGCAGCACTCCCCGGTTGCATCTAGCTGGCCATCTTGGAGAAAGTCTCTGGGTTGATTTCTATTGTGATTTTTCTCTTCTTTTCAGATAATATTTTCCTTTTTTTTTTAACATGTCTGGTAATTTTTTATTGAGTGCAAGACATTGTGATTTTACTTTGTTAAGTGTTGGGTATTTTTGCCTTCTTATAATTATTTTTACAATCTGTTTTGCTATAAAGTTATTTAACCATTTTTGACATGGTTTTTATAATTTGGCAGGTAAAACTGGGGCAGCTTTTATTCTAAGGCTAATTATTTCCCATCACTGAGGTAAGAATCTTCTGAGCATTCTACCAAATGAACCATGAGCTTGAATCTTAGTTTGTGATAATTAATGCAGTTTCTCTCTTTTGGTTAAAAACTTACATTGAAAAAAAGTCTAATATTTGTATTTTTTCTGTTTCCTAATGCCTAGCTTGATGCTTTTGAATAGAATCTTTAATCAAGATGCTATTAGCTGCAAATGATAGAAAGTTCAATTCACAATGACTTAAACACATTGGTTCACACATCACAGGGGTAACAGGCTTCAGATTCAGTGTGACCCAGCATCTCAGGTATTGATTCACAAGAATGGGACTCTTTCTACCTCTTGACCCTGTGTTTCTTGATTTGGAATTTACTCCCAGAAATCCCTTTATCTTAAACGGCTCCTAGCACCTCCCAACCTGCATCCACACAGTTTAGAAAGCCCAGGGGAAAGATAAATTATATATTTATTTGTCTTCAAAATAGTTCCAGACAATGTTTTGGGATTTAGTCTCACTAATATGTCTTGGGTTGCCTGATCATACTTGAATCAATCACTGTGGATATATGGAATATTCTGATATTTTTATTTATCAGGCTTGCATCACATGCCCAATTTAAAACCTGGGTAGGTGAAATGAACCCAGTCTCATTCAGGATACATGTGCTGATAATGGAAAAAAATAGTATCTGAAGGAAAACCATAGTGGTGTTGTTAAAAGATATGGTAAAAGATATGGAGAGTGAGACTGCATAGACAAAAGCAATCACTATTGCTAGGGATTGATTTGAGCCAATCCTTGTGAGACCATCAGAACCTCCTCAATTAATTATACACAATATTATTGTTTCTACATTCATACCTTTGTGAACCATTTGGTACATTCCCCTGATCCCATCCTCCACTAATATTCACATGTGTATATATAATCTCCCTGGGAAGCCTGGACTATTAAAATGTAAAGGCCTGTCTTGTACTTTATTTAGATTTGTCCTCTACATGCTGAGAATGACTCTGGGCAAAGAATATATATTCACGGAACATTTATTGTATAAGTGAATTAATGAATGTGATTCTTATGCATATACTAAATGTCAATGTCTTTCCTTTCTTAGCTTGATTGCCATTGTTTTCAAATATTGATTCTAAAATTGTTATTTGCTTTTCATAAGGAGCTATTGATTGCATGTTCAAAACCAATAACAAACAAATTATCTTCAAATTTGAGAATGATAATGTCTGCCTCATCAAGGTTGTAAGAATGTCAAATAGACAATCATGTGTAAAGTATTTAGATCAGCACCTAATACATAGCACTTCATATATTTTAGATAATATAAATATCGGTAATTCTGACACCTTCAATTTCATCTTTTTAGGATTTGCAATGGAATAATAAGGGCCTGATTTGCAAAGTGGTATGTGGAACCCACTTAGCCACTGAGATAATGTTAGGACTACAAATGAGAAAACCACTACAATATCCATCTGTTTTGTAAAATCTGGTGAGAGCAGATTATTAACTGTTTGATGTACTACCATTTGTGAGCTCTGTTGCCCATTGTATCTGGCTGTTGTTCTTTTCCTTCAGAAACACATAAAAATAGGCACATCTACAGAAATCCCTTCTTGAACCTTTAATCATGAATCTTGAATCTTTAATCATTCCTTAATTCATTTCTTGAGTTAATATTGTTGAATGCCTATTATAATAATAGCTACAATCATTGAGTACTTAAGTATGTACCAACACAATTAGAAGCACTTTACATAGTTTAACTGTTTTAATCTCCATCGCAACCCTATATGACAAGTGCTATTATTATCCTCATTTTTAAGATGAGGGAATTGAAACACCTCTTTGTAAAGTGCATTGCCCAAGGTTACACTGGAAATAGTGGCTCACATGGAAGCTGTTGATCTACAGTGAGCAAAGCATCCCTACTCTCTTGCTGCCTCCCCTAGAGAAATTTGCTCTCCCAGACTTCCTTGCAGGCAGGGGTGGCTATGGGACCCACATGTGGCCAGATAAGCATAGTATTCAGTGCGATAAGCATGCTTCAGGGGAAGCTTTTACTTTTTCAATGAATAGGGACCAGCATACTCAATCTCCTATCTGCTCTCCACTTCTTCCTGCTTTGAACAGGAAAACGTTGCCTGCTACAGTGACCACCATCTTGTCACCATTAGGGCATGTCCAAGCCTGTTGCAAAGATGCCACCTGATCTCATTGGGTTATGGAGCCAAAGCCTGCACCTCCATTGCTCCAGATTTCTATTTATGTGGGGATAAAACAGGACATTTATTGGTTTAACTCACTCTATAGAGTTTTCTGTTAGTGGTGTTGTTAAAAGATATGGAGTTAGTGTAGTTAAACATAATTGTCAATAAAACAAGTTGGCTGAGCCTGGATTCCAAGCCAGAGAGTCTGGTTGCAGAACCCATGCACTTATCCTTCATTCTGACATTCCTCTCAAGTGTCCAACACTATTCCAGGGCCTGGGGATGGATGGAGATCAGAAAGTACATGGTGCATACCCTCATAATACTTGCAGCCTAATGTTTTCCAATGTTCAAAATTATAAAGCAAAACTATATTCATAATTACAAATTGTGGCAAAACTATGTGGAGAAAGACTGAGTGCTTTGAGAGAGAATGATTCAGGGCCACTCAGGATGAAAATATAAACTGACAGTTGTTACCTTTTAAAATTTCTCTGATGTGAGAGTTTAGGGGAAAGATTCCATGGGCCTCTGGAAGCAGAGGTGGCGGGACATTGCTGGTGGCAAATTCTGGTGTGGAGTTGTTTCTATTCAGCGGTCGGCCTTTCTTTCTTTATGTGTGTTGTTGTCCTTTTAAATCTGAGCAAAAACAAGAACTTCATTAACTTAATATTCAACTTAGACAAGAAGATGGCCATTTCCAAAACAAATGTTCTGTGGACATTTTGAAAAAATATTAAATAAGACCGGGCACAGTGGTTCACACCTGTAATCCCAGCAATTTGGGAGACCAAGGCAGGAGGATCACTTGTGTACAGGAGTTCAAGACCAGCCTGGGCAACATGACAAAACCCTGTCTCTACAAAAAACAAAAACTGAAAAAGTTAGCCTCACATGGTGGCACATGCCTTTAGTCTCAGCCACTCAAGAGGCTGAGGTGGGAGGATCACTTGAGCCTGGGAGGTCAAGGCTGCAGTGAGCAGCCGCTGGGCCATGGCACTTCAGCCTTGGTGTGTGTGGGGAGAGAGAGAGAGAGAGAGAAAGGAAGGAAGGAAGGAAGGAAGAAAGGAAGGAAGGGAGGGAGGGAGGGAGGGAGAGAGGGAGGGAGGAAGGAAGGAAGGAAGGAAAGGAAGGAAGGAAAGAAGGAAGGGGGAGGGAGGGAGGGAGGAAGGAAGGAAAGAAGGAAGGAAGGAAAGGAAGGAAGGAAGAAAGGAAGGAAGGGAGGGAGGGAGGGAGGGAGAGAGGGAGGGAGGAAGGAAGGAAGGAAGGAAAGGAAGGAAGGAAAGAAGGAAGGGGGAGGGAGGGAGGGAGGAAGGAAGGAAAGAAGGAAGGAAGGAAAGGAAGGAAGGAAAGAAAGAAGGGGGAGGGAGGGAGGGAGGAAGGAAGGAAAGAAGGAAGGAAGGAAAGGAAGGAAGGAAAGAAGGAAGGGGGAGGGAGGGAGGGAGGAAGGAAGGAAAGAAGGAAGGAAGAAAAGAAAAAATTAACAAAAAACATGATCTGATTGTGCTGTGTTAGATGTGTCTGTGAGTATTTGCAAGATTCTATGGGTGGTGAGGCTGAGTAAAGCAGGAAATCTCAAGCTTGTAGTAATTGCCCTTGCTGTGCTGGTGGCTGATTGAGACTGTCTTAGTCCAGCAAGCCTGCTTGATCATCTCGGTTTAGGACAGAATACCATCCAATGGCTCGTAATAGTCTCTTTGCTGTGAGTGTAACAACTCTTTTAAATTGATTAGGAAAGAAAGGCAGCATGGTAGCTGAGTTAGTCACTCTCCTGTCCCTCCTACAATTTTCGTATTTGCTATCCTGCTATGTTCTTTTTAAGTCATAAAAGTTTTGTTCACGGCCATTGTCACTGGAAAAGCTGCTTTGGTTCTTCTCGATGTTGTGGCAGTTTGAGAAGATAGTTCTGGCCTCACCATCACACTCTGTAATTCAGGCCACACCCATACATCTCCTAACTATCCCATGTGTCATTGTGCCCCTTCCCAAATCTGTTCTGACTGAGCACCAAATCTCTGAGTGTCTGGAAGCCAGAAGCCCACACTAAGGAGTGAAAACCTACAGCAGAAATTCTCCTGGGATCAACTTTCCTCTACCCAGAATGGGGGAGGCCTGGATCTTAATCTCAAGAAGAAGTAACTCTTTCGAGCCCTTCCTATTAAAAGAATATTTCCTAAACCATATTCACATGCCACCACCATAATGATTGCCAATTATGTGGACCTCTTGCATTTACCTTCTTGATAGTTTTCTTTAAGTAAACCACTTTTATAACTTAACAACAAATGCTAGCTTCATTCAAAGTCATAAACACGGTCACATAATATCATGCTCTTTAGTATTTTTAATGTGCATAAAATAATTAACTATTAAAATGAAATGTTTATCCATGTACCCCCTGACATTATTCTGAATATCAACACATTTTAATTCTGCCCTAAGAACATGTCTCCTGCTTCTTATTCTATTTGGCCAGCTTTATGTCTCTAAATTCAAGTAGGATCCAGTCCATGGTTCTCTCAATTTCTCTCCAAGGGTCTGTTTGAATCAAAATTTTTTGTGTTTCTGCCCATTTTTTTAAAAAATACATTGGTTGGTCTTTTCCTTTTGCAGCAGAGACCTCAGAGGTTAGCTCTTAGGAAACAGAGCTGGGTCCTCAGAAACATCCTTCCTCCTTTAACTTGTTAAAAGGAGCCCCTCAGGCTCCATCTATTTGTTCATTTTTGAAAACCTTAACAATGCTGAGTTCTGTGTTTCCTCACATTTCATTTTCTCCTAGTCAGAGGTTGAATTTAAGTTTACCTCTATCGTAAGAACTTCAAGGTGGACAGAAGAGCCTTAAAGTTTTGTCCTCTAGTCCTCCAGTATAAAAGTTGTAAGAGCAGTTAATTTCTTCTCATAGTCTAAAATTAGACCTGGGAACTTTTGAAGGAGACTGCCCCTGAAGTTATTGACAGTGTTGATATGAAACAAATGATATTGCATGATAAATGCTTATGTTTTTTAATTTGGAAGTTCCAATTAAGCATGATGTATTTCTTGGTTGTGGAGACTACTTTTTCAAGATAAAATTAGCTCAATAGCTGCCTAGAATGTCGATGCAATCTGTGTATGATGTGAGCCTTACAGAAACTAAACAAGTGGAAGGGCATTGGCAACAAACCAGGGTTTGAAAAGAACTGCAGCAACTTATCCACATTTTGATGCATTCATATTCCTCTTCTCTGCAGAGGAATACGAATGCATTTAAAATGTTAATGGAGGAATATGAATACATCAAAATGTGAATGAGTTGTTGCCCTTGGTTGCCTTTGACTCTGCATATTATTTGCTATTCCTACACTCGTCATGGCAGAAGGGAGACATGAATCATTGCATCTGGTGTTGGTGTCCTCGTGTGTGTACACCGAAGAAGAATTGCCATGGAAATTCCCTGGGTCTTTTCTCTTTCCTACAGAGAGCTTAAAATAGAGCCCAATGAGCTGGGATCCTTACTGTCATAACCGAAGAGAGGTGATTCAGCCCATGGTGGGCTTTGTCCCATTGTTGCAGTCTTCTTGGTTGAGGTCACTGATGGTTAATTTCATGTCAACTTGACTAGGTCATGGGGTGCTCAGTTTAGTAAATAGCATTTCTGAATGCGGTTTGTGTCTATATGCTGAACGTGTCTGTGAGGGTATTTTTGCATGAGATTAGCATTTGACTTGGCCAACTGCAGATAGCCTTCTTAAATATGACTGGGTGGGTGTCATTCAATCCTTTGAGGGTCTGAATAAAAGAAAAGGGTTGAGGAAGGTTGAATTGGTTCTCTCAGCCTGACTGTCTGAGCTGAGACATTGGGCTTCTCTTACCCTTGGGCTGGGACTCAGGCCTTTGACTTAGGAGTGGAATTTGCAACACTAGCTTTCTTAGATCTATAGCTTGCAGATTGCCCATAGTCATGAAAGACAATTCCTCACAATTATCTATCTATCTATCTTCTATCTATCTATCTATCATCTATCTATCTATCTATCTATCTATCTATATCTATCTATCTATCCATCTATCTATATCTATCTATCTTCCTATTTGTTCTTTCTCTGAAGAACCCTGGTTAATACAAATTTCATCCATAGGACTTTATTTACATTATCCCCTGCCTAGCCTGCTAAATATATCACTTTGGAAGACAATAGCCCTTGGCTCAACTGTCACTTTTGCTACTGCATGAAGATGGGGGTTTCTTCTCAGCACACCACGACAGGAGGTTACAGTTTAGCCTGCTGTTCAGGGGAAAACCCTGCGGTCTGCAGGCCACCATGTTCTGAGCAATGTTAATACTTTGCTGGGAGATACCCAATTCTGTTGCTAATCCTGGGACCTATGTAAATTGAGGGGATCTAATTAATTAGCTGCGATGTGCTTGTCATAATTTTAAAGTGTACATTAATAATACATTATACCGTGACTCCACAATGAATCGAGAATTCCAAGGAGCTGTGTTCTTCTTTGCATTACTTTGAAATCATCATAAGGCACCTCTAAAAGTGTGAAGCACTTATTAACATCCTGTATAAGATCCTTGTTCGTGGTGTCATCATTCTTCAACAGCACAAGAAATTTGGTCTGATTTCCAGGGAAGGTTTTTGTTCTTTTTTTTTGTTTTTTTGTTTTTTTTTTTTAGATGCAGTTTCACTCTTGTTGCCCAGGCTGGAGTGCAATGGCATGATCTCGGTTCACTGCAACTTCCACATCCCGAGTTCAAGCGATTCTCCTGCCTCAGCCTCTCGAGTAGCTGGGATTACAGGCATGCACAACCATGCCCAGATAATTTTGTATTTTTAGTAGAGATGGGGTTTCTCCATGTTGGTCAGGGGTGATCCGCCCTCCTCAGCCTCCCAAAGTGCTGGGATTACAGGCGTAAGCCACCGTGCCTGGCCTCCAGGGAAGGCCTTAAAAGGACTATTAAAGACACCTACAAAGCTCCTCTAAGAAATTATTTTATGTAGTAGAGACTGTGCGTTAGCTAAAGGCTAAGGTGTCAATTGAAGTGATAATATAAATTATGGTGATATGAAAATATACTATATTTTGTGTGTCCCAGGACTGTACTCCTTTTGGGTAATAGAGAAAGAAATGTATTAGAATCCAGAATTTGGAAAAAAAAGTCATTGGCAATCTGGAACCTTGTGCCTAGTGGAGTAAAATCAGCATGGATGAATGTAAAGTTCTGTAATTAGGTCCAACAATTACTTTGCATCATGAGAATGTGGCAGATGTAGCATAATAATAACATGTGAGTATGTGTGAAAAATCCTAACATGATCTTTGGTATCAGTAATTAGTGTATGTCATCAGATCATCTTTGTTGAACAGGTTTTACTGGATGAAGACCTGTCTTGATACTTTAGGGATTAGGATCCAAGTCTTCTTCAGATTTCACGAAATGTTTTTGTTCCAAATATATATATATATATATATTGATTACCTTCTTTGTGTAGGGGAACATACCAAGACAGTTACTATCATGAAATTTATGTGGTTCTTCCTTAGGCGATTGCAGTCAAACTAATGATTTTGAATGGCTAGCATTTAGTGAGCACTTAAGTGCCAGATGCTAAGCACATGAGAGGTATTGGCTCATTTCATCCACACGAGCTTTTGAATCAGGTAATGCTACTCATGACACTACTTATAGATGAGAAACACAGAGTCATGGAGAGGTTAAGTAACTCACCTAAGGCCACACGGTTTGAGCGTGGTGGAGCCAGGGGTCCCGCTATGCTTTCTAGCTCCAGAGCCAAATCTATTCACCACTGGCCATTAATGAAGTGCCACTCAGCATGATCATGCAGGGCCACGGGGCCTGGGGGTTGCCCTAATGAAATAGTAGCAAATACCCCTCCTCTATTTCTCCACAAAGGAACTAGTTAGCTGATAATGTCCTAGTTCTAAATTTGCAAAATGCCTTTCTCCTTCCAACTATATCACCTGGAAAGCATGACTTCTTCTCTTTGCCAAGTTTTTTTGAATGTCTTCACAGGAAGGAAGAACGCAGCTGTGACTTTCATAGTGTGACTATAAAGCGATATATAAACATATGCAGTTCTGGATAACTGGTGGGCTCATGTATTTATGTGTTAGTAATTGTATTGTTTATCAGTAATTTGTGGCTTCTTAGGGTCCCAGAAGCCTATCATACTTTATCAGCAGGAGATGTACTCTTTCTTCCATAAGACTAAGAAAAGTACAATTATGGTCACCTTGACGATAGTGCCTGCCAACTTCTCTCTGCAAGAATTCAGTTTTTCAGCTTTCAGTTTCAGCTGCACTAGGCACTAATGAGATGCTAAATAATTATAAAAGAGATTTCACATTTGAAAGCCTTCCCTACACCCAAGGAGACATCTTGTTTCCAAACTTAGTCTGTGATGAGTAAGGCGAGGCTGAGTGTCTTCTGACAGATGTGCTCTCAGAGGAAATTTAAAGTTACCTGCTGCTTGCCTGGAAATATGCAGGGAGCTCCTTTCCTAGAAATAGAATCTGATGTCACCTCTGGAGAAAATCACTGGCTTTGAAATAGCAGTGAATTTCCTGGGTTAATATGCAACAGCTACAAAAAGAAGAGCTCTGATACCGAGGTTGCCTTAAATGTTAGAATTTACAAAGATCTCCCAGGGAGCAGTGGCTGAGCCAGAATTAGAAACCAATTACACTTGACTCCAAGATCCCTGTTAATCCACAATGGTGGTCATCGTCTTCTGGCACTGATATTCTCTACTTATAGATCACATAGGCTCCTTAGGGGAAGGGAACACATGCTTTTCATTTTAATAATACTTATTGGATATTTATAAAATATCTTCTAAGTGCCAGGCAGGGTGGTGAGTGATGATGATACACAAGATTGGCAAGGTCCCTGCTCTCCTGGACATGCCATCTTGAGAATAAGGACAGGCCAATAGGCCAACAAATTAATAGGTTATAACACACCCAGCCAGCATCAAAAAACAGCAGTGCTTTGCAAATAATATTCGCTCCACAAATTCGTGTGGGATAGGATTGAGTGGAAATAGGTAGGATGCGAAGGAAGACTGATGCTCACTGAGTTCCTGCAGCACTTTTACTTTGGCCATGAGGATGTCATCCATTCATCCTTTCAGTTGACATTTGCTGAAAACATATAGCTCACCAGACAGATACCATGAGAGGTAGTGAAGCTAAAGAGATCGATGAGAGATGAGGCCTGAATCTCTCAGAGGGTCCAGCTGTCTCTCCAGTGTACCCAGTGTACTGTCAGACAATTTTGGTGGTTGTCATTGTCATGCAACTAAAAATACCTAAGAGTTAGCTTCAACTCGCATGCAAATGTCATTCATTTATGGCACAAATAAGAAGAAAAATAAATGCAAATCTAGGTCACATTCTGTCCTCACAAACTTCTTGGTGGCATCACAAGAAGAAAAGAAACTCACATTGATCTGACATTTAGAATTAAGAGAGTTCAGCAGAAGTGAAAGAATCAGGACTCTGACGGCAAGGGGAGGAAGCTGCTGGGCATGGAATCTTGATTTCCTATCGTGCTGGAAGAAATCCTGCTGTAGGAAAGGTTTATTTACCTTTCTAAAAGGGTCTGCATCACTAACGTATGTGTTTCCCTTTAAGCAAATGTTCGGAAACATCAGGGTCTCCTGCTTCTTGGACCAAGATCAGGGGACATCAGGCCTAATGGTCCCTGATCAGCCGCTCTGCCCCAGCTCCTGCATCTCAGAAGCCCATCTTCCACTCTGGATTTTGGAGTTTCATTTCAGTTCATAAATCCACAAGTGCATAAAACTGGAAGGCTTTCCATCTACTCCACTCTGCTCAAGCCTTCAAGTGAATTTTTAAGACATGAGGGTAACAGGCCAATACTTTAAAACCACCTAGCTTAGTCCTTATGTTGCAACTCATCCTGCCCATCTTTGGAGATAAAAAAACAAGTAAATAATAGAAAGATTATTTATATTCCTGGAAGAAAAAACTCAAAAACAAATAAAACTTAAAACCCAGCACTTAAAAACAATTATAAAGTGGTCCCAGAATACATGCAGCTCCCAATCTGTCAACTCTTCAGAATTAAAAAAATGTACCAGTGTAAGATTTTTTATTCCCTCTGGAGTTAAGCTCATAACAAAATTGGCCATACTCTCAATGGAAGAAAGAATTTGACCTTTAAAACCACATCCCAACATTCCAAAAAATCAAATAATGTACTTGATCTAAATTAATTGTGAGCATCTCATTTCTTATAATGATGTTGATGGCGATGATGACTATAGTTATTGATATTAATTTTTACCTTGTGCCAGTCACTGTGCTCAGCACTTCCTCCACACATCTCACTTGACCTTTCAAATCATTCTATGGGTCAGACTCTAACATGATATTCATTTCACAGATCAGAGAGATTACTAAATTAAAACCACTCAAAATGTTCTGGAGGTCAGAAGTCTGAAGTCAGCCCCATTGGACTAAAATAAAGCAGTCTGCAGCCATGTTCCCTTTGGAGGCTTTTTGAGAGAATTTCTTTCCTTTCCTTTCCATGCTTCTAGAGGCTGCATAGATTCCTTGGCCCATGGACCCTTTCTCTGTCTTCAAAGCCAGCAAAGTCAGCAAGAGTCTTTCTCGTGCTGTCATCTTTCTGGTTCTGCCTCCTGTGTCCACTTATAAGCACTTCTGTGATTACATCCAACCCATCTGAGTTATGCAGGATAATTTCTGCATCTCCATTGTATTAGTCCATTTTCACACTGCTGATAATGACATACCCAAGACTGGGCAATTTACAAAGGAAAGAAGTTTAATGGAGATCTCACAGTTCCACGTGGTTGGGAAAGCTTCACTATCATGGTAGAAGGCAAGGAGGAGCAAGTCATATCTTATGTGGATGGCAGCAGGAAAAAAGAGAGCTTGTATAGGGCAACTCTCACTTTTTTCTTAAACCATCATATCTCCAGCACGGGAAGAGAGCATGGGAAAGACCCACACCCATGATTCAATTACCTCCCACCACATTCTTAACACAACATGTGGGAATTGTGGGAGTTACAGCTCAAGATGAGATTTGGGTGGGGACACAGCCAAACCATATCATCCATGTCTGCTGATTAGCAACCTTAATTCAATCTGCATCCTTACTTTCTCCATGCAAACTAACAAATTCATAGGCTATGGAGATTAGGACATGGAAATATTTGGGAAGGGGTGGGGGTGGCATTACTTTGCATGTCACAAGCAGAGAACAACTGAGAGCTTCTATGATTCCAGATGAGCATGCAGAATGCAGGAGGAGTCAGGTATCTCCGGAATTGGAAAGAGTGCAAATATGTCTACCTGGGCTTCCAGGCTAATTGCCAACACCTTGCAGGGAGCTCACACACACACTTTTCAAAGAATAGGTCAAGGCTCTGTCAAATGTCAGCTAGTGTCAACTCTTGAGTTAGGAAAAACTTAGCTTCCTGCAACCCTTGCTGTCTTCGTTGTAAAAAAAAAACCTCTTTACTGGAAAGAATAGTGTTCTAAGATGGGACCAAAACAGTGGGAACCATCAGCACTTACAAACAGCTACCCTGGAAGCCTGGCCTGTCTTCTCTGCCATTTCTGTGGCCATATTTAATCCACTGATCAGATGACTACTGGTCAGGCTTGCTTCAGAATGTCCATGTGCTATGTTACATGTCAGTGCAATTGTCAAGATGTCAAGAGAGAGAATTTGACAGCCTCCATAGATGTGACTAATAGCACCTTATAAAGTCTAGTAAAAGAAGCCCAGTTATGGCTGAATACCACTCAATTATGACCCCTAGTGAGCACTGAAGGGGAAAGGATGCTTACTTATGTCTTCAATTCACTTTGGAAATACTGTCCTGGTTTAGTTAACTGACCCTTGTGGACTGTTATCCAAGGAGCCAAAGGAATGCTTGTTAAGAGCAGAGGGGAAATAAAAGCATACTGTCTTACATTTTTATTCTGTTTTGCACATTATGAATGAATACGGTGATGTCCTTATTCATTCACCTGGACATCTAGTGTCAGACATTGCCCGGTGACATCAACATTTATTAATCGACTGAGTGTGACTATTGAATTGTATTCTTATAATAATCTCATGAAGTTGGCTGAGCAATTACTATCATGCTTTCTTAAGAGGGCTTTGCCATTTGGAGTGATTGACTTGATAGAGGTTCCAGAGTTAGTGGCCAGAGCAGGAACCATGGTCCCTGTATTAGAGACAGTGGTGGTTAAGAGCATGGGCCCTAGAGCCAGATCTCCTGAGTGCAAATCCCAGGTCTACCACATGTTACCTGTGTGATCTTAGGTAAAGTATTTAGCCCTTCCATTTTTCAGTGTCCTCATGTATAATCTGAGGATAATAATGTCACCCATCTCATTTTTAAGGGGATTAATGAGCTAATATATGTATGGTACATAGAACTATGCCTATATGCAATATAAATATGAAATCTTCTTATTCCCCAGCATCTTTTATCCTGAATAATATGACCTCTTTACAGAGATTTGGCATAGTGAAGTGAGCATTTAATATTCTTTCCTTATATATGTTTCCTTCTGTTTCTCTTTGCGAACGACTCCTCTGATACCCCATGGCTTCTGAAGGGCTGGATTCCAGTGTTGCCATAGATGAAACATGGCCAGCCAGCACTCCATCTTCCTGGCCAAAGTGAGTAGTTCAGAAATGGACATATCCAAGTTTTACCACTGTGATCTGAGAGACCAACCTAGACATCCCTTTATCAACTAAGATGACCCTAACATTAATGAAACAAGTTACCTATGGTTCCACGGTTCAGGGCTTGGCTGGCCTGGCAACTTCCTAAATTCCTAGGGCTCCAAAAAAGACCACACTATCACTAAACTCCCTAACTGTAGGAGCTGTCAGGCAAATTAAATCAGTGTTGTACTTAACTCTGATTTATAACCCAGACCTCTACAACTCTGATTGGACAGAGGACTGACCTTACAAACATTATTTTCCGGTAAGCAACTGCAGACTTTAAGCTGGTTTATAGAGACTGCGCATAAACTGTCATCAAGCCGTATAGTTTACCTTTTAATGTAAGAAGCCAAATTCCACATCATTTGAATGCTAAAACCCCTCTCCAAAGTGAACATGGGATATATGTAACATATATGCTTACCCATTGTGTGTGCACTCAGTTCCCTGCATAAATATGTGTAGCTTTTTGCTTTTCCTGGAAACCTTCTGTATATATATGACTCCATTGTGTGAGGTATAAAAGCCAACCTACCCCTTCCCTCTTCTGAGAGAGAGCACCTTTAGCACACGCCAGAGATATTTCTTCCTGATTTGCAAACTGATATCACCAATAAAACTCTCGTTTCTACTATTTAGCCATCCTGGTGGTCTTTGGAGAACACCATGCAAAGACTTTGCTAGGATTACGCTAAAATTCTTAGGAAATGAGGTGCTTTCTTAAAGCTGGGCTTTCTAACCTGAGAGGAGGCAAGCCCAGGACTGCCAGGGCTATCATCAGAAGAGATGTAGCCCAGTGGTGATCCCAAAAAATGTAAAGCAGACACAAAAGATGGAAGGAGATGAAAATCTGGTCACATTATGCATACCCAAGTGAGTGAGGCTAGGGTGGAGATGAGCTGACATTGGGTTTGGCCAGAAGAGAGAAGAGAAAAGCCCATGACAGTATTTAATAAGAGAGGAGGAAAGCTGGGAGGCTTGCCGGTTTAGAGTGCCACATGAAAGGATGTCTGTGTGCAAGAACATCACTGGAAAATCGGTTCTTTGGAGATGACAAACAGAAAAATGAATAAATTAATTCACAAGGAAATCATAAAATATTCCATAGTAACCAAAGGCTGAAAATGTAGTCTAGAAGTCCAATATGCAATGTAAGAAACACAGTTTATAAAATTGTATTATGTGTTGGAAATTTGCTAAGAGAGTTTAAGTACTCTTAACCACGCACACAGAAAAGAAAAATATAAAAGGAAGTAAAGTAACTGTAAATGTATTTGAGGTAGATGAACCAATTTTCTATTTCTGGGAAGCCAGCAAGCACTATGTTTGCATCATGATGGCAATGAGGCCTAGATTTGTACCAGTTAATTTATTAGAGTTAAACAAGCAAACAAACCCATATCTTTTTCTTTCCACTGGCATCTGGAGTCATATTTTCAGAAGTTTCTTTAGGTTCTAAGCAGCAGCTTATGAGAATGGCTTGTTTTGGTCAGTAAAGCATTTACATATGCATCAATAATTCATTCATAATTGCTGGCTGAATTGAAAAGTTTGCAGATTTCAATGAAAGGCTGTATTTCCAACTTGTCTTAAAAAATCAGGAGCTCTATAATGCTAAGTGAAATAAGCCAGTCATAGATCAAGAGATACTGCACAGATTCCACTTATATTCAAGGAATATCGAAAGTAGTCAAATTCATAGAAGCGGAGAGCATAATGGTGGTTGCCAGGAACTGGGGAGAGGAGAAAACGTGGAGCTGCTATTCAGTGGGTGCAAAGTTTTAGTTATACCAGATGAAGGAGCTCTAGAGATCTGCTATACAACATTGTGCCTGCAGGTATATTGTGTACCTTTAAAAATTAAGAAGATACATCTTATGTCAAATGTTGTTACCACAATTTAAAATACACACACACACACACACACACACACACACACAGAGACACTGGTGTCAACATCCTGCAGTGAGTGCTGGCTGCCCCTAGGAATGGACGTTCTAATCCCAGCTAGGCGCACACCCTACATTGCCAATTAAATAACATCAGATCTGCTTCTCTGATTGATGTTACCTGTCCTGTCCCTGCAAAGATTTTTGCTTTTAACTGCTGCTTATTTATTTTCACTAGCACCTTGTAAGACTCTCTGTGTATATAATGGTCTTGAAAATTTCGCCTATCGCATAATTGTTAAATGTATTTACATGTAATGAATAGCATTATTGTAATTTATCACTAGTGAGAATCTAGATTTTATATACAAGAGTTGTTAGAGTATGGAGTAACTGTAATGTCTTCATAACGCTGGTGAGAGTTGGGAGCTCAACATCCCAGGTTGTTCAGGACAAAGGCTTTTATACCCATGGATTCCAAATAGCTTTCCCCACAGTAGAATGAATTCAGAGTCTAATAAAGGAGTATATTCTGTTGAACCATCTATGATATTTAAGGGATTACTCCTGCACCAAGCTTGCCTCCATGAACCATGTGAGCCTGGCTCGATGATCAATTGCTTGTCTTGTCTTTGGAGGTATTCACTAGAGTGTAAGTTTTAAAATTCAACTTCTCTTTGCTGTGGGCAGCATTAGCATGCTTCTGCCAAGTGTTTTCAACATAGTTCTTAAATAAATATTCTTCAACAAAAATTTGTAAAATGTGAATCCTATAGACCTTTTCTTTCTCTTTTTCCTTTGAAGAATTTCCTGTGCAAACCCTGAACACTTAAGCTTGTTGTTTCAGTGTTTGTGCCAATGGCACATAACTAAAAACACTTCTATGAGCAGCAGGCTCTGCATTAGCAGTGATCCAAAGGATGCAAGAAGAACATTGGCACCATATGTCAGGCTTTACCAAGGCAAACAGGTCTTGATCCCTTTTGTGGCAATCACTTAATGAATTAGGAGTGCCTGGATCATTTTCTAAGCTAACATGTGCTGATGATGTCTTTTAATCTCCAAAAGTCAGGGATAACATGATAAAAATAAAGGAGCTCATGAGATGTGTCAGTAGCTGGTCAAGATAGAACAACAGGGACTAAATGTAACCATTTACTTGAAATAACTAAAAAAATGGTTAAAATAAAATAAAATAAAACAACTGCTTTCAGTCATTGGGCATTAGATGGTACAGTATATTCATCCCTGTATTAAGGAAAGCAAATTAATTGAGTCCTATCATTGTTCCAGCTTACTTCCTAGAGAGCATTGCCAAGGCACAACTCAGAGAGGGGAATTCAAGCAGAGCCCAGTAGTTTTCAGATTTGAGAAGATAGACGTGGAAATCCAAAGAGAACAAGGCAGCTGGAGCTCATAGGATGCTGTAGACAAAAGAGGTGGTTTTTGTTTGTTTGTTTCTGTTTTTGTTTTACAGGGAGAGAAGAGACATTTCTCATTCCCACAGAGAGTTCTTTTCAAGTCTTCAGCTAAGTGCTGATCAACGTATGAATACAGAGAAATGGTCCGAGCTGTGGAAAGAACCGAAGGGTGAGAGGGAAAGAGTGGATGAAGAGAGGTTGGTCAATGAGTACAAAAATACAATTAGAAAGAATATGATTTAGTATTTAGTACAGTACAGTGACTATAGTTTACAATAATTTCTTGTGCAGTTCAAAATAGCTAGAAAAATTGGAATATTCCTAATGTAAGGAAAGAAACTATTAGAGGTAATAGACATCCTAATTACCCTGACTGGATCATTACACATTGTATGCCTATATCAAAATATCACATGTACCCCCCAAATATGTTCAACTATTATGTATCAATTAAAAACTGGGAATGACAGTTCATATCTTATAGAGTTGGTATAAGAACTTAAATAAAATAATGGTGACTAGTATATTAAAAAAGAGAGAGATGCAGGGGAAAATATTATTCTCACACAGTGTCAGAAATGGTTTGTGTTTCCACCAATGAAAACGGAGAAACTGAATACTACATGGGGCATCAGGTTGAGTATGAAGAAGGATAGTGCATTCGTAGTGGGACCAAATTAACACTAAGCTAAAGTAAGCCTGGGTCCTTACTAACAAAGCTTAAAAGCAAGTATTAAAAAGGCCAAATTGTCTCATAGCAAAGTGCATGAATATTTATGCAATAAGAAAATCCCACAACATAATGTGACTTTTACACGGTCTGGCAGAAAGAATGACACCAATGATGGAATGATCTGGCAAAGGTACTAAAACAGTTATCATTAATAGGGCTCACATGTTTGAGAAGATAATGATTCAGTAGACACATGAAAGGAATTTTTAAAAGACACAAAACAAACCTTTAGAGAAGAATATTACAACGACTAAGAAGAAAATGACATGGGATGGGATTAACAGCAGAATAACTATTACAAAATCAAAGATTAGTAAACTTGAGGACATAGCAAAAAGAAGTATTTCAAATGAAGCACAGACAGAAAAAATAGCTGGAAAAAATAAAGGAGCAGATAATAAAATCAACAGTATTAGATTCACAATTCATCCCATTCTGAAAAGTCCTAAAAAGGGGAATAATATTGCTACATTCAGGGCAGTGGTCACGTTGAAGAAGCGTTCTTTTAAAAAAATAAACCCTACTTGAAAGTTCTTCATAATCAACAAATGGACCAACAACAGCTTTGGTGATTCTGAAACCCTGGAAAAAAAACCTCATTACTACATCTAACTCAAATACTGCCCTAAATTTTAGGTAAATTCTACAATGTTATTCACTTTAGACAATAACCATTTGCTGCTGAAAAGAGAAGGAAAGTAATGATGTTAAAAAGTGGCATGCAGGAGTCTGTCATGTATCTGTGATGTTGTTTCTTTACCTTGATAGGCTGTACATAGACCTGCTTTTATATTCTCTCACCCCTTTTCACTCTGGCTCATCGAATCACGATTTTCTATTTTGTAGGCAGTAAACTCTTGCCCTCAAGGAAGTAAGCCTCCATCCTTTGTCCAATCCTCAAATTTAAACGGGTCAAGCCTCCCTCCTTTGTCCAATCCTCAAATTTAAACTGGTCATGATTATATCTTTCTAATTGGTTAAGAGACTGGCAGGTCACCCAGTTCTAGCAAACGAGATGCAAGGGAAAACTTGCTGGGGCTTCTGGGCAATATTTTATTTCTGGATAACATGTGCCTTGGTAGCAAACAATCCTTTATCCATCTGCTTATATCAGTATCTTGTAGCCACGAGGCAACATATTCAACATCACAAATCAAAAATTCTTAATATGGCAGAATGCAAACACAGTAAGTGACATCACTGAGCTGCTGAACCATTTGGGAGCCACCAATCTCTGGACTTCCTGTTGTATGAGACAATGGGATGCCATCCTTCCATATTCCACAGTCAGCGAGAGCATGGAGGGAAAGGTGACAGAGAAGCTTGTTAGTAGAAAATGCCAGGTGTCTTAATGATCCTTGGTGGTCAAGTGTGTAATTGCATGATAGGGAAGAATCCCTAAACATCACAGACACAAAGGAAGTTTGTGTATACTGACCATCTCCTTCTTGCTGGTCTCCATCTAGTGCTTCTGAGAAAGATCGGATGCAGAGCAGGACACCTGAAAGACCCCCACCCCCCCACCGCCACCCCACTTAGTGGTTCAAGTAACAAGGTTTGAATGTAGGACACTGGAGTAGGTACCTGGAGTAGATAATCCACTCTTCAAGACTTGCATAGAGGCAAGTAGTAATGAGATGCTGCAAGTAACTGACACACAACACATGCCAAACTTGTTCTCTTCTCTTATATAAAGCAAAATTCACCTGCCACGAGAAGAGGGGCCAGAAACCTGCCCATGAATGGTTTCTAATGCTGCTTTGACAGGAAGGCTAGAATGGTACCTAACCTCCCTTGGCTACATATATTAGTTGGTTCTCACACTGTTATCAAGACATACTTAAGACTGAGTAATTTACAAAGCAAAGAAGTTTAATTAGCTCACAATTTTGTGGACTGCACAGGCCTCTGCTTCTGGGGAGGCCTCAGGAAACTTACAATCACGGTGGGATGCAAAGCGGAAGCAGGCGCGTTTTCACATGACCCATAGAAAAGAAAGACAGGCAGAAGGGGAAGGTGAAACACACTTTTTTTTTTTTTGAGGCAGAGTCTCACTCTGTCCGCGGAGGCTGGATTGCAATGGCGCGATCGCGGCTCACTGCAAGCTCCGCCTCCCAGGTTCACGCCATTCTCCTGCCTCAGCCTCCCGAGTAGCTGGGACTACAGGCGCCCTCCAACAAGCCTGGCTAATTTTTTGTATTTTTTAGTAGAAACGGGGTTTCACCGTGTTAGCCAGGATCGTCTCGATCTCCTGACCTCGTGATCCGCCCGCCTCGGCCTCCCAAAGTGCTGGGATTACAGGCGTGAGCCACCCCGCCCGGACACCACACATCATTTTACAACCAGATTTTGTGAGAACTGTATCATGGACAGCACTAACGGCATGGTGCTAAATGATTAGAAATCACCTCCATGATTCAATCACCTCCTACCAGGACCCTCCTCCAACATTGAGGATTACAATTTGATGTGAGATAGGGGTGTGGACACAGAGCCAAACCATATCACTATATGTTAAACTTCAACACAGCACAGCTGCCTATAGAGCAGCGTTTGCTTGTTGCTTTGAAGGCCATTTAGGACGCGCATATGCAACTTCTTGCCTTCTAACTTTGTCATAAAATTCTTTTCAGCAACAGCAGTTCACTTTTTTATAATAGTATTTCCATAACTATTATTTCAGAAAGACTATTAAAAACAGGTATACTGTAAACACACTGGAGGAGAAAAAATAAAAATAAAAATAAAATTTCCCTAAACACCATAAAGAAAAAAGTGATCAGTGTTTTTTCCCTCCTTGGCATTAGAAATAGTTATTGGCTCAAGAAATGGTATGTTTTAAGTCAATGGATTCCCCAGCATGTGGGCGTAATGAGAGAAATGAAAACGATGACAGCCTGGGGCTGAGTATCTGATTTCCAAGGCAGAATAAAAGCTCAAATGAAGGCATGTGCCTGTCTATCCTGTTGTGTAAAGAGAGAATGAATGAGAGGCTAAGGAGCTTATGTCAAATAAAGTCTTTAGCTTCTGATGTTGTTGTTGGATTCTCAGAACACCTGGCTTGTGGCTGATGGCTGCTCTACTCATCTTCCTGATTGGGTAGCTTGTCAAATTAAAAATAGCAATAATAATAACAAGGGTAGAAGAGAGTAGAGTCATGCCTAGGAATCAATCTAGTAAAAATTGGGATTGTATAGATAATAATAGCGATGATTAAAAACCAATGCATTACAGAGTCCCCAAAATGTGCCAACTCTAAGATAGTTGTTCTAAGCAATATTTTGCGTGAATTAACTGTATTTGCTCCCCAATAATTTTGTAAATTATTTTTTGACATTATCATCATTTTGCAGGTGTGGAAATGAGTGCACTAAGAGTTTAGGTGCACAGTTTACATTATACAGCGATGATGGGAGTGGTTGGGACTCAAACCCACCTCCTGTGGCCCGGTTCTCACACTGTAAGCATTTACATTTCTGCCTCAGTAAATCTCTTTTCCAGTGGAGCAGAGACTTATTTCTGAGCTCATGAGCTTGCATTGCCTTGGGTCCCCTGCTAGACCTAGGTGTTTTTTTGTTTTGGTTTGGTTTTTTGAGACAGAGTCTTGCTCGGTCACTTAGGCTGGAGTACAGTGGCACAATCTCAGCTCACTGCAACCTCTGCCTCCTGGCTTCAAGAGACTCTTGTGCCTCAGCCTCCTGAGTAGCTGGGAACACAGGTGCACATCATCACACCTGGCTAATTTTTAAATTTTTAGTAGAGATGGGGTTTTGCCATGTTGGTCAGGCTGGTCTCAAACTCCTGGCTTCAAGCGATCCACCTGCCTCTGCCTCCCAAAATGCTGAGATTACAGGCAAGACCTACTGCACCCAGCCAAGATCTAGTTCTAATGCCGATGCTTTGCCTGTGACATTGATTTCCAAAACCAAGAAAGAAAATAAGCATTTGATTATTTTATCTAAACTATTTCTCAAGAGTTTGCGTGAGAAGGATTTAATCCCTGCCTCCCTAGTCTTAGAAGACAATGAAATCCTCCATTGAGATTTGTTTTTTTATCATGCCCCAGAACAGTATTTCTCTAGCTTTTCCTGGCAACTCTGATGTTCCCCAACAAATAAACTTGATGTTCTGTCTGGATTTCTCAGGACTGTGGTTGAAAATCAGGAAAGCTCACTGTAATCTAGTTTAAGCAATGCTGGGTAATTCATTTTGTCATGAAGCCATGCTGTGTGCAAATGGATCTGCCAAGAGAACAACTCCCTTGGACTCTTGGATTTCAACATCACCAGACAACATTCTTCTTCTTTCTCCTGATCTTTCTTCTCTCTTTGTTTCCATAATTTGATTCCATTCTCTGCACTGCAGACATGTTCTTTCTAAGCCAAAGGAAAGTTGAGTACAGGAAGCCCTGAACTCATACTGTAGCAGTACTTCTATCAGGGAGGAAGAAGGGGTCATTCCTTTTTTTTTTTTTTTTTTTTTGAGACGGAGTCTTGCTCTGTCACCCAGGCTGGAGTGCAGTGGCACAATCTAGGCTCACTGCAAGCTCCACCTCCCGGGTTCACACAATTCTCCTGCCTCAGCCTCCCGAGTTGCTGGGACTACAGGCGCCCGCCACTGTGCCCGGCTAATTTTTTGTATTTTTAGTAGAGGCAGGGTTTCACCGTGTTAGCCAGGATGGTCTCAATCTCCTGACCTCGTGATCCGCCTGCCTTGGCCTCCCAAAGTGCTGGGATTACAGGCGTGAGCCACCACGCCCCGCCGAAGGGGTCATTCCTATCAGCTCCAGATTGGAAAATCCCAAGGAAGAACTCAGGAACCTCTGCTTAGGTTATGTGTTCATCCTTCCACAAACACTGCAGCTAGCAGGATGGCTGCATGACCCCCCTGCCTTGGGCCTGAGACTGGTCAATGCACAGGGCTTGTCATTGAGGGACAGGACTGGCCCTGAATGAAATAAGCAGTGCTCCACTGCCAAGCAGCAAAATGAAATGACTAACAGAAAGTTTTAGTTATCTCCTGTGGTAAACAAAATAAGAATCCCCCCAAAGATGTACACATGCTAATACCCAGAATTTGTGAATGTGTTACATTACATGGCAAAGAGGTATTAAGGTTGAAGATGGGATTCATGTTGCTAATCAGTTGACTTTAAAATCGGGAGATTATCCTGGATTCCAGGCTGACCTGACCTGATGTAGTCAAAGGATCTTTTTTTTTTTTTATTGCAGGTCAAAATCCTCTTATCTTTTAGTTGAAAGATACTTTACAGTTCGCATAGCTTGGTCAAGAGTACATTTGCATTTTATTTTATTTTAGAGTGGTAATCTTTTTTTTTATTATATTTTAAGTTTTAGGGTACAGGTGCACAATGTGCAGGTTAGTTACATATGTATACATGTGCCATGCTGGTGTGCTGCACCCATTAACTCGCCATTTAGCATTAGGTATATCTCCTAATGCTATCCCTCCCCACTCCCCCCACCCCACAACAGTCCCCAGAGTGTGATGTTCCCCTTCCTGTGTCCATGTGTTCTCATTGTTCAATTCCCATCTATGAGTGAGAACATGCGGTGTTTGGTTTTTTGTCCTTGGGATAGTTTACTGAGAATGATGATTTCCAATTTCATCCATGTCCCTACAAAGGACATGAACTCATCATTTTTTATGGCTGCACAGTATTCCATGGTGTATATGTGCCACATTTTCTTAATCCAGTCTATCATTGTTGGACATTTGGGTTGGTTCCAAGTCTTTGCTATGGTGAATAATGCCGCAATAAACATACGTGTGCATGTGTCTTTATAGCAGCATGATTTATAGTCCTTTGGGTATATACCCAGTAATGGGATGGCTGGGTCAAATGGTATTTCTAGTTGTAGATCCCTGAGGAATCACCACACTGACTTCTGCAATGGTTGAACTAGTTTACAGTCCTACCAACAGTGTCAAAGTGTTCCTATCTTTAAGAGTGAAGAGCAGCTACTCAGGGGGCTGAGGTGAGAGGATCCCTTGAGCCCAGGGAGTGCAGCTGTCTGTGTAATAAGACATTGGCTGCACTTGGCTACTCATAAAGTGTGGACCGGGACATTTAGACACATTCAGAGTTCAGGCGTGTCTGACTTCAAGGAATCTAGTGGCCTTGATGAAGAAGGCAGCTCTAAGGAGCAAAATTCCTATCACGGTCATGTGATGCCTCTGCGGACTTAAGGCTTGGGCCCAAGAGATTTTGGGGATCAGGTTTTTCCAAGGTCGTTTGTGAGATGGGTGAGTAGGCAAACCTTCTAAATTCTCTGAGCCTTTTATTATCAGTGAAATGAGACTAAACATACAAGCCAGTTCCACATCACAGGATTGTGGTGAGCAAAAACAAACTAACATCACCAATGTAACCTAATTTGGCAGGAAAAGCTCAGTGAAAACATAAATAAAAACAATATTTTTTTTCAAACATAACCCTCACTTTCTGTATATTACCCATGGAAGACAAGGAACCTTTGGTCGTCTTTATTGTCTAATTTTGGAGTTGAACTGTTTGCTGTACTTGGTGTTGGACAGTGAATAAAAACATTTAAAAATATTTAAAATTCCATTTTTGGCACAAAATATAAAATTACTAGAGTCTTGTGCTCTATGATTTCTTATACGACTACTGAAAATATTTCCTAGCTAACGTATATAGAGTAATATTTTGGAGATTGATCAACAGATACTCTTAATGAAACTAAATTGTTACTATAAAGTGTTAGCCCAACAAGTTAGTTGCCTAACATTCATTTTCTCCGTAGCTGCTTTATTGATGGTACATTCCATTCTAGAACTAAATTTCAAGTGGATATTGAATTGGTTAGACTGATGATGCCTTTAGGCCACTACAATTTTTAAATTCCTTTTTCCATTGTGCCTTCCTGGGGTACCTAGGAATGTCTTCAGAGTCTACTCATTATCATTCCATAAATATCTATGTCAAACTTGAAGGTAATGAAGTAGGGAGGGACAACTAAGCACTATCATTTAAGCTGTTTTATTATACTTGCTCCATTCCTTTTTTTTTTCTTTTGAGACGGAATCTCGCTCTGTTGCCCAGGCGCAATCTCGGCTCACTGCAGCCTCCGCCTCCAAGATTCAAGCAATTCTCCTGCCTCAACCTCCCAAGTAGCTGGGATTACAGGAACCTGCCACCACATCTGGCTAATTTTTGTACTTTTAGTAGAGATGGGGTTTCACCATGTTGTCCAGGCTAGTCTCAAACTCCTGACCTCAGGTGATCCACCCGCCTTGGCCTCCCAAAGTGCTGGTATCACAGGCGTGAGCCACCACACCCAGCCTACACTTACTCCATTTTATCAGCATACATATTAATTTTTTAATGTGATGATTCATGCACTTTGAATATTCAGCAACAAGATATGCATTCTTTTTGAAATTTTAAATTATTACCAATAAACTAATTCATGCCCTTTTATAAATGTATGAAATTATTACCATTTGTATCAAAGAAATAAAATACAGTAAGCTGTTCTCTTTAGAAATCTTTCTATTGACAGGTGGAATCAAACAATTATGAAAGGCTTTAATAAACCATTTCAGCAAATGCATACTTTTGGCAGTAAATTAGGAACATATTTTGGTATAAACATCAATTACAAAGTTTTAAGTGTTTTGTCATAAAGTTGTGATTAAAAATAAAACATCCTTGTCATTATAATGATTTGTTTTCCTATACAGTACACATATACATGTATATATGTATATACATGTATATGTGTATACATATATACATGTATATGTGTATACATATATACATATATATGTGTATACATATATACATATATATGTGTATACATATATATGTGTATACATATGTATGTATACACATATATATGTGTATACATATATACATATATATGTGTATACATATATATGTGTATACATATATACGTATATATGTGTATACATATATATGTGTATACATATATACGTATATATGTGTATACATATATATGTGTATACATATATATGTGTATACATATATACGTATATATGTGTATACATATATATGTATATACGTATGTATGTATATACATATATATGTGTATACATATATGTGTATACATATATATGTATATACATATACGTATATATGTGTATACATATATATGTGTATACATATATACGTATATGTGTATACATATATACATATATATGTGTATACATACATATGTGTATACATATATACATATATGTGTGTATACATACATATGTGTATACATATATACATATATGTGTATACATATATACATATATGTGTATACATATATACATATATATGTGTATACATATATACATATATATGTGTATACATATATACATATATACGTGTATACATATATGTGTATACATATATACATATATACGTGTATACATATATGTGTATACATATATACATATATACGTGTATACATATATGTGTATACATATATACATATATGTGTATACATATATATGCGTATACATATATATGTGTATACATATATACATATTTTCTGTACATATTTCAAATTTGGTAGTTTTTGTTTGGTTAGACCGTATGGAGCAGAGACACAAGTTTTCACTTTTATTTTTGAATATCCTCTTTCCCCTCTCTTAGCTCCCTCTTGGCTAAGGGACGGGGATTTTCCTGTGTGACTGTTCATCAACACAGAGCTGGGCGTGTGGCTCTTGGTTGACTTATCTAAAGATACAATAGAGTGGTTTCCTAGGATATCCTTCAAGTTCCTAAAGATGAGTGACTCCCAGAAACTCTTGAGATTTAGGTTGGTGAGGGTATGTTAGTCCATTTTTATGCTACTGATAAAGACATACCCAAGACTGGGTAATATTTTTTTCTTTTTGAGATGGAGTCTGACTCTGTCAGCCAGGCTGGAGTGCAGTGGCACTATCTCAGCTCACTGCAACCTCTGCCTCCTGAGTTCAAGCGATTCTCCTGCCTCAGCCTCCCGAGTAGCTGGGACTACAGGCGCCCACCACCATGCCTGGCTAATTTTTGTATTTTCAGTAGAGAAGGGGTTTCACCATATTGGCCAGGCTGGTCCCAAACTCCTAACCTTGTGATCCGCCCACCTCACTCCCCCAAAGTGCTGGGATTACAGGCATGAGCCACTGCTTTCAGCCAAGACTGGGTAATTTATAAAGAAAAAGAGGTTTAATGGATTCATAGTTCCATGTATCTGGGGAGGCCTCACAATCATGGTGGAAGGTGAAAGGCACTTCTTACATGGTGGCAGAAAAGAGAGAATAACAACTAAGCAAAAGGATTTACCCCTTATCAAACCATCAGATCTCATGCGACTTATTCATTACCCGGAGAACAGTATGGGGGAAACCACCCCCATGATTCAATTATCTCCCACCAGGTCCCTCCCACAACACGTAGGAATTATGGGAGCTACAATCCAAGATGAGATTTGGGTGAGGACACAGCCAAATTATATCAGAGGATAACTTGTCCCTCTCAGTTTTCGTATCCTGCGAGGAAGATCAGCATCAAGTACTTGCAGCTGAGATGGAAATTCTTGAAGCTTCTCTCTGCTTTTTGTTCAGTCTGTCCTGTCCTTTACAGCCATGCTCCATGACATGGAAAAAGTTTCCTCTCAGATGTTTTTTATATGCCCAACACAGGTCCAAATGCCATTTATTTTGCAGCAAGTTTATTTGTGCAGCTGACAGTCTACTGTTAGACCATGGCAAAAGGATTCTATTTTTCCACTTTTACCAAAGCAGGCAGTTTTTGACACTTAGAAATTCCATTTCACGTACTATAAGTAAGTACCAAATTGCTACCCATTCACTATAATTATTGCCAATTCTAAAATGCTCCCACATCTTTAGAGTTTTAGCAGATCATTTAAAAAAGGTATCAGGAGCATTATGTCTTTCAAGCATGATGGAATTATAATGTATCTTTTTGCCAAATACCTCAGGCTAGAACTGTATTGCCTTATCTGCATTGGTTTTCTATCTGTTCTGGTATAAATAATATTATCTTGAGTGGTGGTCTAAATTAGTTGCACTTTAAAATAATTTGGATGTATTTCCTAATCTTCAAAATGTTTTAAGAAGGGACAAAATAAAATTCAGTCATAGAACATGAAATAAGTCAATTTGTACTTCCTAATTCCATGCACTTATTAAAATGTATTGTTCTTCACATCAGTGGGATAGAGAGCATCACTAATGACCGTCCAATGCATGTCAAGAACTGTTTAAGTTTACAGAGCACTAGAGGTATTTTTCTAATTCTGTATATTGAAATAATTTTTGGTATCAACATTTATATGAATAAATTTTGCAAGTATGAAATATAATTATCATAACAAAAAGCTTTGGTTTCTTTCTTTTTGAATTTTTGTATGGTGATGTTTCAATGTCACCTTTAAGGTTCAATGAGATGGTTACTGTCTCATTATTACATGAAGTGGTGGTGTCTGTCTTGAGTTCAGATGATGCTTTGTGGTTGTGGAGGGTGAAAGCCAACGGCTTTTGATTAAGTTAAACATGGTGATTAGTGATCTTGTTTGAAGACCAAGAGGAAGAGTGTCCTTGCCATGAGTAAAGGAAATGCCGAGATCAAATTTGAACCAACTAGCAATGAATACCAAAGACACGGCAATTATATCAAGGGCATAAATTGATACTGTAAAGACCACTTCAGTGATTCCACAGAGTGTGAAGGAAACCAGGAGACAGCGGTTCAGGAATGATTTCAACATGGTCACCTGTTGGTCATGTTGAAAGAGGAAAGTACCAACAAAAGCATAAGCCCCCAGTCTCCCGTGGAAGAAAAGAAAAAACGACTCAAAAATGGTGGTCCAGACAACTTCACAAGCTTCCCCACTCAAGAGAAGTCACTGGAGCCCAATAATCTTAGTGACCTCAAGGGGGCTAACGGACTTGGAGACTGGCATGAATGCCCTACTCTACGTCTTCTTCCCGGTCATTCTGGTCTTCTTGATCAACTGCGTGGCGTTTTCCTGGAAACACAGACACAAAAGATTTGCTGTGAGTGAGCAGGGCAACGTCCCCCATTCCCATGACTGGGTCTGGCTTGGGAATGAAGTGGAACTTTTGGAGAACCCTGTTGACATTACACTCCCATCTGAGGAGTGCACAACCATGATAGACAGGGGCCTGCAGTTCGAGGAGAGGAACTTCCTTCTGAACGGCAGTTCCCAGAAGACTTTCCATAGTCAACTATTTAGACTTTCTGACTACGTCTATAAGAAAGAAATTAAAAATGAACCTATGAATTCTTCAGGCCCAAAGAGGAAGAGAGTCAAGTTCACTTCCTGCGTCACCATCCTGCCAGAGGACAGCGGCCCACACACAAACTCCATCCTGTTTGACAGCGATAACATCAAGTGGGTCTGCCAACATATGGGGCTGGGGGACTCGCAGATTTAAAATGTTTTCATATGGGCCTGGCATGGTGGTTCATGCCTGTAATCCCAACACTTTGGGAGACCAAAGTGGGAGGATCCTTTGAGCCCAGGAGTTTGAGACCAGCCTGGGTAATATAGTAAGACTCCGTTTCTATAAAAAACTAAAACAATTTTTTAATTTTTTGGATCACCAAGCCAGGTGTGGTGGTCTAAACCTGTATTCCCAGCTACTCAGGAGGCTAAGGCGGGAGAATTGCTTGAGCCTGGGAAGCAGAGGTTGCAGTGAGTTATGATCACAGCAGTGCACTCCAGCCTGGGCGACAGAGCGAGACCCTGTGTCAAAACCAAACAAACAAACGAACAAAACTTTCTTATGTTTGAATTCTCCTACGTGCTTTCTGTTTTTCAGAGAGTTGGAGCTGTGACTTTGGTCAGCAATAGAGGGTAAGTTAGCACCAAATAATTTGTCAGGGGATTATTAATAAGATCTCTGGTGGCAGAGGCCTGAAAATCAAATGCAAATATGTAATAAGACAGGGTGTGCTTTTAACACAGCCCACATAGGCATTGCTGAAGTATTAGGAACGGTTTTATATATGGCCTGGTACTGGCTCAGTGCTAATTCATGGAAATAAATTCAGCCAAGGGCCTTGATACCCATCTCATGACAGATAGCTGTTTGCAATTAGAAAGAATTGGACAGATGTTTAATTCTTTGATATTGGTAAGGTACGGTGGACAGTTATTGCCCTTGGTGTGAGACTAGGCTTATGTGAAATTGATGCCCTTATATCCAGGGCAGAAATTGAGACTATAAAGACCACCTCAGTGATCCCACAGAGCATGAAGGAAGCCAGGAGAGAGTGACTCAGGAATGATTCCAACATGGCACACCTGTTGGCCAAGAGGAAAGTACCAAAAATAGCACAACCCCCCAGTCTCCCATGGAAGGAAATAAGACTGTAGCTGCCCTTATTTGTAATAAACACTGCTGTTTGTTTTTACAGACATTTATAACAACATCTGCATGTTGTTGGTTTTATTGTTGTTTGCTTTTTTTGTTTTTTGTTCTTGTAGTTTTTTTCTGTTGTTTTTGATTTCTAGAAGTCTTTTTAAAACATGTAAAAATATTTTTTATTTGTAAAAATATTATGTTTTATTTGAGGCATACTTTGTTTACATAGAAGTTTAATTCATTGAGATTAGCCATTGTTTTTTCAATTTTAATTTTTACTTATCTTTTAAATTTTTAAATTTCATTCTTTTATTTTTGTTTAACTTTTGTTTTAGGTTTTGGGGTACTTGTGAAGGTTTTTTACATAGGTAAACATATGTCATGGCGGTTTGTTGTACATATTATTTCATCACCCAGGTATTGAGCCCAGTATGCAATAGTTATCTTTTCTTTTTTTTTTTTCTTTCAGACAGAGTCTCACTCTGTTGCACAGGTTGGAATGCAGTGGCACATCTCAGCTTATTGCAACCTCTGCCTCCTGAGTTCAGGCGATTCTCCTGTCTCAGCCTCCTGAGTAACTGGGATTACAGGTGTGTGCCACCACACCCAGCTAATTTTTTTGTATTTTTAGTAGAAATGAGGTTTCACCATGTTGGCCAGGCTGGTCTTGAACTCCTGAGCTCAGGTGATCTGCCCACCTTGGCCTCTCAAAGTGCTGGGATTACAGGCCTGAGCCAGGGTGCCGGCCCCAATATTTATCTTTTCTGCTCCTCTCCCTCCTCCCATTCTCATCCCTGAAGTAGACCCCAGTCTCTGTTGTTTCCTTCTTTGTGTTCATAAGTTCTTATGATTTAGCTCCCACTTATATAACTGAGCACATGTGATATTTAGTTTTCTGTTCCTGCCTTAGTTTGCTAAGAAAAATAGCCTCCAGCTCCAAGAGATTAGCCATTTTATTTTAATTAATGGAATCCATATTGAATTTCAGGTTTTCTCTACTTTTCCATACTCTACTGCCTATTAATAGAAACTGAACAACTTATCCTCACCTTCTGTTTCCTTCCTTTTGTCATCGACATCTTATGTTCGCATTGCATGAGAGATCTTACTTAACAATATTAACAACCAGTGAGAAAGGGTCAATTTTCGACATGAATTTTGCAAAAGTAGGGAATTATCTGTGAATCACATGCAGTTCTTGTATTTTGTTACCTGGTGGTTGAACATTCACTGGAAAAGAATGAAAAAAAAGTCTCAAAGAAAACACCTGTATTCATATGAGTATTTTCTGAAAAACATATTTTGCCACCCAGGCTCAAATATAAAACCAAGATTAATAAGTACAAAAAGAAAATCCCCTAGGAAACAGTTGCAGATTAAAACTGCCATTTAAAAAAATAAAAATAAAAAAAAAGAAATGAGCAAAATTCTGTTTCAGCTTAGCAGTGAGAAAATCCATCTTTTCAGTGACTAGAAAAGCATTCACATCCATAATCCTAGCAAAGTTGAAACTTTCACAGGACGTGTACTGAGATTGAAAAGCAACAAGTATGCTCAATAAAGTCATGAAAATGAATGGATCAGGAAAATACGAATGAGCTCTCAAGCTCAAGCGGCCGTTGTCAGGAACACAGGGGATGGGAAAAATAATTGTCAAAAAAAAAAAGAAATTACTCAAATCCCAAATAGTTTTAAAAATAGAAATTGTTGTTGAAATAATAGTATTATATTGTTGATACTAAGCAAATATAATATTAAGCATATCAAGATTTTTAGAATAAGAAAATGAGACAGTATTTTAATTTATTAAGATGGGATGGCTAAAAGAGCAGACATGGGGCTAGTAAGACCTCAGTGCGGGTTCTATCGAGCCATTGGCATATTTAATAAATAGGCCTGGAAGGACATAGAGGAATTACCTGGGACATTTTCATGACCACAAATGGCTAATGATTGAGCTATTCAAAACAGAAGTGTTCAGGTCATCTATTGTATGGTTATTTGTTAAATATAACTTTGATTTCAAGTTCAGGGGTACATGTGCAGGTTTGTTATTAGGTAACCTTGTGTCATGGGAGTTTGTTGTGCAGATTATTTTGTCACCCAGGTATTAAGCCTACTGTAACCCATTAGTTATTTTTCGGGATCCTCTCCCTCCTCCCACCCTCCACCCTCCAATAGGACCCAGTGTGATTGTTCCCCTCTATGGGTCCATGAGTTCTCAGCATTTAGCTCCCATTTATAAATGAGACATGTGGAAGTTATTTATCAGCTTATTGAGTTTTTGGGTCTCGACTATAGGGTTTTTGAGATATAGGATCATGTCATCTGCAAACAAGGATTGTTTGACTTCCTCTCTTCTTATTTGGATGCCCTTTATTTCTTTCTCTTGCCTGATTGCTCTGGCCCAGACTTCCAATACTGTGTTGAATAGGAGTCACCCATCCTCAATGATGCTGAAAAATCCCGCCTCGCTTTTACCCAATGGTTCATGTGACCTTGTTTTTCCAAACACAGCCCCAAACAGAGACTTGGGAAGATCCCCTGGATTGTTAGAAATTAAGAAGGGAGACAGGCTGAGCAGGATGGATTACTGAGCAATAAAACGAGATTTGCTTCCCACCTTTGTGCCCCAAATCACCAGAATTTATTACCTTTTCAAGAGGTCTTTGTATAATATATATACATATGATATTTTACACACTCTCTGTCTTTATTTTCTGTAGAGCAAGCAAGGAAAGATGGAGGACTCTTAGGTACGTGTGTTCAGCCAGATTTCTATGTGTATGAACATCACAACCAAAACCCACATTCCCCTTGGAACTCATCAAATTGATGATCAAGAAGTTCTCCCAGCATCTCTTGCTAATAGGACTAGAGGGTGTGAGTAACGTACAAATCACAGGTTTCAGGGGCTTGACTCTTAAACACAGGCATTCAGCTGATTCTTTAATTGTTAAAAAGGGGGAGAAGAATTGAGTCTGGTGATGCTTGAAAATTCTCCACATTTGTCTAGAGAATGAAGCATTTGCTGTAAAGAAAAATGTTTATAAAGAGATTGCTAACGCCTAGTAGAAAGTTCCTCAGCTAGCCAAAGAAAACCACTGCTTTCTTCTTTATCTTTCCTTTTTTTATTGTTGCTATTATTGTTTTTAATTGGGTTATTTGTTTCTGCCACTGCTGCTTTTCAAAGGATTTGGTGGAGAAGAAGCTGAAAACCCACCACAATACCAAGCCACACAGGTAAGTTCACCAGCATGTTCCCTGAAATACAATTAGAAAACTAGGCTTGTGCATTCTGAAAGGCATTTTCCATTTTCTTTCCATCTGTATCCTCAACAGAAAAGGATTTTTTTTTCTTTTTTACCCTGTGTGACCTGAATTGCATTAGGGAATGAGTCTTCCTCACCCACTCAGTATCTCTGTTAACAGATACTAGGTGTGACTTCGTTTTGTGGGAGTATTTTCATGGATAAGAGACAGGACATGCCCTTACTCATGAGCACTGTGATTAAAGCAACATTTAAAGCACAGTATTTCCCATGTTGTGGACGCTTGGTGTGCTGAAGACAACTCAGGGTACTGCATGCAAAGGTGGTTTCTCAACGAAGTGGGTAAAGCACTTCTGCCCTGAAAATGGCTTCAGGAGGAAAACAGTTAGAGGTCACCTCTATTTGTCTGCTCCAACTAAGCTCAAAGTAAAAACACAAATAGAAGAGTTGGATGCCCGTTGACAAATTAAACTTTTAAACATACCCATAACTTTACATTTCAATGTAGTATATAGCTAGTGAGGGAACATTTTGGTGGGAAGCAATAAGGCCTTTTAACTTATCTTACATTTGGCATGGATATTAATCAGACTAACAGAAAGTCATGGAAGTTTCATCCGCTCTCTTTTCCTGATCACTGGGCAGCACAGGTTATAACCACTCTTGTTTTCTAGCTGGTGGCTTTTCAACAAACAGGATCTATGGCCTGCGATATGTAAACTGAAGCGGGGGTTGGGAAAGAACATAGATTATAACGTCTAGAAATTCAGTTCCCTGGGCATCTGTAGAGATCTGTGCAGCATGCTGATATTCACATTTCTACCCCACGGTTTTGGGAAATAAGAGAGGAATCCACGCATCCAGGCTTTCAGAGATCTTTATGCTGGGCTTCTGCTCCTAGGATTCCAGCTGCTGAAAACAAGAAAAAGTAAATATCTCTGTAATTTGACATTTGGATTTATAAACATGCATTAACTTTCTTCCACACACTTCATGCTCTTTTTGCAGAAATTGAAAGTAATATAAACAATTTTAAAAAATGTTTAATCGGCCGGGTGTAGTGGCTCACCCCTGTAATCCCAGCACTTTGGGAGGCTGAGGAGGGCTGATCGCCTGAGGTTGGGAGTTCGAGACCAGCCTGGCCAGCATGGTGAAACCCCATCTCTACTAAAAAATGCAAAAATTATCCTTGTGTGGTGGTGCACCCCTGTAATCCCAGCTACTCGGGAAGCTGAGGCAGGAGAATCGCTTGAACCTGGGAGGGGGAGGTTGCAGTGAACCGAGATTGTGCTATTGCACTACAGCTACAACAGACCGAGACAGGGTCTTAAAAAAAAGAAAAAGTTTAATCTGAAAAGGCATAAAGAAGTTGAATCTCTAAAAAATTAACTTTCCTTTTTCCTATGAACCTGAGTAAAACTTTTTTCCAGATTGCCCTCATTTGATGATAAGACAAACAGGACAAATATTTCTTACTTTCTAATCAGGAGCGCAAACTACCTAAAAACTTAGCGTTTTAGTAGCTGAGGCCATGGCTCCCATTTTGCTCTTTTTGCGTTAACAGCTTGATTATGTATATGTGTAGGGGCAAGAGTTTTGTATGGGGCCAAGAGTGAAAGATGCTACTGGCTCAAATATGCAGAGTTCTGGAGACATAAGAAAGACTCAAGACAACTGAGGAGTTGCTTGGATCCCTGAAGTTTGCTGCAGATGTTTCAGGATTAGGGCATGAGTTATTCACTAAATTTTTTACAAGCCATCCTGTTGGCTATGCAGGCACTTCATGAAACTGTCAGAATCATCTTTGCCTTTTTGGCAAATGCCATCCTTTGTCATTGGTATGGAAAGGGAAGTCTCAGTTGGATATGTCTTAATGATCAATGGCTCCCCTTTTTCCAAACATCACAGGCATTGTATAATAATAGACATACAACTTTAAAATTGTCTTTATGGAACCAATCTGTGAAGCTGCATGCTTTTGTGAGTCTAAAAAGCTGGCAGAAAATGATCCTGAAAGGCTGGGCATGGTGGCACTTTGGGAGGCTGAGGTGGGCGGATCACGAGGTCATGAGTTCAAGATCAGCCTGGCCAATATGATGAAACCCCATCTCTTCTAAAAATAGAAAAATTCGCCTGGGGTGGTGGCAGGCCCCTGTAATCCCAGCTACTCGGGAAGCTGAGGCAGGAGAATTGCTTGATCCTGGGCAGCGGAGGTTGCAGTGAGCCGAGATTGCAGCACTGCACTCCTGCCTGAGTGACAGAGTGAGACTCTGTCTCAAAAAATGTATATATATTTAATATATATTTAAATATATAAAATATTTAATATTTAATTAATTATATATATATATATATATATATATCACTGGGCGTGGTGGCTTATGTCTGTAATCTCAGCACTTTGGGAGGCCAAGGTGGGCAGATCACTTCAAGTCAGGAGTTCGAGACCAGCCTGGCTAGCATGGTGAAATAACATCTCTACTAAAAAAAAAAAATACAAAAATTAGCAGGTGTGGTGGCACACACCTGTAGTCCCAGCTACTTGAGAGGCTGAGGCATGAAGATCTCTTGAACCCAGGAAATGGAGGTTGCAGTGAGCCAAGATCATGCCACTATACTCCAGCCTGGGTGACATAGTAAGACCCTGTCTCTAAAAAACAAACAAAAAATCTAAATTTACGTAATTATATATGTAAAAATAATTTAGGTAATTTAGGGGAAACTTGTTCCCCCTAGAATATAGAAAGTCTGAGCCGCAGATCCCAGCATTTTCTCTCCAGATCTCACTATGCATGTATGCCATGTAGTAAATGTGGTTTCAATAAAAGAAGAAAAAGTGGAATTTGAAAATGAAAAATGGCATTCATGAAGAAAAGTACACCTTTTTTTTGACTTTTGTTTGCAAAGTGCATACACTACATATCAGATTTTTAAAATTCACATCGTTAGTATGCATCAATGATCTCTTTATGAATTTGCAAAATTTAGATAAGTTATGGTGTCATATTTGTTGTGTTTATTTTTTAGATTTTTTTAATGGAGGAAAATTTGGAGAAGGACATGACCTGGGTCTGTGTTTCATGGGGTGCCCTTACTTGAGACAATCAGGACACTATCACTTTCCAGATGGAAAATAACGATCCAAATGCTTTAATGTCCATTAGGGAAATTATCCATCCAGTCCAAGAAAGCAATCACGTTATCAATTCATAATACTGGGGGGTCTTCATGTTCTATGAGATGTCTTCAAAATGTCATTGCTACAGTAGGTCATTTTTTTACATGATTTTTAAGAATTTTATTTCAAAACGTAGGCTTATCTCTTTAGGTTCCACAAAGGATGAAACTATAGAAAAACCTTTTTACATATCTGCATTGTCTGTAGGAATAAACCACTTTGCAAATAGTGATATGGATGTTATGTCTTAATTTCTTGTCCATGTGATGATGACTTTTTGCTCCTTTAGATGGTTTAATTCACTCTTTATATGATGCAATTCTCTTTGCTGCTTTCTTTGCACAAAGATACTGTGAAAATATAGGGAAAGAGGTAATTCACAGTTTTCATTTTTCAATGTTACACTTGGAACTGAAGTGACCTATTACTTGATTTTGAGAGAGACTGTAGACCCAAGTGTTTAAATTAAAAGAATAAAGTTTCTAAGATAAAGCTCTTGCTATCTTGGGTTTAGCAAAGATTTCTTAATCAGATCTCAAAGTTGCTAACAATAAATTAATAAAATAATTGAGCTTATAAACATTTTTAAAAATACATTTTCTGATCCAGGAGAGAATTGACTTAAGAGTCTGACACCTTTTAAAGTCTGATAAGAAACATTTACAATTTATCCTCTCTGAGCCTGCTACCTGGAGGGTTCATCTGCATGAAAAGAATCCTGGTCTCCAAGACCCTTTATCTGAGCCCAGACCTTCCCTTCTATGGATATCTGGTCTTTAGATAACCTCTTTCAACCAATTGCCAATCGGACAATCTTTGAATTCGCCTATGACCTGGAAGCTTCCACTTTGAGTTGTCCCACCTTTCTGGACCACTGATGTCTTCAGTCTCCCTGGAATGTACAAAGCCAAACCATGGCCTGACCACCACGGGCACGTGCTCTCACGACCTCCTGAGGCTGTGTCACGGGCATGTCCTTAACCTTGACAGAATAAACTTCTAAATTGATTGAGTCTTGTCTCAGATACTTTTTGGTTTACAACGTGAAATACATTATGCCATTACACTCGTTATCATGGGAAAACACCTCAAAAAAATAAAAACAGACCAACAAAAGACAGTAAAGACCTTTGTACCATCCATTATTTTTCTGCCCTAGTATTTGTGGTCGGGTCAAAAACAAACTAGACAGGGACCCTGAGGGAGGGAGATTTCTCTGACATCTGTAGGTAGGATCAGGCTTCCAGGGCTGCAGAGGGAAGAGCTTCAATAAGAGGAGGGAAAAGCAGTGATAATGACCTTCATGGGTCCTCTACTGCCGACTGTCTGGGCTGCAGTGCCCTGCCACATTTCCTTGCAGAGAAAGGACAGCAGGAGTGGGCTTCCTGATTTCCTTTCTGTTTTCTCCGAGGCCAGCAGGTGCCTGGAGTGGCCTTTGCGCCCCCTGCTGGTCGTTCTGGCAGCACACAGCCTCATGCCTTGCCAGGGTGAGACCCGGTGCTGTCTCGTTCCCCAGGTGGAATGCAAGAGAATGCTTGGGTAGAACTTTGTTACCCAATGAAGCCTCCTGGTTCTCTAGTCCCTGGTAGCCTGTCCTGGTTGCCAGGTGCTTGTTTGCATTCCAAGCTCCACATTCCTCAGGGTCCAGTGTAGTATTGTGTCTAATCTGGTGTCTGGCCACCAAAGGCAGGCGTGCAGGGCCTTGGCTACTGTGCTAGGTCTGCTGATGGCCACAAGCCTTTACTCCCAGCTCTGCCTTAGCAGTGGGGGTGTCTGAAGGCTCGGGAGACACAGGTCCTCTAGGTTCCTGGGGAGATGATGGTAAGTAATCCTTCTTAATAGTCTTTAAAAAATACATAATTTAACATGGACAAAGCAAGTAATCAAAAGACTATCTGACAAAGTGAAAAATATTGTAAAATTCTTAACACGTTTAACTAGATTATAAACCCAGGAAATCTTTGAGCTTCCTTCAAGATAGGCCAGCTCTTTGAGTGAGTTAGATACACTGGGTTTGTCATCAGTTAATACTAATCTGAATAGGTTTATCTCCTTGTGTAATGATAAAAGAGGCCTTGTTGAAAATAAGCCAAAAGGGAGCCCCCTCTCTCCATGGTGAAGTGTGTATATGGGTCGCTTTCAAAGTTAGATATGGTTTCTGTAAGATGAAGCCCGGCCATTCTAAGTCACTTGAGTGAAAAGAGCTTATGAGCCTGGCAGAAGAATAATTCACAACCTAAGAAAGTGCTTTCTGGTCTTTAAAAACATCGAAAATTTCTTTTACAAGAAATTGAAGGCTGGAAAGAAAGGGAGAAGGACTTGAATAGAAAGAAGGAAATTATTGGAACTCTAATGAATACAGAACACAAATCCTAAATGATAGATTTAGTTTAAGTATCTGATGGAAACCTTTCTGAATATCACATATCTACCAGCCAATAGAAAATAATGTAGGAGATGGAAATCTGAAATTAAATATAAAGAGTGGATTATAAAAGGAAGACCGCATTATCCATTAGGCAAAGTCCCTTTTGAGAAAGCTATTTGTGCTTTTAAAGTAAGCACTTTCTCCTAGAGGAAAAAAACTAGAAGACAAGATAGTAAACCAAAAGAAAAAAAAGAAAAAAAAAAGAAAGAAAAAGAAAAATCTAATAAATACATTTCTTAGAACTCAAATTGAAAATATCCTGTGGAAGGAAGAATCTTTCCATTTAGGAAATGCTCACGCAGAAAGTGAGAAAGCTTCTGCAGAAACTTGAAATACCATCTGAACTTTATCAATAACAGATACGTCAGGTATGGATTTACCATTTAACATTGGAGAAGAAACAGTTTGAAGTAAAAGGAAGCATCAACCAGCCCCCTTCTAAGCTGGGGACCTAAGAAACAAGAACAAGGGAATTGAATCTGAATTAGAAGCGCTTTGATTTTATCAAAACCGTTTTATCTCCCCTAAGGAAAGAAGCTTGCGATAACTAATTAGCAGCTCCGGCCACTGGAGAAAGCTCGATGCCTTGAGAAAAGAAAATGCACAGGAGAAACACAAGATAGATGGAGCTGAATTAAAGGTGAGCTTTTGGCCGGGCACTGTGGCTTACGCCTGTAATCCTAGCACTCTGGGAGGCTGAGGCGGGTGGATCACCTGAGGTCAGGAGTTCAAGACCAGCCTGGCCAACACGGTGAAACCCCGTCTCTACCAAGAAAAAAAAACACAAAAATTAGCTGGGCATGATGGATGCCTGTAATCCCAGCTACTTGGGAGGCTGAGACGGGACAATTGCTTGAATCTGAGAGGCAGAGGTTGCAGGGAGCCGAGATCACACCACTGCACTCCAGCCAGGGCGGCTGAGCGAGAGACTCCATCTCAAAAAAAAAAAAAAAAAGTGAGCTTTCATGAAGTGGTCCTTATATATCCCTGTAATCCCCAGTACAGCTCTGGGAGAGCCTTCAGAGGACACAGTGATCCACTGATAACCAGATCCAGGAGAAGGACAGAGAACTAGCAACAGATGATCACTAAGTTGGAAAACTGTTTTCTCCCCCATCTCCTATGCCAACAGTATCACCTTTTCTAAAAATCTTTTGTGCTTTCTCTCTGTAGCAAGAGGAAAGCAGGGAAAAAAGATATTTAAAAGTAGGTCTTAGTGTACACATTCTGCATAAGCTAAGGATTTGATAGCCCTTCACTCTCACCCCTCAATTCATCCAGTTTCAACAAATAAAAACAAGGAGGCAGTTTGGGGCCAATATAATTGCTGTTATTTGTGAAATAAAGGGCATACCTAACTTCCAAACACTCCACGCTGTGCTTCAGGACTCTTAGAAAAAATCAATAATTGTACAGGCCATCCCTTCCAGAGATGGCTGGGGCCTCACTCCTGCTTTAGACTGGGTATTCTGGGTGCTGACACAATCTGCAACCCACACTATGCCTGTACAAGCAGGGCTAACTAACAAAGGGCAATGTGAACAGCTTTACAGTGAATGTCATACTAGGATTATTTTACATACCAATAACTAAATCCCAACCATTCTGGCTTAAAAACACACATACAAAGTTTACAACAAGAAATGGAAGTAAGGCCGGGAGTGGTGGCTCATGCCTGTAATTCCAGCATTTTGGGAAGCCGAGGTGGGTGGATAACCTGAGGTCGGGAGTTTGAAACCAGCCTGACCAACATGGAGAAACCCCGTCTATACTAAAAATACCAAATTAACTGGGTGTGGTGGTGGGCACCTGTAATCCCAGCTACTCAGGAGGCTGAGGGGGGAGAATCGCTTGAACCTGGGAGGCGGAGGTTGCGGTGAGCCAAGATCACGTCATTGCACTCCAGCCTGGGCAACAAGAGCGAAACTCCTTCTCAAAAAAAAAAAAAAAAAAAAAAAGGAAATAAAATTTACCTGGAAAATTTAGACTAGTTGACTGCTGGTATATCTTGAGCCAGGCCCTCAATGTCCTCAACAGTCTCCTAAGGAATTTGCCTTCTTTTCCCAAATACTCTCTTTCTCTGTCTCTCTTTCTCTCTGTGTGTGTCTCTCTCTCCTGCATTGGCTGTATTCTCTCTCCATTTGGTAACGAACGTGACAGCGCCATGCTTTTATTCTACCAGTTTAGCAAATCATACTCAGACCCCACACATACACAGGTGAAATGGAACTTCCTATTCCTAACCACAGTGGTCACTTCAGAAAGAGTCACGTAGTTGAATGCCTGCAATAAGAACCCTCTACAAAAGTTCCCTCCACAGGAACCATTAGGGACCACGTTCTTCTCTTGGAGGACTCTTAGTTACATGTGTTCAGTCACATATGCATTTCTGAAGCCATCCTTATAGGAAGGGACAGGACACATTCTGATGATCATGCCAATTCCAAAGGATTTCCACACGAAAGGAGAGTGGTCAAATGACAGTTCCTCAAAGAACAACATGGAATGCAGTTACTAGAAAAAAGGAGAAGCAAGGATGGACAGGCAGAATAACCAGGCAGGTGAGGGGGTGGGTAAACAGAGTACAGAGAGGTGACTGTGTGATGCCTCAAAAAGCTGTCCTGAGAAATAGGCAGAACGGAAACTGTATCAAATGGAGCCACAGTGCTGGCCCAATGCCACTGCAGAAATCTGGATTTTCACCTCAGCAAACGACACAGATGGAAATTCTCCTTCTGACCAAGATGGAGTAATCAAGACTAGATTCATGATCTCACCTGGAAAAAAACCACAATTATATAAAATGATGGTTTTCAAGACATTAGGCATCAGGCAATGTAGGACACTGATCCCTAAGAGATGGGAAATGATCAAGGAGGATCCTACGGCTGCCCCCATCCATTGCCTAGAGAGGCTTCTCAGTACATTGCACAGAGCGAGGACCCAGTTGAAGCCTGGTGAACTTCCTGAGCTGGTGCCGTGGAGTAGGGCTTCTGGGGGGACCATGGCAGCTGACATTTGCAAGCAGAGTTAACAAAGATGAGGAAAGTTGCACCTACAAGAAACTGTTGGGCTGTACAGCGAGCCCAGGTGACGTCTTCAGCTGGATTCTGATCCACACATGCACGTGAGATTAGCCAAGGAAGAACCACCTCAAAGGGAGAGAGGGAAAAGTATTCAGAGCTCACACAGGAGCCAATTCCCACCAGCCAGAATGGGAAGGTCACTGAAGCATTTGTAAGTCCTCCAAAGCACAAGGCTTTCTTGTGAATGGCAAGAGATGAAATTTCTTCCACCCAGTACTGAAGGTAAGCCCACCCCAGTCTCCAGCCCCTCTGACCCAGCCCATAATAGGGTCTCTCTCACCAGTCTGATGGATCCAGATCTTTCCCATGATGGTTGTTGTTATTGTGGGCTTGAGTTTAAATTCTGCTCACACACTCTGACATGATATATAAAGACATAAAAGCAAATAAAAACAGCAGGAGAATTTGGGGCCTGTCTCTTGCAACTGGTGAGGTAGCCACAACTTTTGTTATGAGCCCCTGCACACACCAGGAAGCCTCAAAATAATGATGGTAACATCAACTTATTTGGTGAGCGCCCCCATGCACAATGCATCAGATGGTTTGCTAAGTGTTTTACGAGCATGATGCTACATAACTCTCCCTACACGGGGCCAGCTAAATGCAAAAAGCGGTATAACACTTTCTTATTGAGACAGTGGGGAAGTAAGGATTTGAAATCATCTCTGTATCAGGATATACTGTCTCTATGTGATAAAAGATGGAAACCCAAAAAAGCTCAATGAACTACAGACAGCAGCCAAAATGTGTATGAATAACCCGAAGTTGCTCAGGGGACAGATTTGCATATCTAGAATCTAAAGGACAACAGTTAAATAAGGAAAATGCAGGCCATTTACAAGGGAACTGTCACATTGTCTCCACCCTTTCGCAGACCAGTTTCCCCCAAATAGCTGTTTTGTGGTCAAATTAAAAATGGAACTATGGGCCGGGTGCGGTGGCTCATGCCTAGCACTTTGGGAGGCCAAGGCGGGGGGATCACCTGAGGTCAGGAGTCCGAGACCAGCCTGACCAACGTGGAGAAACCCCATCTCTACTAAAAATACAAAATTAGCTGGGCGTGGTGGTACATGCCTATAATCCCAGCTACTCCGGAGGCCGAGGCAGGAGAATCACTTGAACCCAGGAGGCGGAGGTTGCGGTGAGCCGAGATTGTGCCATTGCACTCCAGCCTGGGCAATAAGAGCAAAACTCCATCTCAAAAAAAAAAAAAAAAGAACTATGTTACTTCTTTATGTTTTGTTGAGGAAACTGAGGCCCAGGAATTTGGAATGGCTCCACTGAAGGCATACAGTAAATCATTGCCAGCCCTGGATGCTAAGAACTCCTCTCCCAGCGGTTTTAGTGATGAAACAGTCTTGTCAGCACTCTTGGCAGTACTAATGACTGGGCATTTCCTCTCCTGTTATTATTCCAACCTAATTACTATGGGAAGCATCTGATGTTGAACATGGCACTGTAGGCATAGCCATGATTAATTGATTTTTATTAATTCCATTCAAAAAATTATGAAGTTTGGCTTTTCCTTAGAAAAATGAAAGCTGCATGCATATGTTACTCACATGTTAACAATAAGAAAATAAAATGGCTAATCAACATAAGCACTATAACTTTGAAAACGGAGATCTCCGTAGAAAGAGGTGAGGTAAATTTCAGTGACAAGTTCCTCTTACAGGAGCGAGACACACAACATTTGGCAAAGCACAGTAGGCAAAGGAGGCAGCTATAACATTAGACAAGCAATGAAATAACATTTGAGCAAATTCTTAATAGATAAAATTGAGCTACCACGTCAGTTGGAATTTGAATGCCTAAGAATGCCCCACACAAGGGGCATCTGTACCGATACAAAAGAGAGTAATGCCGTCCCTGCGACTGAGCAGGAACCTGTTTGCACCCAAGACCCTACACCCCTACAGAAGAGAATCTCCCTACCGTTAAGGACAGAGTCAGCAATGCTGAGAAATTCCTGCCTCACTTTTACCCAATGGTTCATGTGACCTTGTTTTTCCAAACACAGCCCCAGGCAGAGACTTGGGAAGATCCCCTGGATTGTCAGAAATTAAGAAGGGAGATAGGCTGAGCAGGATGGATTACTGAGCAATAAAATAAGACTTGCTTCCCACCTTTGTGCCCCAAATCACAAGAATTTATCACCTTTTCAAGAGGTCTCTATATAATATACACATGATATTTTATACACTGTCTTTATTTTCAGTAGAGCAAGCAGGGAAAAATGAACCTTTTGGGACCAGGTTCCCTGTCTGTGGTTTACATGTCCTCTAAGCATGCAGAAGTAGCATGGCCCCTGACCCCCAGCCCAGGGTCCAGCCAGCTGCCACCAATCCGTGGTCTTTCCCTGGCTCAAGACACTTGGGACTCGCCGGCCATTTTGTATTCCGTTTACTGTCTAACCTTTTCCCTAAGTTAGTTCCTCTGCTGGAGGATTTTTCTCAACCTGGACGTTTGTAACACAGATATTTTCTATCTCAGATTCTTCCAGCGATTCAGGCTTTTGCTGAGCATGACTATTCAGAAGGGCCCCTGGGATCAGTTGTATCATTGGTGCTAATTCCTTAAGCCATCCCTTTGCGCATGCCATGTTCCATTGTCAGCCTCAAATTCCTGTCAACAAAACAGCAGAATGTATTTATTCATCCCTTGAATTTCTGTTCAGTCATGTCAACTGTGTTGCAATAGAATGAGGTGTAATGGACAGAGTGCCTGTGCTAAGGTAGGTTTAAAGGGCCTTGAATTTTCCACAGTCTGTCACAAACCTCTGCCATTCCTGTGCCACAACATGCCTAGGCTGAGTGGTTTGAAGAGAAAAGTGACAGCCATACAGAGCACAACTATTTGAAGACAAGGTACCCCAGCCAGGCCCAGCATAGATCAGCCAGTCCCCAGGTAATCCACAAATGCATGAGCCACAAGTGATGACTGCTTGGGCTCTGAGGTGCTGTGGTTGGTCACGGCACCGTCACGGCCGCAGTTAACAAACGCACATGGATTTAAACCGGTCCCTATTTGTCTTCTACACAGCACCTCTCACTACCTGAAACACCCTTGTTATTTATGTATTTATGCACTTTAAGGTTAGAGGTTCTTCCTATTTTATTCTCCACTGTATCTCTGATAAGTAAAGCAATGTTTGCAACATAGGAGTTTCTAAATAGATATCTGTGAATACATGAATGAATATAATTCTCACATTAGCCCCCTTAGGTATTATAGAAACTTCCCTCATTCCTATTTTAGAGATATAGAAACAGAGGCACGGAGCTATGATAAAATTGTTCATTATCACACAGCCCGTGAGAGAGTTGGGATTTCAGCAGACAGATCTGTTTACGTCAACAGAACTCTCCAAAGACAGCCTAGACATTTGTGCTCAGCTTCTTTTAGGTCCTCTAAGATGCAGCTCTAACTGTAAAGTCAATCTGACATCTCTGTTATCATTGCAACTCAGTGGAACATTGTGGTTTTCCAGCAACCACTTTCTAGCTGACACCCTCCCCACCCACATATACAGAGCTCTCCCTTCTCATGGAAGCACAATTTGTTCAGTCTGTGTTAAGTGTTTTCACCAATTAATCCAGCGGGAAAGGTAACAGAATTCACAGGAAGAAATAAATATTGTATGGGAGCCTGTTCTGAAAGCAAGAGAGAGAATGAGAGGATGGCTCTCCCAGGCTGCCTGGGAATTGAGTTTATATAATAGGTATCTACGCGCGTGCTCATTTAGCGTTTATTGTCCACTTGCTCTGTGACAGCCATCACTCTACCTGCAGAGGTTATAGAATACATAGAATGATGTGTTTTCTGTCCTTGAGGAGCTTATATACATATACATATACATAAATATGTAAATATATATATATATATATATTTTTTTTTTTTGAGACAGAGTCTCGCTGTGTTGCCAGGCTGGAGTGCAGTGGCACGATCTCGGCTCACTGCAACCTCTGCCTCCTGGGTTCAAGTGATTTTTCTGCCTCAGCCTCCCGAGCAGCTGGGATTACAGGCACGCACCGCAACGCCCAGCTAATTTTTGTATTTGTAGTAGAGATGGGTTTCACCATGTTGGCCAGGAAGCTCATGATCTCCTGACCTCATGATTGACCCCCCTTGGCCTCCCAAAGTGCTGGGATTACAGGCATGAGCCACCATGCCCGGCCGAGGAGCTTATATTTTTGTAGAGGGAAAAAAATTTTTTCTTATGTCACAAGTAAATGAATATGGCAAGGCAGACAGAAAAACATGGTATTGAGAAAAGTATACAGGGAATGTACATTTGAAGTCAGTGGTCAGGAACAGGGTTTACTGTTTCAACATAATGGTCCACAGACCCTTTTTGGATAAGCTGCTACTGGAGAAAAGACTTGAGAGAAACAGGGAGTAAGTCACGTGGCTATATGGAGAACAATACTGCTTCAGTCTTGATGGCAAAAGCAATCAGAATTACCCTTGGGCATCCCTTAAGATATTTAAAAGTATAGGACAAGGGAATCTCTCTGCATGTCCAGTGTAGCCAATTTCCCTCCAGTGTTGGGGCTGAATGGCTGATCAGCTGATCTCCAAAGGGAGAGGGTGCCTGGCACTTCAGGGCCATGTAGTATGAAAATACAAGGATCGCGTACAGGATGTTGTGACGCTTAGACTCAGAGACAGCACAGGACGAAGACAGAGGGGACAACAGGATCACTGCATGCATTTTGGGTTCATTCTGGGGCATTTGCTCATAGTGTGGATAGTACGTTTGAACCATTTAGATTACCTTTCTTTATTATTTCCTTTGTCATTTCTCCTTTTCTCTTTTTTTCTTGTTTCTTCTCTCTTTCATGCATATAAATATCCTAATTTATGTAACCTCCAAGAAACCTATGCTACTTGTAACCAAAGAATGAAGGCATAAATTTATGTTTGCAAAAGTCAAAACTGTAAACAATGGGTAAAAGCATTAGGGAAAAGGCTTCATAACAAGAGCTACGCAAAAGTGAAGTGGATTACCCTGGAAAATGAGTTGTGTCTCAGGCAGGACACAGGGGAGCTGAATGACCCTCTGTTATGGTATCAGCCAGGGAACTTTGCTGCAAAAACAGTAACAGGGTTGATGTAACTTAAACAGAAAAGGAATTTATTGAAAATTAATGGGTAGTTCCCCAAATCCACTAACAGCAAAGAGGAAGCCAGCTGGAATTGCTGGAGGCTGGGCAGACCACGTAGCCAAGGAGCAATGCAGTTGTGAACTGGATGCTGGGGCTGCCAGCTGGCTCTGTTCTCATGTGCCTGCTTCTGGATGCAAATCTCAGGGCAGGAATTCAGTGGGTCAAGTCTAGCTGTCCTTCCTGTGTCTGAGCTGGCAGAAAGCAGGAAGATTTTTGGTCTCATTTGACATCTTCAAAGGGATCTATAACTCAGCCCTTATCAGGAGTCACACAGTGGGGACCACCCAGCAAACGAATGGCTGATTAGATGGGAGGCCGTCTTCCGCTCCAAAATGGGTCAAATATCCCCCAAAGCAAGAGTTATTCTGGATAGTGTGATTTACAGAACTAGATAATCTAAAAAAAGGTCCTTCTATGTCTAACATTTTATAAGTAACAAGTGTGTTAAAATAAGAACCCATGGGAGAAATATGTACAAACTTTCCAATTTTCAGGGATAAGAAACTCTACTACTGTATGACACATTTATGACTTCTGAGCTTTTATTGTAATTGACCAGGTTCATCTGGTTTTAGCCATTCTACGAGTCCAGTGTCCACCAGATACTTAAGTTAGCATCCTACAGCTGTATGTAAAAGAGACCTTCTCAGGTCAGCAGAGCTTAAAAGGACAATTTATTATGAGAAGTAAGATGTCACATGGAATACAAAAGTTAAACTGGAATGGGGTCTCTGTAACAGGGAACCAAAAAGCTCTGAGGCTTTTTCTGACATTTATTTTTCTCTGCCCCCCTGCATTTCCCTTTCTTTCTGTAGATCTGGTTTCTTTTAATGGTAGGCAAAAAATGATGTCTTTCATTTCCACGTTGGAATGTTATGGACTGGCTGGTCACGTCATTTTTTTGGGAGCTGCCTTATTTTGTGTTGATTACATATTGATGATATCAACCATAGCATATGTTTTCATTACATATTGATGATATCAACCATAGCGTATGTTTTCCCAATCTTGTGAACAAAAACACAGCCCATGTGAGGAGGTATTTGGCTGACATTGAGGCACCTTGTCTAGGATGTGGTGTCTCCCAGGACATGCCATTTAAATTTCAAGCCACAATTAAACTTGACATCCAATTACAGTCACTATTGGTTACAAACACAATTTTACAATAATTAACTGCCAAATTGCACTACCAAATCCAGTTAGGTAACATAAATTTCACCTTGTTATATACAATGATGAATTATGAAGGACAGTGAGAATCTTTAAAATCAGTTTTCATATTTCCAGTAGTAGGTTATTCTTTCATGAAAAAAAAAAACACACCATCCTGTAATCAGTGAAATACATTGCTTGAGAAGGAAGAGTTTATAATTTTATCACATATACCTCTCTCCACAATAATTCATTTATATACATTACATTTTTGTAGCAATGCATGAGGTTTGTAATTTTGATTAAATAATTTTACAAATTGTGAACTTTAGAAAAGATGTAGCTGCACAGTTTTGGGGATTTTCATTACTTAGTTTGCTTGTTTGTTTCAGAGTGAGAGTTTTGACCAGGAGTGGACACTGAGGAGAGCAAAGATCACCTGGTGCTCATCAAGCCGGCCTTCCAGAGGCAAAGCTCCTTAACTGAGGAATTCAGAAGTAATTAGACTTCCCTATTATCCAAAGCAGGCATCTGGTACCAGCCTTCTTTCCCAAACATTTATAAGTAACTAGAATTTCGATGCGGCTCCAGAATGCATATACGTCAAAACTCATTTTGCAACCCTTGATGACATCAAGGCACCAGAATGCCTAAAAATGTAATCATCTATCATGACCTATAGGTTAATATGGTCCCGACTTACCCTTAAGCTCCTGCTCTAAGGTCCTTACACACCCCTAAGGAACATCCACTGCGGTGGACTCAGTTCTCTCCTGCTGAGGCTCCCGCTGAACTCCTCTGCAGCATTCTTTCTTTCTAATAAAACTTTCCTTTTCATCCAGCCTATCACTGATGGGCATTTAGGTTGATTCCATGTCTTTGCTATTGTGAATAGTACTGCAATGAACATATGCATGCATGCATGTTTATAACTGAATTATTTATATTCCTTTGGGTATATACCCAGTAATGGGATTGCTGAGTCAAATGGTATTTCTGTCTTTTGGTCTTTGAGGAATCACCACCATGGAATACTATGCAGCCATAAAAAAGAAAGATATCATGTCCTTTGCAGGGACATAGATGGAGCTGGAGGCCATTATCCTTAGCAAACTAACCTATGTAACAAACCTGCACTTGTACCCCAGAACTTAAAATAAAAGTTTAAAAAAGCCCTTTCCTTTTCAAACCTATACTGTTGTTGGTAAATTCTTCTTACTACCCATGAGTAAATCACTTTTTGTGGCCTGAGATCTGACACCTCGCCCAGCAGGCACCTACCCTTTTTACTCCCCATTTACCTGTCTAAGCAGGAATTGGTGACTTAACAAATTTGGAGGAAGATTTTAGCAGAATGAGAATTTGATCAGAGCCTAGTGACTCTAACTAACAGACCTATTAGTAGGCAGTCAATGTTCTCCAGAGAAACAGAAGCAGTAGGACATGGGGCAGGGAAAAGGAGAGAGAGAGAGAGAGAAAGAAAAAGAGAGAGAAAGGTTCCAAGGAATTGGCTCATGTGCTAGGGGCTGGCTAAGCAAATCTGCAATCTGCAGGGCAGGCTGTCAGAAAGGGCAGGCAAGAAACTCTAAGGGCCGGGAGCTACGGTCCTGTGGTTCTGCCAGGCTGTGGTCCACAGGTAGAATTTCTTCTTCTCAGGGAAACCTCTTTCTAGTCTGGCAGCAAATAATGACTAAATGGATTTTATGGCTAAGGCTGCACAGAGATATAGAAAAAGTTCAACAGATATTATTAAAAGGCATTTAATCTCTAGGCAGCTGAGCTAGATGAAATGCAATGAAAGAGTCGCTGCTTTTTTCAGGAGAGATACATGAGGCATCTTTACCTAATAAACACCATTTGTTATATTGAAGCTTTAGGGCCGAAACCAATGAGTTGAAACTCTTAAAAACAAAATCTTTTGAAAATAATTCTGCACATTTAGGCATGTTTTTTTCTCTCCTTTGGGATCCGAAGAAAATTTCCTACTTACTCTGCCCAGCCCCCAACCTTTCTTTGGCTTTTGTGATGGTTTATTCTGTAAGATCCACCCATAGAATGAGGACCACCTGTAAAGGTCATCAAAGTTTGTTTATTCAGATCTTACCAATAAGGGACTTACAACGCTTTTCATTTTTGGCGGAGACTCCCAGGGGTTTTAAAAGAGTTTTTTAGAATCAAAGGAGCCTTAAGTTTTAAGACAGTCCTTGATTGGCGAGTGTCCTTTGGGAATGAGTTTTTCTCCTAGGGTATATGCTGAAGCAGGGGAGCTTTCCTGATGCTTTGGGATACACTGGATCACCTTTGATTGATTTGGCTTCTGTTGGTATATACCTGGGGTCTTTAAAGGCTGGGTGGAATCATCCGTGTTTTTCTATTGCAACTGATAGAATACTGGTCCTTGGTTTCGAGGTCCAAGTCTTGCATAAACAATTCCACAGATTATATCCTAATATCAGCTACTGTTGAAGACAGGGGAGTTGTGCTGCCAGAAATAAATAAAAATATGTATATTCTACAGTATTTGAAATGAAACCTCTTTGTTTTGATGTTTTGGATCTGTTAGTTACCCTTAAAAATAAACATTTATTTGTTTCTTATATAACTATCTGCTATTTGTCTATTATCTATCTATACATTAACCCTACAGGAATAATTTAGGGATTTGGGGAAAATAGAATATTATAGCACTGGACTCTGTTATATTATCAGAGAGCAGATATCACTATAAAGGAAGAATCTTTATTGCCATGAAATATTTTATTATCTCTGTTAAATAATCTCTCCAGAAAATAATGTCAAACAGCTTTGAATCAATACCAAGTGAATAAACTACCAAGTTTACAAAATAACTAAGTAAATATATAGAGATATACATGTTACTTATACCTTCCTGACACTTCAATAAATGGCTTATATAAAGGTTTCTAAATAAATGACATGGTGTAGAAACCACTATGGTGATGTCAGTAGCAAAAACAACATTGTAATAGCTAATATTGATAAGCATCAATTTGGTGGCAAGTAGTCCTACAAAAACGTTCAAATGTAATTCTTATACTTAATACAAATAACACAATAATAAAATAAACATATTTATTAGGCCATATGCCAGTGGTTCTCAATAAAGGTCCATTTCTACCCTAAGAGAATATTTGGCATTTTCTGAAGACAATTTTTGTTGGCACAACGGGAGAGACACTACTGGCGTCTAGTGGATAGAGCCCAGGGATGCTGTTAACATGCTACAATGCACAGCACACCTCTCCCCAACAAAGAATTAGCTGGCCCTAAATGTCAGTAGTGCTGTGACTAAGGACTCCTGCCTTGCAATCTCCCCTTTGATCTTCTCATCCACCCCATGGGGTAGGGGATATTATTGTAGCACAGAGAGGCATCAAGTCCACCAAACTATTTCTCTCTTCTTGGACATCCACCTAGCCAACATCTCCTACTGATAAAACTGATTTCTGGTCTATGGGAAGTGGGTGAAAGTGGTGTTGTCACCTCTATTTTGGGTGTACACAACCTCCTGCTCAGTTCTTCCTATTCTCTCCCTTACTCCCTCCATTGGATGGCCACAGATGATCCAGTGCAGGACCCTGAGAAGCCCACAGGAGAAGAAGAATCCCTAAAGTGAGAGAAACCTGGGCCCTTGAGTGACTGCATGGAGAAGAGCCCCATCATTGACTCATGTTAGACTGTGACTGAAAAATAAACCTCCTTTGTGTTAAGCCACTGAGTTTTGTGGTTATGTGTTGCACCAATTTTCCTATTTTGGCTAACACAATTATTCTACCTATTTTTCAGATGAGGAAAAATGAGGATTGCAGAGATAATGGTTGATCAGAAGTCTGGTTCAATGTAATGCTCTTTGCTGATTCACTGAGCACTGTCCTCCTTATGTCACCTTGATCCTCATGTCCGCTGCAATTCCAGTCCTCCTTCCAACACACTCTCTTGAAATTCCCTCTCCTGGCACAGGAAAGTTTTAATTTCTCTGACGGACCTAATTTAGGTTATTTGCACCTTTGAATTTGTCTCTGTGGTTAGGGAGATGCTATACACTGATTGTCTTGGGTTATCACTTTAACAAGTCATGGACATTAGATGAGAACGATATGTTGATTCACCTCCAAACTTGATACTGACGGTCAGCTCTACCCATTCACACCTGATGGCTTCTGTGCTGTCTGCCCCGAGGCTTTTCTTTCCGAGGATATGCATGTGATGGAGATGACCTTGGATGTTTATGTCACAAAGAACCTTGAGAGGGTCATCTGTTCCCTAAAGCAATAGGGACCAGGCTTGCTTGAGAATTTCACACAGCTCAGAGAGAATGTGATGCCCAAATGGATGTTTATATTCCAAGACACGACCACCAGGCTAAACATCAGGTTCAGCTAAAGGAACTTTACAGACAGACTTGCTCCACCTCTTCAGTGACTGTCATCCAAAGGCATTTATTCTAAGGCAATTATAATTTTGCACTGTGCCTTCCTCAGAAATCTGATGTGTTTATCACCTACTGATGAAAGGACATGGCTTCTATTTTAAGTGAAGAAAGAATGTTAAGAACTGTAAAACTTCCAGTAATTCAGAATGAGGGAGCAGAGACCCAGACCACTTACAGGCACTGCATCTGTTAGTGTTGGATTTATATTCCTGCCCTTAAGTACAGCCATAAAATACTATCTATTGGATAGGTTTATCTAAGTAGACTTTGCTTGTTCATCTCACCTGACTGATTTAAACACGAGTTAAAATTAGCATTAACTTGTGGGGGAAGATAAAATGGAGTGTCCAGTAACTGGGGACTTTTACTAGCTTCATTAGATGCCATTTTCTGAAATGATTTACTAGAGCACAGAAGAATTATTTGAGTGTGAAACTATAATAATAACAAATATCTTGTAACCTTGCTACACTTGGAATCAGAAAATTAAGATATGCAATTCTCTTTTCTGGTCAGTCAGGGAGAAATCACTTGCAAAGAATAACTACTTTGAGAAGAAGATCAAGTGTTCTCTTTTGGGACTCCTATGGGCAGGGCTGCCCTGTGCAGTTGTTCAGGCTGGTCACTGAATAAGGGCCCCGTGGAGACAGAGTAAGTCAGGGATGACATTTAGCCCTCACACCCTGTGTTAGATTAAAGACAGCCACATTTTTTTTCCCCACAACTTCCATGGAGAGATGAGATCTAAGATGCATTTCCTCACATGTGGGCCAGGTTTATGATTCATTTACCCATTGACAATGTTTATGAAATAAGTAAGAGTTGAAGCCTCAAATCACACCCAAGCCATCTATGTCCAGAACTTGGCTCTTTGCCAGAAGAATATGTTAATTGTGATATCAATTAAAATAATTCCAAAATGCGACCTTTCATCACGCTTACAATAAATACAAAAAGGTCAGGGAATCAAAATTAAGGGCCAAGCAGCCTTAATGGTTACTTATTTATTTATTTATTTATTTTTGGTTCTAGAAGGCTCCCATTCTAGAAAACATCATTATCATCTGCATGGGTGACATTTAATATTTTCTGCAACCTCTTGTGACATTTCCTCAGTGCAAAAAAGTGGTGAGTGATTACTATCTAGAGAACAATAGGACAATTGAACTAGAAATGTCAATCACAGGAAAAGGTCAATTATCAAAATACTCTAAGAACATTTTCTGGACCTTAAGGCAAAAACATTTTTGAGTTCACACCTACTGCACTTATTAGAAAACCATTTACAGCATTAAGTAACATATTAGAGTAAATTACATCTTAGACATTTGTTTTGCATCTTCTTGATATAATACAGTAAAGTAAATGGCCCATAAAGAAGAAAAGAGTAATTTTTCAATCATAAGATTTTAAATATGCAAACAATATTATCCATATCAGAGGATGTATAAAAAGGAGTTAGCTGCATTTTCTTGATGGAAGTTTTACAAAGCTTTCATAGGCAGACTGATTATTCAAAATGGTTAACATTTTGTTCTATTAGATCATATATTCTGTATTTCTGATGATTCCCACTACTTCAGTAATAACATTATCACAAATGTTACAGGGTATGTTGGCAGAAAATAAACCCCAAAGATTTCATGAAACCTTAATAATTCGACTTGAGATTACCCTTCCAATGATGTCAGAATTTGTCCTACTTCTTTGGAGGTTATAGCTTTGTGTATTACTATTTTTAATCATTGTACTCTGTATCAATTAAAGCAAACCTAGCAATAGTAACAGATAAACTTGTACTATCAGTCAGCCCACTAAAGTGTCTTCAGAGTCCAATCGGCTGCCGGAATATGAGAGGCTCTGCTCCACACAGTCACTTAGGGATCCAGGCTTCTCCCTTCCAGTGACTGTGGAAGCCCCTAAGATCTCAAAGGCAGTGTCTGGCTTCGTTGCACCCTGGGCCAATAGATGAAGAAAGAGTATTAGAAAGATTACATGGGAGGAGATTAGGGACACACCTGGAACTGCCACATAGGAATGTGCCAGATAGTTCATTAACAGGGACCAAATCATAAATCACATACTCTGCTCGCTGCAACAGAGGCCAAGAAATTTACCTGTATGTCCAGGAAGAAAGCGAATCAGATATTGCGGACATACAGCAAGCCCTAACATACAATCACTACATTTTGATAGCCCTCTTCAATTGTGAATCTAGCTTCCAAACATAGAATACAAACACCGAAAGCCGTATTTTTTAACCTCATTGTCACAGTTGGGAAGGAATGTGACTTGGGCTCTGCCAATTAGATACTTTTATGTGAGATTTTGATACGGAAGCTACATTAGGAAATAACTGTGACACAGGCATCAATATTGTGAAAGATGGTCACAAATGTGGTAGCACGATTCCTGGATCAAGAGTGGTGGTGTCATCTTCTCAAGTGTTCGAACCATTATGACTCCTCCTACTTCAAGTCTCCTCCCATCCATGTCCCCTCCCATTTCATAGTCCCTCTCCTTTATGGCTCCTCCCATCCAAGGCCCCTCCCACTAATGGCCCCTCCCATTCCACAGTCCCTCATCTCCCTGGCTCCCTCCATCGTACGGCTGCTCTGGTTTCCTGGTCTTCCCACTTTTAATTTCTCTTTACCATCCTGGCTGGCTGTTTGAAGTGTCTCTTGGAGTTGTTTCTGGAATCTCAGGCAAACCTCTGCTACCCTTGCTTTGACAATGCATGAGCTTCCTAATATTTCTTAATATGCCCTTTCCTGCTAAAATTAACAAGAGTGGATCTTGTTTTCTGAAATTAAAGATGCTGAATGAAATAGCCCTTTGTTTTGGAAAAACAGAAAAAAAGACAACAAAACACACAATCTTTAATTCTGAGGTTTCACTCTGGCTTCCCTTGACAAGCAAGAGAGTTCTGTTTAAGCCACACAATATACTACTGCTAACATTTACAAATTATAAGATTTTATCTCTAAACCATGATATCTGATTTTTTTAATAAGTGGAAAGATTTGACATATTTGAGAATAGATATAAGGAAATCTTCACTCATTAATGCAGCCAACATTTTCTGAATGCTTATGATATACTAAACCTTTGTAAAAGACAGAAAAAATCTTCTAGGGTATTTTCTTTTGGTCAGGTTTTATTATCTGATACAGGCATGAGTGTTTACTCTTCTTGTAAGATAGTCAATAATGTCTTGATGGAAATGGGTATCAATTCATGGATTCCTGAGCCTTAAAGACCAAATAGGTTTTCCAAGGAGAGACTGTGTTTTGGAAATAGAGATGCATCATTTTCCTTTCTGAAACTGAATCAGCAGCATTCAGATTTGTGCATTTCACTTTTGGTCATTTTCAGTGGGTTACTTTATAGAGCTCCATGAAATGACTTGATAGTAATTGAATTGCTCTTGTCCTTTGAAATAATCAGAATCTCAATAATCTTAACCACTAGGGGATGGGGTAGGGGGATCACTGGGTAACAGAAGTTCCAGGTGACAGGAGCCCCTTTTTTTTCTTTAGAAGGGGTATCTCCTGGTGTTTAGGGAATGTGTTTGCATGTTCTCACTCATAAGTGGGAGTTGAACACTGAGAACACATGGACACAGGGGAGGGAACATCACACACTGGGGCCTGTGGGGGTGGGGAGCAAGAAGAGGGAGAGCATTAGGACAAATACCTAACGCATGCGGGGCTTAAAACCTAGAGGACAGGTTGATAGGTGCAGCAAACCATCATGGCAAATGGATACCTTTGTAACAAACCTGCACGTTCTGCATATATATCCCAGAACGTAAAGTACAGAAGAAAAAAAAAAAAAATCATGACTCAGAGCAAAAATAAAAGTAGCAAAGTTAAAAAAAAAAAAAAACGGAAATTCAGATACATCAACTTTCGAGCGCACAGGTTCTGGGTCCTGCCATTTGGCATGAAATAGAGTTTTTCAGTCTCAGCACTATTGACATTTTGGGTGGCACAATTCTTTCTCGTGGTTGGTTGTTCTGTGCATCATAAAATGTTTACAGTTATCCCTTCCCAACACCCACTAGATGTAAGAAGCACTCCCTTCCCAGTTATGACAACCAAAATGACTCCAGACCATCCCCGATTCTCCTGGGAGGAAAGCTGCCCCCTCACTGAGGACCACTGCCTTAGGAACTGAGGGAGTTTTGTTTTGTTGGAGTGAGACTATTTTGATGATGATCTTGTAGAGCTGAGAAATCACATACTTTTCAATTATTTGGAGGCATTTTGCCTATAAAGATGAACCTGTTGTTTTTAAAGTGTCCCTATACTTTGCAAATTCACTTGAAACAATAAACTGGAGACTTAGAATGATCATTCAGTCCAAGTAATCCTTCAAACATAATTTATTAACTTGTTTTAAACTCTAGTCCAAGTAATCATTCAAACATAATTTATTAACTTGTATGTGAAATTTATCCTTTTTTTTTAACATGTATGGAAAAAACCTGGATTCCTGCATGACTGCGTGGAGCAGAAACTCCCATTCACCCTCACTGAGCCATGATGTAACAAGAATCAAAACCTTCTTGATTTAAGCCAATGAGGTAATACAGACCTCTGTGACTGAGTAATGTTACATGGTTTCAGTGTCCAAATTGGCATTTTTATTCGGAATCCCAATAGTGTTGAAGACGTCCTAAAGCAATTTCTCAGCAGCCAGGCTGAACCTTAGTAGAATTCTCTTTCGTCTGTCAATGTGATAAAGATTTCAAATTAGTTACAAAATTTATAAAATCCAGAAATTTTATTAAAAATCTGAACTTCCAGTATTCTGAAAAAAAAAATGGCACTCTTGGGCTCATATTCCTCTCTTATGAAAGGACCGAAGGAGAGTAATAGGTAGTCTCCAAAACACTAAATTTCCCATCTGCTCCACCAGGCCACCCTCACTCACTGGTGTCACCTTCTTTCCCTTCCGACTGTGTGACATCCACCATAGACTGACGGTGAATAACTACTAATTCAGAATTTTCCACACTAGCAACTTGAGAAACGTTACTGGTATATCAAAATATTATTGTAGCTTTTAGAAGATGTCCATGTTTGTCAAGTTTAGGAAATACGGATTTCATTCTTTATTCATCTCCTTTCCATGTCTGCATTTCTGAACACTGGCTTGTTCAGAAGCAAGGAATGACTCCACTGTTCAAATTATTTTTCTAAGAGATGTTTCACCGAAATACAGGCCTATAGCACTTCTTTCCTTTTTCTCCTGTGTGCCAAGATAGAAAAAGCAAACAAACCAGCAAAAAACTATACAGGGCCAGTATCTAACAAATGGATAATTTGTATTAAGGTTATAAATATTCTCTGTCTCTCATCTAGTGAAACCTCTATTAAGGGTTCTCTTGAAGCATGAAATCTATCTCATTATTAACTGTTTTTAGAAATGATTTCCCTAGGGTGTCAACTTAGAACAATTTTCCTTATCAAAACCTACTTCTTTGTATCATTCAACAATCTAATTACTTTCTTTTAAAACTAATGATCTTTTAAAGGTTGTGTTTTCCTTTCAGAGATAGCAGTGAAATCCACAGTGTGTTTTATTTCATGGGTGGCATCCTTTGGGGGCAGAAGAATAAGATTTCTGTGGAAATTTTCAGCTCTTTATTTTGGCTCTCCTGATTTCTCAGATTGGCTATTTAATTAAAACCTACATTTGGCCAGGCTCGATGGTTCACACCTGTAATCCCAGCACTTTGAGAGGCCAAGGCGGGTGTATCGCTTGAGCTCAGGAGTTCGAGACCAGCCTAGGCATGGCGAAACCCCATCTCTACTAAAAATACAAAAATTATCTGGGTGTTGGTGGCGCGCACGTGTAGTCCCAGTTACTCAGGAGGCTGAGGCACGAGAATCGCGTGAAGCTAGGAGGTGAAGATTGCAGTGAGCTGAGATTGCGCTACTGCACTCCACCCTGGGTAACAGAGTGAGACTACGTCTCAAAACAAAACAAACAAAACCTACATTTCACTCTCCCTCTTACCCCGACCATTATTTTACTCCTGCCTTCCTTCTTTACTTTCTTCAAACCTTTTTTCAATATCTTATTGTGTTTTCTAAGAACCATGTTGTCCAATGGTAAACAACATGTGGTTCTAACTGTATAAAATGTTAGAATTAGGTCTCTTTCTTTAGCAAGTGAAAAAAAATCACATTATTTCTAGATAGAAGAGAGGGAATTTATTGGTTTACAAAACAAACATCCAGGGTACATTTGAGTTTCAGCTGCGGCTGTATTCAGGGGCTCAGAAGGACATGGTTTATCTTTTTTCATCTCTAAGTTTAGTCTTCTGTTGTGTCAAATCCAAGGCACACTTCTTTTGTGAAGGCAATAAGGGCCACCTGTAGTTCCTCTAAATTTAAATCTAGCAAAAATGAAAGTTATTATTACCCACAGAAGTCTCATACATCTGGGGTGTGCAGAAGAGAGTTAAGATAACTGTCCTAAGACTGCTGTCCTTGGAACAGCCTGTTTACAAGGTTGGCGCTTGGCTGCCATCTTGGAACTTGGATGGCAAGAGAGTTCCTGCCATTTCCTAATAAGAATGACTCACTGCATCAAGATTATTTATGCAAACAATGTGGTTTATGGTGACCTCCTATTTTGGGGGGAAGTCTAGAATTTTGATATGTGCCAGGCAGAGACTCCTAATGTGACCAGCCCGCAATAGAAACTCCAGGTGCTAATTATCTGATAAGCTTCCCTGAAAGACAACATCGTGGACATGCTGAGACATGTTCCAGAAGGAATTGAGTGCTTCCCGTTTGGCTTCACTGGAAGAGGACTCTGAAAGTTTGTACCTGGCTTCCTCCTGACTTCGTCTCATGCACATTTTCCATTTTCAAATTATGCTTTGCTTTTTCAATAATAAATCATATTCAGGGGTTGATTCTATGCTGAGTCCTGTGAATAATTCTTATAAATTACTGAACCTGGTAGTGGTCTTGGGGACCCTGACACATTGGGATTCGCTCTAATTGCAAACAGATCCTGGGCAGGTCTAACAGGCTGTACATTCCTTAGGCCCTCAGCTGATGGCCTGTTCCCCTAGAGTGGGAATTGTACATAGTTTCACATCAGCTGGGCACTTTGATAGTTTATTGATGTGTAATTGTTCTCAGGCTGATACAGGTGGTATGGTGAGATGTTGCTGGGCATGAGGTCCAGGAAAAGTGTTTGGCTAAGGGCAGTGTTTGCAAATATGCCAGGTGATTAATTATGTTTTAAGGTATGTTCAGGTGCTTAGGTTGGGGAAATCAGAATCTTGGTAAATTCCACTTGGCATGTGCTTAGAACTGACAGGACCTCATCCTATAATTTTTGTATTTTTAGTAGAGACAGGGATCTGACAGGACCTTATCCTGGACAGAAAAAGTGCTGTCATCATTAACCCTGAGGACATGAGATTGTCAATAAACTTCCCCCACCAAACACACGTACCTGGATATCTTCTGAAATATCTGTATATTGTGTGAGGCCATGACAGTCTCCAAGATTTATATGTCAAGGCGTTACTCTCCCCAAGCCACCAACCCTCTATTCTGAGGTTTCCACAATCACATGTGCATTCATGAACACATTTCTATGGCCAGACATGAGTGAAACCCTCAAAGGGATTCTGTGTACTGATTGGCTAGGTCCTGATTCACACGGTCCATATAAGGCCTGGGGTGATGTCACCTTCCAGAGCATGTGGCCTGAGACTGGGGTGGGGGTCTGATTTATCTAAACATATTCAAGGGGCTCTGAGGTTACAAAGGAGGATGGGAGATGAGGTGTCAAAATCATAATGCATGTTGACTTGTATGGAGCCCATCTTTTATCTATGTAGATAGTAAATGAATAACTGTAATACCAACCTTATAAATGTTGCAATTAAAGATTCTAAATCATTTATTGGCCAGGAGCACTGGCTCATGCCTGTAATCCCAGCACTTTGGGAGGCCAAGGCGGGCAGATCACCTGAGGTCATGAGTTCAAGACCAGACTGGCCAACATGGTGAAACCCTGTCTCTACTAAAAATACAAAAATTAGCATGGTGTGGTGGTGCATGCCTGTAATCCCAGCTACTTGGGAGGCTGAGGCAGGAGAATTGCTTGAAGCCAGGACGCGGAGGTTGAAGGGAGCCAAGATTGCGCCACTGCACTGCAGCCTGGGTGACAGAGCACGACTGCATCTCAAAAAAAAAAAAAATCTAAATCATTTATGAAAATGGCAGAGGGAGCAATTTCTCTGTGACATCAAGGAAAGCTTCCCGAAAAGGAGTGGATGAGTTGAGTCTGGATGGATGACTAGGAGTGGCCAGGGAAGGGAGGGGAAGCCTGTGGGAAAAGGCATTTCTTTCAGATGTTTGCACTGAGCTTCGAGTGACAGAATACATAATGAGAAATGGCTTAAACAGCAATACGAATGATGCTCATGAGAACGAGTCAGAGGAAGGGGATTTATCGGAACTTTTAGTTGCTCAGCTATGTCCTTAGGCATTTAAGGTCTTTCTTTTTATTCTATTTTTATCAGTCTATGGCTGCATTTTCAGGTGTTCTCCCCATGGTTGCAGGAGGCTGCTGCAGCTCCAGACAGCAGCACAGCTCACATATCATAAAGGAGCAGGGTGGGTGAAGATAAAATTTTCACATTGCATCTTTCTTTTTATCAGAGAATTTTTTTCCCCCTAGAAGATTCTGGCAGACATCTTCCATCTCATTTACCAAAAGCTAGGTCAACGTGGCTACCTGTGACTGCTAGAGAGGCTGAGAAAACAAACTTCTGTGATTTTCTTAAGAATGAGTGGGACCTGGGCCCTGCCTGCAACAAAGACAGCCACTGGAATAGCATCTGTCACAGCAATTCAAAGAGAAAGAAAGGCAGGGAGGGAGAGCTATAGGGAGGGAGAGAGAGCAAGGGGCAAAATGAGAGAGGGGGAGAAAGATAGAGGTAAAGAAGGAGAAGAGAGAGGGAGAGAAGAGGGAGGAAGAGAAGGGAGAAAGAGAGAGGAAGTGGGGAAGAAAGAGGAGAGAAAGGGAGGTAGTTGTGGGGAAGAGGGGGAGAGAGACAGAGAGAGGGGGGAAGAGATAGGAAAGAGAGGAAGGGGAGAGAGAGGGAGAGAAGGCTAGAAAGGAGAGGAGCATAAGAGAGGGAGAGAGAGAAGGAGGGAGACAGAAGAAGGAGGAGAAAGAGAATGGGGAAGGAAAAGAGAGAGGAAGAGAAGAAGGGAGCAAGAGGAGAGAAGGGAAATGGAAGAAGGGAGAGAGCGAGAAGGGGAGAGGGATCAAGCTGGAAATGAAAATACATGTTGTGGCCACAGCATTATGGTACTTGGGTGCCAGGCTGCAGAACGTGTGCAGCACTTCCAAGGCAATAGGTACTATGGATATGACCATATAGACATCTAGACACATTCCCACATAACTGGTGTGTTCAAATTGTTTGTAGCTATTGCCTAGAAATAACATCTGTACTGTTGCATGTGTAGGTCTCCATGCCCTTGTATGTCGTATGTGTGAATATGCATCTGTGTGTGTGTGTGTATGCACATGTATGTGAAGAGTGTGCCATAGAAGTCTTTGAGTTGACAAATCTGCATTGCCAAGAAAAAAATACAGAAAAGAAGAACAGGCATGATTAGTAGCCAGTTTTTTTGAAAATCAAAACGATGCCTGTACATATCTAGAAAATTCAAATAATCGGAAAGAGTTGTTTAAAGAGAAAGGAAACAAAAAACAAGAAGTATGAAGCGGTTTTTCACCCCTTCCACATTTCCCCTAGACCAGAGGCAATCATTCTTTACTACTTTTGTACTTTAAATATTAATCTCCAGAGCTCAAAATACCGTGCTTATTTTTCTATGTCTTGATTCTTTGCTAAAATAGCAAAGAACAGTTTTTCTTCTCCTTTCAGAGTTCCTTTTTCTTCAGGGTTGCTTTACTCTTTTTGATTTCTTGGTTTTTTGTTTGTTTTGTTTTGTTTTGGAGACAGAGTCTCACTCTGTTGCCCAGGCTGGAGTGCAGTGGCGGGATCATAGCTCACTGCCATCTTGACCTCCTGAGCGCAAGCGATCCTCCTTCCTCAGCCTCCCAAGTAGCTGGGACTACAGGTGCATGCCACTATGCCCAGCTGATTATTCTATTGTTATTGTATTTAGTAGCAATGAGGTCTCGCTATGTTGCCCAGGTTGATCTCACACTCCTGAGCTCAAAACTATCCTCCTGCCTTGGACTCCCAACGTGTGTTTCCTTGTTTTATTTTTTGTTTGGTGTCACTTACGTTGAAGGGTGTCCTCGTGTGTGGTGGTCTTTGTTGCTTGTCCATATCAGAGAGTGGGACCTATGCAGTGGAGCCTGTGACTGGTTGCCGGGGCTGATCCCTGTAGGGTGATCTGCTGGGCTGTTTCATTCCTGAAGCCTTCATGCCGGCTGCTTTAGGCATTTCTTTTTGCCTTCGTCAAATTCTTCAGAGTCTTCAGAGAAGGAGCATCCGGTCTCCTGTGCGGAGGGTCTTGATCTGCCGTCATCACCCTGGAGCACGGCTGAGGAAGAGACTATGCATCCCAGTGTTCAGCGCACCCTTGCATCTGCTCAGTATGGACGCTCATTTCCAGCCATGCCGGAGACTTTCTCTTTCGCTGTCTGCAGAGAAGAATCCAACATCAGTGAGGGCGGGTATCTGTTGTGTGCGGGAAACGCGCAGCGGACAAGAAAAGACACACACACCATACCTTTAACGGTAAACAGCCTTTATCCCAAGTATATGGCAATACAGATAAAGTAAGCAAATCATATAATAAGCAAATTACAATGGGAAGGGGAGAAGAGAAAAGATGTATGTATTTACACTCACCAGCCTATGGAGGATTCACCCCCAGACCGGGAAGCAGCAGCCTGGGTTCCAGAGTCGGCCACTCGTCCCGGCACAGCCTAGGAGGGATCTCGTGAAGCTTCGGCGCGATTTGGAACCCGAGCTCTTTTTGTAACGAGTTGTTTGGCATGAGGCCCAGTCACGAGGGCCCTTTGCGACTTGGCTCAAGGAACACAAAAAGGTCAGCTCGTTTTTGCGATTGTCTATCGTTTTTCAATAACTGACGTATAGGAATACATTAAAATAGAGACTTCTCTGAAACAGCGCTGGATGAACATCTCAAGGTGCTCACACAACCTGTTCCGGGACTTGGTGACCATTGTTTGTGTGCACGTTCAATTGAGTTCAAATTTAATATTTACCTTTTCCTCCACAGTGTCCAGGTGCCTGGAACTGGGGAGGGGCCAAACTCTGTGGAATAAATGTGATTGCTGTTTGACTCCCCCTCCCTCCCCGTTGGTATAGGATTTAAGTTGCTGGGACCCCCACTGTTTGCCAACTTCCGTTTCTTGTTTGTTTTTTTTATTACATCCTCTCCTTTTCCCTTTGTCTCTTGGGTTTATGACTTACAAACAGAATCAATATTTGCATTTTAGTGGTGTTTGGGAAGGAGTGGGGGGTACAATTTGACATCTTTACTAAATGCTGATTAATCGATCTTTTTTACAATTTCATTAGAATAATTTAATGTTATATAGACCACAGTGTAATGGGCTACAAAATGTAAGCTTTTAATTTATTTCATCCCATATGATTACTATCAATTTCTTGATTATTCCATTATGATGCTTTCTCAGCTTTTAGTGCCTTCTAACTGCCAGTAAAACAGATAAAAACTCAGCACCAAGGGTTCAAGAAGACAAAATCAATGACTTTTCTTTCTTTGTTTTTTCCCTAGTAGGTATAGTTTCTTTGTAAATCAAGCTTTTATGGAAATGAAGGGGGAAAAAACAAGAACATAAAAACCTGCTAACATTCTTTTTTCTGCCTTAACCTCCTAGGATGAATGATTCCTTGTACCCTCAATGTTTTGACCCTCAAAAAAAAAATCCATTTTAACCAGGACATCTACATAACTTTGCTCCCTGAAGTCCTATGGAGCAGAGGCAAAAGGTCAACATATTTTCATAATGTACATTTTTTCTTATGAAAACATATTTCTTGAATGGATATTATGCCAAGTAATAATTAGACCTAATCCCTAGGTCTTCATATGTTAACCCTGCAGCATGATTAATGATTCTGTAAAAATAAGTAATGTTTGCATTTTCTATACACCATCAATCCAGCAGAGGAATAAGAGAATGCTTTCAACACTTAGTTAACCCTATCAGTGAGAGAATTATTTGACTTTTAAAATTAAAATAACTACTGCACATCTTGATTCTCATCACATTTTTCTCTTTATTACTATTTTTATCCTGTTACCCGTCACTCGTATCGCAGAAAATGATGCATCCTTTATAAGAAATAACAATTTGCTACAATTAGCAAGATTCATATTAAACGATTAAATAAGTATATGCTTTTTATTGACAAAATTGAAAATTATATAGGGAAAATCTTCCTTTCTTTCTCCCTCCCTCTTTTCCTCCCTTTCTCTTTCCCTTTCTTTTTTCCTTCCTTCATATACATGTTAGCATTTCCTTTATGAACAAAGAGGAAGAAGAGAGAAATGTCCTCAGAGGGGAAATATGTTCAGTGATCTGTAGTTAATTCACTCGAGTATATTATAAACCAGCTACTATTTTAATTGTGTATTCTGTACTTGAAATTCCTAATCACACTTTGTTTCACTCCATCTGCTTTGCCTTTCCCCTAAAGCTTTATTTTCCTTTACTAAGAGTCACCTTTTATAATTTACTGGGAACTCACAGCTTTAATTTTAAGATGATTACTCTCTACTTCTCTGATGACAAGAGTTAAGAGACGCTGATGTAATCGCAAAGAAGAGGAATTCCACCTACCTGCAGGAGTTGGCCTAGCAATTCTCAGAAAGTAGGAAGCAGAGGAGGCAGCCTCTGAGAACTCCAGCCTCCGGGCACTGGCACAGATCCTGACACTGGGGAGGGTCAATGTGTTACAGGAAAGGGGTCCTGATCCAGACCCCCAGAAAGGGTTCCTGAATCTTGTGCAGGAAGGAATTCAGGGAGAGTCCACACAGAAAAGTGAAAGCAATTTTATTAGGAAAGAAAAGGAACAAAAGAATGGCCTCTCCGCAGACAGAGGAGCCCTGAGGGCTGCTAAATGCCCATTTTTATGGTATTTCTTGATGATATGCTAAACAAGAGTTGGATTATTCATGCCTCCCCTTTTTAGACCATATAGGGTAACGTCCTGAAGTTGCCATGGCATTTGTAAACTATCATGGCGCTGGTGGGAGTGTAGCAGTGAGGACAACCGGAGGTCATGCTCATCGCCATCTTGGTTTTGGTGGGTTTCCGCTGGCCTCTTTACTGCAACCTGTTTCATCAGCAAGGTCTTTGTGACCTGTATCTTGTGACGATCTCCTATCTCATCCTGTGATTTAGAATGCCTTAGCCTCCTGGGAATGCAGCATAGTAGGTGTCAGCCTCATTTTTCCCAGTTCCTGTTTAAGATGGAGTTGCTCAGTTTCAAATGTCTCTGACAAATGCACTCCCCACGTGGATGCTTAGAGTCTCATGGAGAGAGTTGTCAGCCCTGCTCACTATTCTAGATTTTTGGAGTGGTACAAAATGATATAGAAAATTCGGTGATATTTTATAATCTGCAGTAGAGTGAAGGGGAACTTGTTCTACTCTTTACCTGCATTAAGTTTATAATTTAATAGCACCTTTCTGAATTTCAACTTTGGTATTTAACTCAACCAGGATGACAAGTTTCTTCTAAAGCTTCCAAATAGGTACACTAATAGTTCTGGTTTTAGAAAGCTGTTTAGCGACTTCAAATTCTGGATGGTATCTCTTGCACAGCTCTGAATAAAGTTACCAGTGCCTCCTTATTGGAAATCTATTTCTGTAAATGAGAGCTTCAGTGACCAAAATCAATTTTTTCATTTTGAAGTATACTCTGAGAAGACATTAGACCTTTTGTGCTACCCTTCCAAATGCATGCTGTCTGTGCCCCGGTGAGCTTCATGAACATCAGGAATGACCTTTGGTGTCAAGAACTGATGACTGGGTTAACCCTTCTTAGTGTGGTGATTTTTATCCTTGCAGTTGTCTCCTAAAATCTATCCTACAAATGAACTTGAGGTCATGGGTTAGTTCTGCTCACCCCCTCTCTGGACCTTATTTCTGACTTACTAAGTATCCCCTACTGAACTGCTGACTCCTGCTCAATATCTTCGTACACCTGAGTCACTGACCACATCAGATGGAGAAGATAGAAATCCTGGGCTAAACAACGAACAACTTGTTGTTGTTGTTGAGACAGGGTCTTGCTCTGTTGCCCAGGCTGGAGTGCAATGATGCGATCATGATTCACTTCAGCCTCTACCTCCCTGGCTTAAGGAATCCTCCTGCCTCAGCCTCCTGAATAGCTGGGACTGAAGGCACACACCACCATGCCCGGCTATATTTTTTATTTTATTTTTTGGTAGAGATGGGATCTTCTTATGTTGCCTAGGCTGGTCTTGAATTCATGGGCTCAAGGGATCCTCCTACCTCAGCCTTCCAAAGTGCTGAGAATACAGGTGTGAGACACTGAGACTGGCCCTGAATAACTTTTTTTTTGAGACAGAATCTCACTCTGTTGTCCATGCTGGAGTGCAATGGCACGATCTTGGCTCACTGCAACCTCTGCCTCCTGGATTCAAGCAATTCCCTGCCTCAGCCTCTTGAGTAGCTGGGATTACAGGTACCCACCACCACACCTGGCTAATTTTTGTATTTTTAGTAGAGACAGGGTTTCACCATCTTGGCCTGAATAACTTTCATGTGTAATGCTTGGCAACAAATTAAGCAAAACAGATATCAGATCACAGCTCGGAAAACTCATGCATCTGACGTTGTTAACAACGTGTGATTCTAATATACACCAAAGATGGATATTACTGGAAAGGTCCTGATCCAGTACCCAAGAGAAGGTTCTTGGATCTCATGCAAGAAAGAATTTGGGGTGAGTCCAGAGAGTAAAGCGAAAGCAAGTTTACTAGGAAAGTAAAGAAATGAAAAATGGCTACTTCAGAGACAGAGCAGCCCCAGGGGCTGCTGGTTGCCTATTTTTAATGGTTATTTCTTGATTACATGCTAAACAGGGCTGGATTATTCATGAATTTTCCGAGAAAGGGGTAGACAATTCCTGGAACTGAGAGTTCCTCACCTTTTTATACCATATAAGGTTACTTCCTGATGTTGCCATTGCATTTGTAAACTGTCATAGCTCGGGGGGAGTGTCTTTTAGCATGCTGATGCATTCTAATTAGCATATAATTAGAAGCTCACCAGAGCTCACACTTGTTGCCATCTTGGTTTTGGTGGGATTTGGCTGACTTCTTTACCACATCCTTTTATCAGCAAAGTCTTTGTGACTTGTATCTTGTGCCAACCTGTGATCTCATCCTGTGATTTAGAATGCCTTAACCTCCTGGGAATGCAGCCCAGTAGGTCTCAGCCTTATTTTACCCAGCCCCTGTTCAACATGGGAGTTGCACTGCTTCAAACGCCTCTGACACATATATTCTTTAAGCAACAAAACTTTAGTACAACCATATTTTGAAGTATCCTTCCAAAATGTGTTGTGCTTTCTTGTCCTTTAAGCAGAATATGAGGAATATATGATAATGTGTCTGAGTGCTTGTGTGACTGTGTGTGTGGGTGTCTGTGTGTGAGTGACTGTGTGTATCTGTGTGTATGTGTCTGTGTGTGTGACTGTGTGTGTGTCTTGTGTCTGTCTGTGTGTCTGTGTGTCTGTGTGTCTGTGTGCATGTGTCTGTGTGTGTGTCTGTGGGTATGTGAGTGTGTGTGTGTGAGAGATTGTGTGTGTGTGTGAGATTGTGTATGCGCATGTGTCTGTGTATGTGACTGTGTGTATTTGTGTGTGTGCATGTGTGTGTCTGTATGTGTGACTGTGTGTGTGTGTGCATCTGAGTCTGTGTGTGCGTGCATCTCTGTGTGTCTGTGTGTATGTACCTGTGTGTGTTGGTATGTGGGACTCTGTGTCTGTATGTGTGACTGTGTGTCTGTGTGTGACTGTGTGTGCATGTGTGTTGAGGCTGTGTGTGTGTGTGTGTGTGTGTGCGCGTCTGACTGAAAATCATCACTATGAGCATTGGCTGTTTGTCGGGTACCAGCGTTGGATGCAGTGAGGCCTCTGAAGCTGCCTAACTAATCCCATTTGTTGCTTTATATACCGCTCTCAGACAAGCACGTTTCTGGGGTTTTTCTCTTAGTTTTTTAATGTCCAATCTTATTGCTGCATGCTGTCACTTTTTATTGCTCTCAGTGGGCTTTTTTGTAACAGGTTTCACATGTGCAAATTTGCTTTTTGTAAACAACCTTTGAGGAAGAAATATTTGTTTTCTATGCTGTTAAGTTCCATGAGGGAAGGACCTCATTTCTCTTGGTCTCCTTGCACCTGGCACATAGGGAGGCTGAAAGGAGAGCTCATTAAATATTCACCAAGGGAATAATCAATTCTATTTCAATTGAACATAAAGGAAGAATAAGTGTCTCAGAATCCAAATGACTTAACATTGCCTAATACAGAAACTTGGTTGGTCTACATTGGCTTCTAACAGGCTTAAAAATCTCTTGGTTCTTGGTTATGTCATTGGAAGATGTACTTCCTTGGCAGAAATTCTCTTATTTTTTCCCCAAGACCTCCTTGGCCACTTCTTCTTGGAAATCCTCCTTTTCCCTCTCCATGTGGTTCTAGAGAGCTCTTTTGCGATTACCCTTTGAGATATCTTCATGCAGGGATTTCATCTGAATTTTACTGTGTACTCAGTTTGGGGGAGAGACCCTTCAAGAAACATGACCACTCATTGCCTTTTGCATGTTTTTTCTACTACACTTGACTTTAATTACCTTACTCTTATTTAAATTCTTTGAGTGCTCTCCTGTCTCATTTGCAGCTGTTTACACCCATTTAAATCTCTTCACATCAACAAAGCCACTTATTTTATCCCGGTAATTTACTGGTCCAGATGTTAGTTACTGCCTATAGGATTTTTTTGCCAGTCAATTCAAGATCTACCATTTTTCTCTGTCTACCCTGTGCATCATTTCTTCTACAAAAAAAACTAATGAGCCCACATTATTAGGGGACAATTAATAAGGTAATTTTTTCCAACCCCTTTCATTTTATTGGAGAATTTTCCTTTCCTGTTACTCAGGCCATTGTAGAGAACAGACTGAAGGACTTTACATCCCGAATTTGGTGATGGAACATGAATGGTAATTCCTACTCTTAAACGGAAAATTGCGGCCAGGCACGGTGTCTCATGCCTGTAATCCCATCACTTTAGGAGGCCGAGGCAGGCGGATCACAAGGTCAGGAGATCGAGACCATCCTGGCTAACACGGTGACTACTAAAAATACAAAAAAATTAGCCAGGCATGGTGGCATGCGCCTGTAGTCCCAGCTACTCAGGAGGCTGAGGCACCACTTGAACCAGTGGGTGGAGGTTGCAGTGAGCCGAGATCACACCACTGCACTCCAGCCTGGGTGACAGAGTGAGAGTCTGTTAAAAAAAAAAAAGGAAAATTGTCTTTTAAGTGTTTTTCTTTAATTCAATATGATGATTTATTTTGCTCAGTTTAATTTTTCAATTTCAAAAAAATAATCTCCTTAAAGCATTGTTAGATCAAAGATGATCACAGTTGCATGCCCTTTGTTATTTGTCCCTTTAAAAATAGTAAACATCTCAGTATATTTTATTTGACAATTCACTTTACTAGCAATTGCTATTGATGATATAGCCCTGTTACTGGAATGGGGTCAAGATCTGGACCCCAAGAGAGGGTTCTTGGATCTCATGCCAGAAAGAATTGAGAGGAGTCCATAAAGTCAAAGCAAGTTTATTAGGAAAGCAAAGGAATAAAGAATGGGTGCTCCATAGGCAGAGCAGTGGCATGGGCTATTTCACTGCGCATACTTATCTCTTGATTACATGCTAAGCACGGTGTGGATCATTCATGAATTTTCCGGGAAAGGTGTGGGCAATTCCTGAAACTGAAGGTTCCTCCCCCTTTTAGACTATACACGGCAACTTCCTGAGGTTGCCATGGCATCTGTAAATTGTCATGGTGCTGGTGGAAGTGTTTCTTAGCGTGCTAATGTAATATAATTAGTGTATAATGAGCAGTGAGAACAGCCAGAGGTCTGTTTTGTCGCCATCTTGATTTTGGTGGGACTTGGCCAGCTTCTTCACTGCAGCCTGTTTTATCAGCAAGGTCTTTATGACCTGTATCTTGTGCTGTCCTCCTATCTCATCCTGTGACTTAGAATGCCTAACTGCCTGGGAATGCACCCTAGAAAGCCTCAGTCATTTTTTGCCTAGGACCTATTCAAGATAGAGTGGCACTGTTTCAAACGCCTCTTGACAGTTCCTCAAAAGCACTCACTATTCATCTTGTGAGAAGCTCACTTCAAAAAATAGAGAATGTCAAATCATCCACAGAGTTCTTATTTTAAAATATTATTTCTTCCATCAATTACAGTTTTCTAAACTCTTGTTAAAGGAAATAAATTTGCATTGGGTTGTGAATTATATGTTTGCTTCCATTTGCTTTATTGTCTTAATTTTTGAGAATAAAGGTGACAGATGACAGATAAGGAAGGAGGTTCTTAAAAATATCTTTCTTCTGCATCTCATTCTTTGTAAACTGACATTTCTAAGACAGAAAAAAGACTTACGCTGAGATGGAAATAATTAAGCAGGATTTTTTCACGTATTTGATAGAAAAAGTGGCAGAAAGAGACATGCATGTCAGGAGTGGGTGACTGGGGGGGCTGAAGGCAAGGAAAGATAAGCTTAAAATGCTCTTTACCTCCAGAGAGGATCACTTAGCTCTGAGTGAGGTTAGAAAAGGGAATAATGGGCTTATTCATGTTAAGAGAGAAGATATTTTATGTCAGACTTCACTGCTTGTATTTTTATTTGCACTTTCTTCTCTTTTTAATTGGCTCCCCCTGTTACATTTCTTTTCTGATTTTGAGCTTCTGACATCATGTGCACACATGCAGTATCTATCCTGGATGTGATAAATGTTCTGAAGAAAAATATATGTGCAAAGGTCATAAAATTTGTCCTGACTCAGATACTTAGGAAATTTGTAAACTTGGGCAAGTTACAGAGCCTCAGTTTTCATGCTTAGAAAGTGACTATGATCCCCCCGTGGTGTACTTAGAACATTGTGGGGATATTGGGAGAGTCAAATGAGTTATTGAATGTGACAAAACATATATGGCTACCGTATAAGTAGGAGATGAATATCATGTAAATGGGAGGGAGGATTGTTACATAGCTTTATCCTCTAAACTGTAAATTCTGGGACAATGCTCTTACTAATGTGCTCAGAAAATCACTGGGGGGTCTCAGGCAATCATTCAAGGGGTCTATAGGATCACAACATTTTACATAAAAATACTAAGATACTGGTGTCTTTTTCACTCAAAAATCTCTTAGATGTGTACAGGGCAGTTTTCTACTGATGTGTGGCGATGTCACTGCTGTGAAGACTCATGGGGTGTGTGCCTGTGTGTTCTTGTGTTTCTTAAAATGTTCCAAGACTGAAAATTTAGAAAAAAAAGGTGTACATTTTCAGAAAATAATTGTTTGTTTTTAGTGCTTCTCCTGACTCTCTACTATTTATCTTCAGCTTTATCTGCGGAATGTTGGAACCTCATTATCATTCAATAAGACATTATTTTGAAGACACAGAGTTTTCCTTGAGCCTGTGAAAAAACACAAGAGATACCCTATTATCTAGCTTTGAAATGATACTTGCTTTTCAAAAACTGACACAGTTTTAGTTTTTCCAAATCTGCAATTTTACCATTCAATAGGATTTTATCCTAAAATATCAGAATATTATTTAAAATATGGTTTTCTTTGTTTAAAGATGGATAGAACTTCAAAAGTAAGATCTGAAGACTGGCTTTCTCAAGCTATAACAGCATTATCTACATAAAAATGCTGAAAAAATTAAAAATGACTGCTGAAATAGTTGTCTATCTCATGAAAGGGAGAAATCTGCTCAAAAAAATCTTGAGTCTAGGAAATAGAGGAGAAAGGGAGGGAGAAGGTGACATTTGTTAAAGGACTTCAAGACCAGCCTGGCCAACATAGTGAAGCCCTGTCTTTGCTAAAAATACAAAAATTAGCCAGGTATGGTGGTGGGCACCTATAATCCCAGCTACTCAGGAAGCTGAGGCAGGAGAATTGCTTCAACCCAGGAGGCAGAGGCTATAGTGAGCTGAGATCGTGCCACTGCCTTCTCGCCTGAGCGACAGATTGAGACTCCATTTCAAAAAAAAAAAAAAAAAAAAAAAAAAAAAGGGATACAAAATTATAGCTAGCTTGGAGAAATAGGTTCTACTGTTCTGTATGACTGCAGCATGAATATAGTTAACAATAAGGTATTATACAATTTCCCTGGATCAGCTGGGCTTGGCGGGAGTTGCCCCCTTTGAGAAGGGAGGCACAGGGCTTGGGTGAAGGGCGGAAGCCATTAGAAGTGCCTAGCTCTTTTGGAAACTGAGGGCCCAATGACTAACTACGTTTACATGACTTGAGTGTTGAACCTTGATTAACATCTGTATGCCTTTCCTAGTTCTAACCCTGAGCCCCGGGGAAGCAGGAAAGTGTGGCCGGCCTCTTGCACAGCTTTTTCTCCTAGTAAACTACTGAAATCAAACCACATTTCACATGTGTTTACACATGTTGCTCAAGCTTGTTATGTCATTCTCCCAGTCCTTGAAGAACAGACATTTAATACAACAGCTTTACCTTAAAAAAAAATTATGTAGTTTCAAATAGCTAGAAGGAGGATATTAAACATTCCCAACAAAATGAGTAAGTGTTTGAGAAAATGGATATGCTGGTCATTGTGATCTGATCACTTTGTGTTGTGTATATATAGAAACATTCTTAGATACCCCATTAAAATGTATAATTATTATTTGTCAATTAAAAAAATAAAATTTTCAATCTAGGTGGAATTACATGGTAAATAAAATAGGAAAAAATATATATTCCCCTTTACTTAATAAGTGTTAATTTTTTGTATCGTATTTAAGAGAACATCTCAAATAATAATATGGTGTAAGATAGACTTCAGTATCATTTTGTGATTAATCTTTTCAAGTTGAAAGAAGGCATTGATTATTTTTGCTGAAGTTATTACTGCAATAACTTTTGCACCAATATGCACACTAATATGTGCTCATTAAAGTCACAATTTCTTTGTTGCTGTTTTTCAAATTAGAAGGGAAGAACAAACATGATGCTTTGAAGGGTAAATTATGATGTGGTATCGACTGAAGAGGTGTACACAGTAGGCAAGGGAATGTCAGAGCTCTGTAGGGTTGGCATGGCTGGATTTCTCCCAGGTGAAACTCTAGAAAACAAATGACAGAACCTCCACTTTCCCATGATACAGTATCCCACTGACAGAAAGACTTAGCTGTCAACATGAAGACTGAGTTAATATCTCATAGGCGGCATCATATGTTTGCTTTGAAAATGGATGAGGATGAGCTGCGGAACCAGGAGTGATGGCAGGACCAGCCTTTAGAAAGTTCCTTCCACTCGGCTGGGCGCCGTGGCTCATGACTGTAATCTCAGCGCTTTGGGAGGCCGAGGCAGGCGGATCATTTGAGGTCAGGAGTTCAAGACCAGCCTGGCCAATATGGTGAAACCCCACCTCTACTAAAATTACAAAAAAAATTAGCCAGGCTTGGTGGCAGTTACCTGTAATCCCAGCTACTCAGGAGGCTGAGGCAGGGGAATCGCTTGAACCCAGGAGGTGGAGGTTGCAGTGAGCCAAGATCGCGCCATTGTTTCCCAGCCTGGGCAATGAGAGCGAAACTCCATCTCAAAAAAAAAAAAGAAAGTTCCTTCCACTCTTTGATGAGTATTGGTCAAAAAGAGTCCCACCAAAACTGTAACCAAAGGAGGCGTTAAGCCTCCAGAAAAATCTCAAGGAACCTGTCGTGCAAGCAACAGGCATAGCTATTGGATTGGGCTCTAAAGGAAAGGGTGGAGATATTCAACCAGTTAGTGTAAAAGTTGGAGATAAAGTTCTTCTCCCAGAATACAGAGGCATCAAAGTCGTTCTAGATGACAAGGATTCTTTCTTCTTTAGAGATAATAACATTCTTGGAAAGTATTTAGACTGAAATAAATCACTATTGAAATGACATCCACATGAAGCTGCCCACTCCACTGAAGTTCTGAAATCTCTCATCAGTTAAATAATTTCCATCTCCCTCTTTTATAATAAACTCATAATTCGTAAAAAATGAAAGAATTAAAAAGATAAAAATGGATGAGTCCCTAAGTTTACCTGGGCTTGCTATTTTTATCTGGCATGAGCACTAAGTAGCCATCAAAGATGTCTTTTACGTGATGAAAATGCAGTGGTACTCAAATACAGAAATGTTGGAAAACGTTGTACTCATGGTTTATTCTGGAGCTAGTGCGTCGATGCTTGCCCTAAAGGAGGAAAATGGCAGGGGGTGATACCGCAGGTGCCTTAGCATAGATCAAGGCAGTGGGATGGAAAGGCTCTGGTGGTCACTGTGAGATTCCCTGACATCACAACTAAACCTTCTGATAAAGGAAAGATCATCAATTTTATTAAATCTCAGCACTTGAGCATACATCTCTAAGTATTTTGTGTCAGGACATAAGAAGATAGTATAAAGCATAAAGCACTTCTACTGCATATTGGAGTATAATGTTTATCATTAAAAAACGAATTCTGTGGCCGGGCGCGGTGGCTCATGCCTGTAATCCCAGCACTTTGGGAGGCCGAGGCGGGCAGATCATGAGGTCAGATTGAGACCATCCTGGCTAACATGGTGAAACCCCGTCTCTACTAAAAATAAAAAAAAATAAAAAAAATTAGCCGGGTGTGGCGGCGGGCGCCTGTAGTCCCAGCTACTCGGGAGGCTGAGGCAGGAGAATGGTGTGAACCCAAGAGGCAGAGCTTGCAGTGAGCCGAGATCGTGCCACTGCACTCCAGCCTGGAGACAGAGGGAGACTCCGTCTCAAAAAAAAAAAAAAAAGAATTATGTTATTGTTTGAGTTCTTAGCTAAAAAAAAAAAAAAGTTCATGGAAGTCCTTTTTTTGTATGAAAGACAAACTGACAAACTGTGAGTTATTCAGATTTTGGAATTTGGCAGACATTTTCTCAAATATGAATCAAGTGAGCTGCTTGTCACTTCAAGGGCAGGGGGAAACTGATGACATTTGTTACCCAAGATAAAATCTGAGATTTCAAGTAACAATAATAATTTTTGAAACTTTTTATCTATCATCACAAGCTTAATATGTTTTCAATACTCAAGACTGCTAATGAGATCACATGAATAAATATGATTTTTAAAAATATATTGTGAAAAAGAAAAGATCTGAAGAAACAGTGAACCAAACTCTTTCAAATGATTAATGCATCATGTTACAAAATCCAACACAGCTAAAAGAACTATTCAATATGCAAGAGATACCAATGGCTTTTAATATAGCACAGTAGGAAATGCATATTGATATAATTTCAAATCCATAATACACCTAATAATTTTTAAATGAAACGTGTTGATTTTGGGTATAGTATCAAAGAAGAATAGCTACATTTATCTGAATAGGTTTTTTGAATTCTATTTTTCCATCTGAGGAGGGCTTTATATTTTTAGTATACTTCAATCAAAGCAAGCTGTCATAACACAGTAAATGAAGAAGCAGATCTGAGAATTCAGCTGTCTTTTCTAAGACATTGAACATATTTGCAAAAATGTAAAATCCCCATACATTTTGGTTTGGAGAGTATAGTCATTTTCATAAAAAAAATTTGTGTTAACCTATGATATATTTATATTGTCTTAAATGAATGCATGAATATTTTTTAAAAGTTTAGTTTCAATGATTAATATAGTAAATGCAAATACACATATAATACACAGAAACAAAAGACCTTCAGGGTCACCAATAAATTTTAAGATTATAAAGCGACTCTGAAACCAAGAAGATTAATACACGATATGCTCCAAAAATGATAAGCTGCATTTTATCAACAGCTTTTGCAGACTATCTAGCATAGAGTAGAATCTTTATAACTATTTATTGAATGAATGAAAGAAATGTATATCTTCAGGCCTATGTCACACAAACTATGCAAACGTCTGCAGTGCAGCATTCTCTCTCTCTCACTTAAGGTTACGCTGACTGCTGTAACAAACAAATCCAAAGATACAGAATAGCTCAAACTTGATAGGAGTTTATTTCTTTTATGTCTATGACTTCTAATACCAAAGCAATTGTTCTTGATCACATATAGCCCTCCTCTAAGTGGCCATGAGAAACTCAGCCCTTTGTGTTTTGTGATTCCACAACCTTCTACATGTGGCTTCCACAGTGACCATATTTGTCTGAATCAAGTCCGGAGAAAGAGAATGATTAACTAGAGAAGATGAAGCTGTATTTGAAGCATTCTGCTTCAATGTGATACATGCCATTTCTGCTTATATTATTTTGCTAAAGTGGCCTGGGACACCATGTCTAAGGGACAACACTAGATGAGGGAAAATGGGAATCCAGTTTTAGTGGGCAGGCAGATTTAGAGAGTTTAGAGAGACAGTATATAAGTGAATTGAAATATCTAGATTTTGGCGCATGTTTAAAATACTCTGTTTAGTGTGCTGTGCAGTTCATGGTAGGAATTGTGTGTGGAGTATTGAGCTAAAAGTTTTATTTCTTTTTTTTTTTTTGTAGAGTTTAAAAAAAGGTAATTAGCCATTATGTCTGTATTTTGGTACAAAATTTCTCCCCTGCCTTTTTTATCTTCACTGACATCTCTTCAAGTACATCTATTTCTTCAGTCGATGAACCTATGGAGCACTCACCAAAAATATGATCACAGGATGTTAATTAACTTTGGGGGGGAATAATTGCTGTATGGATTATTGGAGAAGAAAAATTATTGAGTTTTGAAGGCATGGATTCCACATACACTTAAAAGCACCCAGGCAAACTTCAGTACTCGATAGATAAATGTTTTATTTACTTTTTGATTTTGAAATTTATGATGCATTTAATGAGATTCTTAGCACACAGATTAAAAACAGTTTGTTCTAATTTAAACAGAAGATAATTTATTGGATGCACACTAGGGACTCATTGAATTACCAGGTAGCTGGATTTTGACCCATCAATGGGCAATCCACGGCAGTCCTGGAAGACAGGGAACAGGAACCTCCCCAGCAGCCTCTTGTCAGGAGCCATCTGGAAAAATGAAAGGGACCTTGAGAGAATGGAACTTGAAACATCATCAAGCAATTTGTCTTTCTGCTCAGAAAGAGGTACCTTGTTGGTTTAGTTAGGGATTTTTACCCAGTTTTTAAACACTGGAGAGTAGGAGCTGTCTTAAATTCTCTCTCACACACAAATAAATTGGGGTGCTCTTAAGAAGAGAAAGAGGTACTAAAAAAGACAAGAAGAAATAAAAACAGAAATATCTGCTCTGTCTTACGTTATCTTACCTTATCCTTAATTCTAAGCACATAGTTCTCTTGCCCATGAATGTATCAAATCCAAATTATGTTGGCCTCCCTCTGACAGCTCACTGATGCTATTGGCAGTGCACACCATTAGGAAACATATTTCTACATCTCAATGGTACTTCAAAGCGTGGCAAAACAATTATGTTGTCAATATCATTAATTTACAATTGTTATTCATCATGACCTAAATTCAAGCCAAATAGATTGAGTCAATTGCTAGAAGGAGCTCCAGGTTTCTATTGCACTCATATTTTCAATGGTGATATATTTGAACTTACTAAATGCCCCAAAATCTCAGTTTTATGTTTTATTCTGTTGGTATTCTCATTTCCAATGTGAATATTCTGTGAGACTAACTGACCCTAGATAAAGAGGAAGAATGGTAGGGATAAACATTTTCAATACATTCAACCAGGAAAACTTTTTCTTTCTTTCCCCCGCCCCCCTACATTTAGCTGAAAGTCTGCGCTAGAAGACTGTGTGTAACATTCAGTAGGTTTGATTTTATAATAAAGGACAAAGGCTGATAAATGTCCTATTGTTTGTACTTCTCATTATTAGGAATTGTTTAACTATACATTAGCATTCCTATCCAGACAATAAACGGATTCTCAATTTCTCACTTTGAAAAAAATAGACAGTTTCTTCCTGTCTAATTAAACTGTCCAGTCATCTTAAGCCTCTGGTAAAATTGAGTGTGGGCTCATCTATATTCCGGTGGTGCAAGAGTCATACTGAGTGTTTGCATAGTTTGCGCAAAATGGGCTCCAGGTTTAACACGATTCGTATTTCCGAGACTCTTTTTTGAATGTAGACTGCACTCATTCTACGTGTCAGTTTATGTCTTTAATATGCACAGTGAGATTTTGAGGTTTAACATGTGAATGGCATATACAATCTGATAACATCAAAATTGTTTAAGATGCTTTTAGGTTTCTGTGTGTATGCCTGTGTAAACACATATGTGTATATACATATACACAAACATATTATATATTAATTAAAATATAATATATATGTTGACTACATGTATATATATTGAACCTGGCTCTTCAATCTCTTGTTCATCTATAGTCTGTTTCTTCCCCCATAATTCATTTATTATCACCTGGATCTTGGAAAATTAAATTGACGTCCTTTATGCCCCCCTAACAAAGACAACTAACTCCAATATACTTTACATTTGACTCCAGACTTTTAGCAGGCTTTTAGCAGATTCATTTTGGATTGACTAGTTGTTATTGCAATTGAGTAGTATAATTAAATATTACTTAACTGGCGAAAAGAATGAGAGATGTTATTTCTATGAAAACTTCCTTGGATACACTGGGAAGTCTGGATAAATATAAATTGCTGAAAGGAAAGACTGTAAAATTGGGAGTAAAGAAAACAGCATTCAATTTTAGAAACAAATGATAAAAGCATCCATGGACTCTCTATCCTGGTTGCTTCTCGAGTGTCTTTAGGTTATGCTCCAGTTTATTTAAAGCTGATTATTACAGCAGATGAGTGATAGATATATTTTATGCAAGAAAGAAGATGGAGAACTCCAATCAGCATGCCAGGCTAGAGAAAAATTTCCATGCCTTGTCATGGTTTGGTTCCCTGATATAAAACCTGAGTTAAAATCTTGGTGGAGGTTGGTGATTTGGGAGGTGTTTCCAGAAGTGTCACTGAGAGTAGGTTTAAGGAGAGGAAAGAGCAGGATACAGAGGGGAAGAGGCCATGTGGTTGTTTTTTGTGCTTGTGAACACTGGGAAACTCGGATTTTTAGTGGCTGTATGGAACACATATCAGAATTTCTCAACCAAGGAATGGACAGCTGGAAGCATTTATCCACCAACCCCCATTCCCCATTCATTTAGGAATGCCGCCTCCCAGGTATTATCTCCCCCTACTTCCAGATGGCACCTGTGCACAGGCTGGCAGGCCTTTGCTGTGGTGTCCTCACGTGGGATGCTGGCAATGTGATAAGGGCTCCATGAGTGATTGCTACAGACTTACAGGAAAGGGAAGGGAAATCGGTAACATTTATATAGTTTAAGTTAAAATAAAATGCCTGAGATAAATATGTACCACTTTTTGTGAGTCCTCACTTTAATTAACATTCAGGGGTATAGTCTGAATAGGAGGGTCTTCCCTTATAAACAAGTTGTATGCAGGTTTGCAAAAGCTTGAGAACATGTCCATCATGTGTTGAGACCTGGGACTCACTGCTGAACATTTGCTCTTTCCTTCAGTCAATAGAAGTTGTACGCTCTTCTCAATGCCATGTGCTTCCCACATCCTTGTCTTTGCTAAGTCCCCCACACCTGGAACCTCCACATGAGCCTTCACATGCTGGTAAAGCTTTCTATTTCCCCAAGGTCTTATCCAACATCACCTCCTGAAGTCTTCCCTGCAGGACACCGGTGTGTGTCTCTATCCAAACCCTTAAAACACTGTGCTCATGTGTCTCTCGTGGTACTGAGCACATTCTGCCTCCATCCTCTCATGCCCCTGTATCCTCTGTGGACCATGAAGTTCTCATCAAAGAGACCCATGTTTTACTTGTTATTGCATGCCTATGGTTCTTGGTGACCCCAGGATGCTGAATATATGTGTAATCTTTTATTAAATCTATTGTAGCTATCAAGAAATTCAGGCTGACAAAATTTCATAGTCCTTATGCAATATCAGAAGAAAAATAAACCCCAAAATGTAACTTTATACTAATTTCTGAGTGGAAGTTCACATATCGTATGATTAACCATTTTAAAGTGAAAGACTCAGTGGCATTTATATATTCATAATATTGTGAAACCACCCTTTCCATCTAGTTCCAAAACAGTTTCATTATTTCAAAGTAAACCATTTACCCATTAAGTAACTTATTTCAATTGCTCCCACGCTCCAACTCTTAAAAACCTCTGTCTGCATTCTGCCTCTATGGATTTATCTACCCGGATGTTTGATATAAATAGAATTGTACATTATGTTACCATTTGTTTCTGGCTTCCTTCACTCGGTATCCTCTTTTCAAGGTTTATCCATGTTGCTATGTATTACAACATCTCACTCCTTTTCAAGGCTCAGTAATATTCCATTGTATGGATATAACACAATGTGCTTATTCATTCATCCACTGATGAACATTTGGGTTGTTTCCAGGTTTCTTTCCATTATTGCTGCTATAAGTATAAAGCACATGCACCTACTTACGGACTTGTTTTTAATTCCTCTGGGTATACAACTAGGAGTAGACTTACTGGATTATATGTTAATTTTATGTGTATATGTAAAAGTTAAAGCTACGAAAGTTTTGGAAGGAAGCATAACTGTAAATCTTCATGATCTTAGAATAGGCAGTGGTTTTAAGACTTAACACCGAAAACAGAAGAAACCAATAAATAAATAAATTGGACTTATCAAAAAAACTTTTCTGTATCAAAAAAAAAAAAAAACAGGTCAGGCATGGTGGCTCACACCTGTAATCCCAGCACTTTGGGAGGCCGAGGTAGGTGGATCACAAGGTCAGGAGATCAAGACCATCCTGGCTAACATGGTGAAACACCGTCTCTACTAAACAAAATACAAAAAATTAGCCAGGCGTGGTGGCAGGCGCCTTTGGTCCCAGCTACTCAGGAGGCTGAGGCAGGAGAATGGCATGAACCCGGGAAGCAGAGCTTGCAGTGAGCCAAGATCATGCCACTGCACTCCAGGGCGACAGAGCGAGACTCCATCTCAAAAAAATAAATAAATAATAAAATAAAATAAAAAAACAATAAAAAAGGTGAAAAGATAAGCTAGAGAATATTTGCAGGGTTTATATCAGATAAGGTCTAGTATCCAGAACGTGGAAATAACTCTTATAAATTAAAATTAAAAATATCAGTTACCCAATTAAAAGTGTCAATGACTTGAATAAATATTTATTCAAATAAAATATACAAATGGCCAATAAGCACATAAAAAGAAGTTCAATATCATCAATCATTAGGGAAATCCAAGTCAAAACCACAGTGAGATACCACTTCACAGTTACTAAGACAGTTATAAAAATAAATAAATGAATAAACAAATAAATAAATAACACTTGTTAATGAGAATGTTAGAAATTAGAACCTTATATTTTGCTCGTTTTATTGTATACTGGCCTAACAACTGTGGAGAAGAGTTTGTCAGTTCCTCAAATGTTAAAATAGAATTATATGTACATACCATCGTATTAGGTTGGTACAAAAGGAATTGCAGTTTTTACTATTAAAAGCAATGGTTAAATCTTTCAATCAAACTGAAAGCTTGGTGTGTTTATCTTCAAATTATGCAATAGGATTTTTTTTTGTAGCTTTCTGTGACTCTGATTTACACCCATTATTATTTTACCATTACTAAAAATAATGGTAAAAAGCCACAATTACTTTTGCACCAACCTAATATTTATTGCTGTATACCCAAGAGAAGTGAAAACATATGTAAAACTTGTCTATGAATATTCATTCATGGCAGCATTATTCAGAATAGTCAAAAGTGGAAACAAGCCAACTGTCTGTCAACTGAAGAATGGATAAGCCAAATGTTGTACATCCATACAATGGAATATTACTAAGCCATGAAAAAGAAATGAAGTACATGAAGGACATACTACATGAATGAACTTTGGAAATATTACACTCAGTGAAAGAAATCAGTCGAGGCCAGGTGCAGTGGTGGCTCACGCCTGTAATTCCCGCACTTTGGGAGGCCAAAGCAGCAGGTGGATCATGAGGTCAAGAGATCAAGACCATCCTGGCTAACATGGTGAAACCCTGTCTCTACTAAAAATACAAAAAAAAATCAGATGGGCATGGTGGCACGTGCCAGTAGTCCCAGCTACTCGGGAGGCCAAGGCAGGAGAACTGCTTGAACCCGGGAGGCGGAGGTTGCAGTGAGCCGAGATTGTGCCATTGCACTCCAGCCTGGGCAACAGAGCAAGACTCCATCTGGAAAAAAAAAAAAAAAAGAAATCAGTCAAATGACCACATGTATTAGTTTCCTTTTGTAATATATTATCACAAATGTCATGGTTTAAACAACACAAAATTATTCTCTTTCATTTCTAGAACTCAGAATTCAGTTTTAAGAAGCTAAAACCAAACATTTGTCAGGATCGGTTATTTTTCAAGGATCCCAAGGCAGACTCTGTAGCTTGTCTCTCCCAGTTTCCAGAGGCTGTGGGGAATCCCAGGCTTGTGGACACATTGCTCTAATCCCTGCTTCCTTCATCTCACCTTCTTCCTCTTTGACTTTGACCCTCTTGCCTCCCTTTTATAAGGTCCCTTATGATTACATAGGATGTGCCTGGGTGATCTAGGATCATCTCCCAAGCTCAAGATACTTAATCACAACTACAAAATCCCTTCTTGCTATGTAAAGTAATATGTATTTACAAATTCCAGAGATTCAGCTGTGGGCATCTCTGGGGTCCATTATTCTTCTATCACATTACTCTGGGGTCCATTATTCTTCTATCACATTACACATTATATGATTCTTTTTGTTTTTTGTTTTTTTTGAGACAAGGTCTCGCTTTGTCACCCAGGCTGGAGTGCAGTGGTAGGATCATGGCTCACCGCAACCTCCACTTCCTGGGCTCAAGTGATCCTCCCACCTCTGCCTCCTGAGTAGCTGGAACTATAGGCGTTCACCACCACAACTGGCTAATTTTTTTTTTTTTTTTTGGTAGAGACATGGCCTTACTGTATTGCCCAGGATGGTCTCAATCTCCTGGGCTCAAGATACCCTCCTGCCTCAGCCTCCCATAGTACTTGGATCACATGCGTGAGCCATCACACCTGGACTATGATTCTATGTATATGAAAAGTCCAGAATAGGTAAGTCCAGAGGCAGAATGAAGCTGAGTGGTTGCCAGGGCCTGGGAGGAGGGAGTCATGGGCACTGAATGATAATTGGGTACAGGATTTCTTTTCTGAGCAATAAAAATGTTATAAAATTGATTGTGGTGATGGTTGCACGAGTCTGTGAATATACTTGCAAACACTGAATTGTGAATTGTGTAGTATGTTAATTATATTTCAATAAAGCTGTTTAAATATATATATGCAAACACTATGTTCTGATTTTGATCGGAATGTTTGTTTTCCACTTCTGCAATCATGCGAATTGCTCATTTAGTTTAGTGTTGGGTAATAACATGTATAAAAGTTTGGATGTATTTTAAGTAGATAATTACAATATGATGTTGATTCATCTAAAACACTTTTAAAGCATAATATGAATGATAAGCTGCAATTTTTAATTCTATAAGCCCATATTACAAGTTGGCACTAAAATCTGTATCCAGGAACAGCAAGGTACTAGCACCTTTAAGCACCTTTAAGCACCTTTAAATGATTCTAAAAAAGTTTTGTCATTCAGAGATCCTCAGCAAGGTTGCTGCAATAAAGCCAACATTTAATAATAATAGTAATTATTATAACAGTATCATTATTAATAACAGTATTGTTTGCATAATTTTATATTATTTTGCTAATAACAGTAGTCACCACTTTTTTTTTTTTTTTGAGACGCAGTCTTGCTTTGTCACCCAGGCTAGAGTGCAGTAGTGTGATCTCGGCTCACTGCAACCTTTGCCTCCAGAGTTCAAGCGATTCTCCTGCCTCAGCCTCCTGAGTAGCTGGGATTACAGGCGTGCACCACCACACCCAGCTAAGTTTTGTATTTTTAGTAGAGATGGGGTTTCACCACATTTGCCAGGCTGGTCTCAAACTCCTGACCTCAAGCGATCTGCCCACCTCAGCCTCCCAAAGTGCTGGGATTACAGGTGTGAGCCACTGCGCCTGGCCAAGTAGTCACCATTAATTGAACAATATCTACGTTCAGTCCAGAACTTAGTGCTAACTACTTTACATATATTATCTAATTGATTCACTCAACTGTCCTAGGAAATAGATTATATTATTAATCCCAAATTACAGAAAACGAAATGGAGCCTTGTAGAATGTAACTTACTCAAGATCACAAGGGGCAGCCCCAGGGGTGAAATTCAGGCTTCCCTGATTCTGAAGCAATGCTCTCCATCTCTAAGGCAACGTTGCGCAGGCTCTCTCATGAGGTGCGTAGATGTGGCTCAGATGCCTGGACAGCCAGTTTCCTTCCCACTACATCCAAGGGAGTCTGGGAGGAAGGTTTTGGCTTTGTCTCCAAGTGAAGCTTTCTCACCATAACAAATCCACTGGGATCCTGGAAAAAAATAAGATTGACACTTATTAAACCGCTTTAAAACTCACGTTCTATTAGCCAACTGCAAGATCTGCACTGTGCTGTGAACTCACATTTTCATCATAGCCATGATGTTGTGACTGGCAATCTTATGGTGCAGTATTTTCATATTATGAAAAGCATCCATTTGTAAAATGTAGACACTAAATACATCAGTTTCCCTCATTTTGTGTTTGCACTTCCCCTTGAATAGCAACTTTGACTTTTTTAGCTGTATGGTAGTCCCAGTTCTGTAAGTTCTGTGAATGTAAATTATGACAGATGTCAGTTAAAGTAAAAGTCCCCATGGAGTGGGGTGAATCTGGAAATACAGTGTGCTTGTTCACCCCAATAAGATCCATAAGGTCATACACAAATACACACACCAAGGAGAACTCACTGAGCCTGCAGCCCTTGTCGGTCTCATCTCCTGAAAAAAAGGTTCTTTTTCCATCCTGAGGCAAGGCTGGCTCAGGAAAATCTCCTTGTCCCCATCAGAGAGTGGGAAAGCAGCACACACCTCTGTCCACACAGGTGAGCCAAGAGCACAGGACACTCCCCAGTGACCCGGCATCGGAGTGGCTGAGAGCTGGACTCTCCACGCTGTGGAATTGCACGGGGATGTCACACACTGTGGGACAGGTAAAGGCTCAGCTAGAGAGCCCTCATGGCCCCCAAGTCTACATCCCCAAGATGTTTATGGCCCCAAGAAACATCTGCCAGACACCAGCCCACAAGCACAGCTCACAATAACCCTCAGCCAATGGCAGAGATGACTAATCCTGTCCCGTGATTTCATTGAACACTATAATATCTATAACTCAAACATCAATATACCTTGTGTGCTCCACTTTGATTAGAAAGAGGCCAGTGTCTCTAAAGGAAATGCCAGCTCTTCCAAAATAAGTAAAATATTGACCAGGACAGCCTTCAAATGCAAGCATTTAGCCCGGTTAAAAGAGAACTCATTGAAACATTGACTTGAGTGGTGGTACTACTTTTATGTTTGTAGAAAGGATATTATTTCTAGGCTCTAAATAATTCATTGAACAGAATATACAATACCTTCTATTCATGAAAATTATTATAAATTTCAGTACTACTTGATTCAACAGCACATTAAAGCGTTTGCTGTCAATTACTATGTAGCTCTCAATTTCTAAATAACAATGCTCATTTCCCTGAACTCTAACCTAGTGTTCCATAAACTTAATATTTTCACAATCAGCATTCCGTGTTTCAAAGATAGATATTCACTTTATATCTAATGTTTCCCAAAGAAAAAAATAGTTTACATTATCTGAGACTTAAATTTGTGTTTGTGTGTTATTGTTTTTTTAAAACTAATGAGAAGGTCAAATAGTTTAATGATATCCTCACATCTCTTTTAATTTATATTTTAAAATTGAGGGCCTCACTCTTGCTCAGGATGCAGTCTAGTGGCACGATCATAGCTTGATGCAGCCTGGAACTCCTAGTCTCCAGTGATCCTCCCACCTCAACCTCCTGAGTAGCCAAGACTACAGATATATACTACTACACCCAGATATTTGTTTAATTTCTTTTTTGTAGATACTAGGCTGTGGCTTCAAATGCCTTTAAGAAAGTTCAGTCTTCTCGGCCCGGCGCAGTGGCTCACGCCTGTAATCCCAGCACTTTGGGAGGCCGAGGCGGGTGGATCGCGAGGTCAGCAGAGCGAGACCATCCTGGCTAACACAGTGAAACCCTGTCCCTACTAAAAATACAAAAAATTAGCCGGGCGTGGTGGCGGGCGCCTGTAGCCCCAGCTACTCAGGAGGCTGAGGCGGGAGAATGGCGCGAACCCGGGAGGCGGAGCTTGCAGTGAGACAAGATGGCGCCACTGCACTTCAGCCTGGGCGACAGAGCCAGACTCCGTCTCAGAAAAAAAAAAAAAAAAAAGTTCAGTCTGCTCTAGTGAAGGTTATGTGCAACCTTTCTCAGAGTTGAAAGTATCTTGAATGCTACTGTCTGCCTGGCAAATAGCTTGAATAATCATTGAGATAAAAGCGAAAGACTACAACTCAATACAAACTATTTGCCCCAAAGTTACACCCAGAAACTCAAAGCATTAAAACAAATCCCCAGTGTTTCTACTTTACCTACGTGGAGACATTATATAATTTTAAACTTTTGATGAAAGCACTGTAATTATAAAGCATATACCACAAAAAGTCATAACAATCAAACTGAAAGATTGGTGTGTTTATTTTCAAATTAAATAATAGGTTTTTTTTGTAGCTTTCTGTGACTCTGATTTACATTTCTCTTGTTTCACGAAACTTGGATTTTCTTCCTCCATTGAGTGCCTTTCATTAAAAGTGTTCTTATCAACAGCAGTAGGTTAGAGCTCAGGGAAATTTGCAGTGTCATAATCTGCAATTATAGGGAATTAAACTTCTTTGGCATTCAAACAAAACTTGTCATTTGACAAAGTCAAATACCTGTCACAATTTTAACCAGCATTAATTGTGACTTACAGATTGTTTGCAAGAACATAACACAAAAGTAGCAACTGGGACTCTTTCCAAAGATGGAGTAAATTTATGACGCATTTGGTATTGACCAATTATTTATAAAGTCTATTAAATTTGTCAGTGCTGCTGGTAGGAAAAGATTTATTAAAACAACTAATGTAAAATGCAACGAAATAGCTTAAGTCTTCTTATGAAATATTAATATCCATGAAATCTGGTAATCATAAGCCTGTATTTGCAATTTTGTTTGTGGATACTCTTAATTCAAGTGGTTGGTTGATAGGGGTTTAAGCTCTCATGACCAGGAGCACCCAAAGCACAAAATGAAAAGAGCTTCTGAGAATAATAAACATCAAATTCAGAATAAGGATTCTCTCATAGCAAAATAGCACAGTTTGGGAAGAGAGCTCAACAGGTTTGAACGCTACTTGCCCTATTACTAAAATCATTTTGGCCTGTCGGTGTTTCTATTTATTCTCATTCCTCAAAAGAGATTGTATAAAGCACTCTTTCTGGCTTAGACAAACAACGGGTAATAAGGACACCCATTTTCCAAAATGAGGTGATAGGCAACCACTTGCAAAGATTGTTAGTGAAAATTATGAGAGCATAGAAAGGTTGATAGAAGAGTCCAAGTGTTTACACATTTCTTTAGAAAGTCATGTGTGTTCGTCAGTACCAGTGTTACTCTACCTAGGGGTAGCTTGGTGGGTTCTTTTCTCATAATCAGCAAAGTGGAGGATGCAGTTTTCTCATGATGTCATCAGCTAGAGGATGACACTGAGATGAGGATTCAAGTGCAAATAATTTCTTTGGTCGGTATTATCAGAAAACACTGTAGGAATGTGAAGTAGTGAGAAAGAAAAGGGAAGAAGCTTTTAAAAGGAGTGCTATCAAGCTGGTCACCACTGTGGGGCAATCAGAGCTTAGACTCAGTGAGGAACACTTGGAAGGAGCATAGAATACACACCTGAGAGTTATCTTCCCTTAACAATAGAGAAATGAAACTAATGTATTCATTCACCAATTCGTGGTGACTCTTGACTCTAGTCATAAAGTAGGCATCCTGCTTGTTTCTCATTGTTTCTTCTAAAATATTACTAATCACTGTGTTTTGAAACTCAAATTTCACCATTACTGTCTATCTTTGTCCCAGTTATTGGTAGATGACACAAATGTCATCCTTCCTCATGCCATAAAGCTTTCAATTCTTGGCTCCCCCTCCCCTTCCTCAGCACTCTTCTATCATCATTCTTTGTGGTTCCAGTTTTCACACGAATAATCCTTTTACATGCATGTGCTTTCAGTTTATTTACCTCTCTTTAAACAACGTTTTCCTCCATCTCGTAGCACTTATACAACCTCAGAATCATATCCTAGACATCATCCTTGCCCATGATCATAATGGATACAATTTTGGGGAAAAAAGTTTTAAAGTAATACAGTATATTTCTATTGGATTAAAATGTAGAGAGAACATTTGGATAGCAGTGATCTTTCCAAAGTGTCACTCAATCATATATAAGGTAGAAATCGTAAGGAAAATTTTGCACCCTGAACAAAGCATTACATATTACATTTTAGAAAAAGTCTGCATGTCACAATATTCTGCTACCAAGAAAAACACAGATGTAAATAAACACATTTAGATAAATATGAACATTATGTTCTCCTTCAGCAGTTTTTCCTGCTCTCAGTCTCAGGCATATTTTCTAAAATGTTTTATCAAAATGTAAGCATCTGCCACTGTTTCTGATGGCCAGATAAATAAGCAGTACTAGGGGAAAAAATTCCAAAACAGTGATAGGTGCACTTTTTAAAGAAAACCACTCTTATGTTGTCTTGTAGCTGAAATTCCACTCTTTTACTTTGGAAATTCATTGACTATGTCAGAAAGAAGAGAAAGAAATCAGTTGGAACCAAATGTTTGGCTTAGTTTGTGAGAAAGAGAAACAGTAGGTAAAAACTGAATATGTGGACCAGGCACAGTGGCTCATGCTTGTAATCCCAGCCCTTTGGGAGGCCAAGACAGGTAGATCACTTGAGGCCAGGAGTTTGAGACCAGCCTGGCCAACATGGCAAAACCCCATCTCTACTAAAATTACAAAAATTAGCCAGGTGTGGTGGTGCACACCTGTAATCCCAGCTACTTGGGAAGCTGAGGCAGAAGAATTTTTTTAACCTGGGAGGAGGAGATGGGATTGCAGTGAGCCAAGATTGTGTCATTGCACTCCAACCTGGGCAACAGAGTGAGACTCTGTCTCAAAAGAAAAAAAAAAGAAAGAAAAAAAGAAAAATTGAATATGCAGCCCTATGTATAATAAAATGGGTGCATGCATTAGCTTGCATCTATCACATGGTATTATCTTTGTATAATCCTGTAAACACAGATCATAGAACTGAAAGAATGCACCCACAGAGTAATTAATTAGGGGAAATTCAATCTCAAACCAGAACCAAGTGCCTCTTCTAGTATTGATAGTTTTACTGTCATAGGTAGCCCGGAATTAATACATGAATCAGTTTTCAGAGCAGTTAACTCAGAATTGAACATTGTAGTGTGCACATGCATCTTACATAATGTGGCCAGGTGACTGCCAGCCATTTGGTAGCCATGGTCTTCACATTCTAGAAATCGCATTGATCTTGTGTATTAAATAACAGATGCTGTTTTAATTGAACACGTTTGTACTTTTGTAACACAAATTATTACCTATTATAAACAGGCATATACTAGGCAGAGCATATTAATTATTAAATCATCAAGATACATACTTATGAGGTTTGGCCAATATATACTCATGAGGTTTGGCCAGGTTTACCTCACTAACAATTTATTATAGGAACATATCTAGGTTGGACATTTTTTGTTGTTCAAATCAGTAGAGTTCCATCTCTCAGGATTGGAGTGTCTTTTCTCTGTCTCTCTCTCTCTCTCTCTCGCTCTCTCACATACAGTAAACCTTCACGTGACATTGTCAATAGGTTATTGGAAACTGTGACTTTAAGTGAAATTACGTCTAACACAAGCAATCTTTTTTTACTAATGTTATAATGAAAAGATGTTGAAGGAAATGATGCTATTTGAAGGTATGATGTAATATATTATATATGTATTTTTATATATGCTTTATATATTTTGTTATATATCTATTTATATATTTTATGTTATTTATATATTTTGTTATATATGTATATGTCTGTGTATTTATATATTGTTATATATATATTTTGTTATTTATGTTGTTATATATATGTACTTGTGTATATGTATATGTTTAGATGTTTATTCATCAGTTACTGAGTGCTTAAATATATATCAGAAATCTTGCATCTCTGATTTTGTGTGACTTTCGTGTGACTTTTTATGATTTTCTGATTTTGTGGCTTTTACAGTTGCAAGCCCCAGGAGACGACATCAGTCCAACTTAAATATAAAAGAGAATCCCTTGGCTTGTGCATTCGAGAAGCCCAAAAGACACTTAGATCATCCTGGTGGATCCAGGGGCTCAGCTATCACTATGGGGCCTCTAACTCTCTGTCACTTGCTTAGGTCAATTTTTCCATGTTGACTCCCTTTTTGGGAAGGTTTTCTCCATGGCCTGCAAAGATTGCTTCACATAGATCCAGGCGAAATGAATTTACAGCGATCAGTCCCAGACATTCTCATCCACAGCACTGAGTGTCTTAGATGTGGATTCTGACTGGCCTCCCAGGTCACATGCCCATCCGGTTGAGCCACTGGTCCCAGCAGCTGGAGCGGTCTCATGGCTCCACAGAGTTGATGTGTGGAGTCCGGGTGTGGAGCTGCAGGACAGTCTCAGAGTTGAGGTCATTGATTCCGGAACTGGCCTTTTGGGACTCAGATCTAGCTGTATAATCTGAGGCAAGCCAGCAAATCTCTCTGTGCCTTGGTTTCTCTGTTGGTAAAACGGGGAGACTTACTTTACAAGGTTGTTGTGAGAATAACTTGGGTTAATATTTGCAAAGCACTTAGAATAATATAGAGCACATAGGTAGTGCTAGGAAAAATGTTGCTAATGAATGAAAGCGCATATTTCACAACCACATTAGAATGACATGGAATTGGAATCTAAAAATAAAATGTTTATGGTACGAAGTAATTAAAGTCTTGTTCTCTCAATGCTGTCATTGATTGTGTCATCAAAACACTTGTGGGAGTTTGACTTATCATTATATCCGTTTTACAGATGAGGGACCAGAGGCTTCCAACTACAGGCTAGTTGCACAAAGACATATAACCAGCCATGAGCAGAGCTGAGACACAAACCTAGGTTACATGAAATCTAATTTTATGCACAAAATACCACCTTAAACTGCCTGAGCCTCCTGATGCCCACACCTTGGAAGCAATTACTGTAAGGAAAATACATGTCCTTATTAAAGCAACAACTAAAAACATAGTCAAAACCTCAATATAAGCAATCTTCCCCTCTTTTTAAGAATACATTAATAGCATAAGTATCACTGCAAACAAAGCTGGGTTCTCAGCTCCACAGAGCCCAGGTGAGGACAGACTCACAAACTGCTCTTTGCTTTGCTGACAATTTCAGTTCAAATTCTTAGTGACGATTCAGCTTGGAGAACATCATGTGTCATAGCAAATGGAGAAATCAGTGAGATCCCAAATACTGGATTCTAATTTCCTATTTTTCTTTAATGCTTATTAACATGAGGGTAAGAAAATATTCATTAAAAGACTCAATTCTATGGAATATTTTAATAGAAATCTTTTATCATCAAATTTGAATATTGGAGGAGTCTTTAAATGTCCATGAGTTCAGACTCTTGACATTGTCAAGCATAACATATTTTATACATGTGAGATAATAATAAAGTGAAGTAATATCATTAGGTATAGGTCCAAATGGCCCGGCATTATATAAAAATGAATATAGCTATGAGGCATTTAGGAAAATATTCTAAACTATGTTTGAGATCAACTTCTTACCCCTCTAATTCTCAAAATACTTAGAAGAAAGTCTGTAATTTATTCTTTGGATAATGTTAATTTTTAAGAATCACAATTTCCTAATTATTATTTTTAACCAATGTACTGATTTAAAACAGATTTTCTCACAAAGAAATAGAAATAGTTTTTAAAACTTTGTAGTCAAAAAGGTTATGAAAATAATGTATGAATAATCCCAGATTCAACTTATTTAAGTTATATAGTTTTGTCTTTTAGATAAAGGATAGTTTATGAAAAAATTTCTCTCTCTTTTTTTGTCTTAAGAACCTAGTTTCTGGGAGGTGTCCAAAGGTAGGAGGAGGGGGGGCTTTTTTTCAAGAATAATTAACATTTTGTGTTTCACTCTATATTAGTTATTACAGGTGTTTCTTGTTTCTGTAGATAGATATTCACGACCGGGCTAGAAATGGCTGCATAATTTGTTCTGTGAAGGGCTGGCTGAGGCAGCCATCCGGTAACATCACCCGGTAACACCACCCTGTAACATCATCCAGTGACACCATCCGGTAACACCATCTGGTAACATCATCGGTAATATCACCTTCAGACATCCCAGGGGTATCTTTCTGTGTTACCTCCATTCCTCTCCTTTCCTAAAAATCTTCTAAACTATGGATTCATAGGGGTCGAGTTTGTGATATGCATAACCAAATCCCAGCTACATGATTATCTTTTGTAAATTCCAAGAATGCCCCTCTTAACCTGAATCAACAACTATCAGACAGATTTAGGGACTTGTTCTGTGTCCAGAATGTAGACTTTTCTACACTGTTCAGCCTGCACTACGTACCAGGAGCCACGAATTTTGCAGCAACCAGCCTTAATTTTTCTGAAAATATCTTTCTTGCCACTATTTATTATTCATTTAGCTCAGCTCACAGCAGATGGAATGTCTAATCAAGAACCCTATAGACAAGATGATGGAGGGGATGGCACATCACGTGGCAGAGGATGGTGTTCTCGGCTTTCTTGTGGATGAAAAGAAACGCTTAGCTGTTTCCTTCTCATCCAGAGAAAATAAAGTACAGGGCATGCACAAAATCGAAATGAAACCAAACATATTTGTTTAAAGGGTAGCCTCTACTCGTGAATAAAGTTGATTCTTTGTGGTATAGAGAAGTCATCCAGCACTCCTGGGGTAAACGCCGAACAAGGACACTAGCGTCTTTCTCCTTTGACCTTCATCACGCAGGCACTCAGGAAGATTCTTTCATCTTTATGTGCTTTACTTTTCCCATTTGCAAAAGGAAAGCAATCATGCTGCCTGTCTGCCCAGGTGGCCTTTTGAGGATAAATGAGAAGAGAGAAGGCATTTTCCTGCCAGAACTATTGTTTGACTCTGCACTCCTTTTTTGCTGCTCCCAGGCTGAGGGTCATCTTCAGCACTAATTGCCTCATCTCTTTCTACATTGAATCTCTTGGCAGTGAGAAAAGATGCTATCTTGTATCTCATAGGAACATTGACCCATCTGGTTCCTCAAACTCTACTGTGTTCCCTTGGCCCTGCCATGTCTAGAACCCTAGTTGCAAAATCTGAGTTCCATTTCAGATGTCACTGCCCACTCACCAGGCAATTCAGCCTTTAAAATTTTCAGTCTTCACAGTTTTAAAGTAGGGATATTAATATATGTATTGCTTATTATGTAGGTTAATAAGAAAATCATATTTTGTGGGGTGTCCAGATGCACTAGGCATTAATTAAGACATGAGTATGTGAGGACACATTAAGAAATGAAAATTGTGGGCTGGGTGCCGTGGCTTTCGCCTGTAATCCCACACTTTGGGAGGCAGAGGCAGGCAGATCACTTGAGGTCAAGAGTTCGAGAGGAGCCTGGTCGATATGGCAAAACCCAATCTCTACTAAAAATATAAAAATTAGCTGGGTGTGGTGGTGCATGCCTGTAGTCCCAGCTACTCAGGAAGCTGAGGCGGGAGAATCTCATGAACCCGCAAGTCCGAGGTTGCAGTGAGCTGAGATCACACCACTGCATTCCAGCCTGGGTGACAGAGCTAGACCCCGTCTCAGAAATAAAAAAAAATTTAAAATTTAAAAAAAGAAAAGAAAATTGCTACATGCATGTTTCAACTCATCACCCTGGAATGTCTTCTAATTTTCTATTTTTAAACAGAGGTATTCTTCGAAAAATGGCACATGGCTGTAAGAGGGCCAAGATTCTATTGAAATCTCACCCAATAAATCACAGCACATTAATTTCTTGCCAATCTGAGAGCATTTGTGTCCAAAGAAGACTTCTCAACATAAGACTTTGGGGAGTTAGCATTAATCTGTTAGAACTGACCTCTGACATCAAACTTACAATCACTTTTGTAATACAGAAAGCTGAAAAGGAAAATGAACCTGGGCTTGACCATGGAATATATTTGTTAGTGATATCATTCACACTGTCTATAGATGAAAGATAGTAGCAACTACTTTATAGCATAGTTAAGAGAGTGAAATACACTAATAAGAATGACACTGTTCAATTAACAGAGGCTGTTGTTATTAACATTAAACTGTACTTTTTCCGCAGTGTTTGCATGTAGATTTGAGTATAGTAAGAGAACACTTAACGTCTTATTTATTTATAAAAGATAATGTATTTCTCTATCAAGTTTCCATCTGAATACATATGGAGACTGTCCTCTGCGTGATTGCCAGGGTTCTAGGCTATTTGTGACTTGTTACTCAGCCATCACTTGTTTGTTGTCATTATCTACCAGGTTCAAGATGACTTTCTCCTTCCTCTTAGGGCCAGGTCCCAGGAGATACACACATCGTTTCTTATTCGTGTCTCATTGGCCGCAGCTGAGTCAAATGATCACATCCAGCTCCAATGGAGGCTCAGAAATAACTATTTTTGAGAGATGCCGGACAAAACACTGGACATTCTATTCAAGTGAGAAGAAAAGAATAACTATAAGGGGAAATCTCATCTCTGTTACAATTGTACACCAGTGTCAAGTACATGGTTAATGTATATATGTTGAATTAATTATTAGACCACTGCTAAAATTATGTTTAACATTTGATATTAAAATAGTATTTTCTGTGTTAACCAAATAAAAACCTGTATTACCATCTAACAGGAATTTCCTAGGATGAACATATTTTACTAAATTTAATCATATAGCATAAGATTTATTTCATAATTATGGAAAACCTATGATCTCAAATGGTGCTGCTGCAATTTCTGGGGTGTCCCATTAGGAGCTGCTAGGGCAATGGTAGAGCTAATAAATATTATTCCAAACTATGGTTCACAAAACTCAGAACCTTTAGAAATGAGTTAACATATTATAATCATTCAATAATTGTTTTCATCACGTGTCCTTTTCACATACTATTGACATAGGTACCACTATGCTTTATTCTATGATTTTAAAATTATGGAACCTAGGAAATCAGCTGAGTACAACTCAACCTCATAATTGGCAATGCTTTTGAAATTTACACATTAAACTGCACGAGCAGAAGAGCAGCTGATGTGTTTTCTGAGTTTATTCTCAAAAGTCAGACACCCATGTCAAATGTTCTATTTTAAAAGATGCAAAGAAGCTATTTCATGAATAAAATCTGTATTCTACATCTATACACACACTCTTATATACTTCATAGCCTTTTCAAAAATTGTGATTGTTAATGCAAAACTTAATTAGTTTTCTAAATTAATAATGGTTGTTTCTCTAAATTCAGGAAAATGTTCTTGGAATTTAGAGGCTATTTTGAAGACAATATAGCATCTCTAAATGGGGGAAATTATTCTTTATAAAAGAATGTGTAACTAGGAAATGGAATTGCCTATCTGCTACCACATGTGATTATTTTGTTAAAATTAAGAATAAAAATAGTTATTTACTTAACTGAAACCATGTGATAACTTTCAGATAAGTATTCTACTTAAGCTCTATATTCCCTAAAGGAAAAACAAAGTCAGAAGTATTTGTGTAATATCTACATTAAAGTCAAGTTGTCAAGTTTAATATCCCAATTTCTTACCCAAAAACAAAATTTGCAACTACAAATCAATAATCTGTTCCACTTCCAAAATTTTCTTTAGAATTACAAGTTTATATTAAATAACAAATGCATTATTCACTCCTTAAAAATGCATTCAAAGGCCAGGCGAGGAGGCTCATGTCTGTAATCCCAGCACTTTAGGAAGCTGAGGAAGGAGAATCTCTTGAGGCCAGGAGTTCAAGACTAGCCTAGGCAACATAGGGGGATCCTGCCTCTAAAAAAAAATACAAAAATTAGCCTGGCATGATGGCCCATACCTTTAGTTCCAGTTACTTGAGAGACTAAGGTGGGAGAACTGCTTGAGCCTGGGAGATTGAGTCTATGAGTGTAGCACTGCACTACAGCCTGGGTGACAAAGAAAGACCCTGTTTAAAAAAACATGCACTCGGCCAGGCGCAGTGGCTCACGCCTGTAATCCCAGCACTTTGGGAGGCCGAGGTGGGCAGATCACGAGGTCAGGAGATTGAGACCATCCTGGCTAACACGGTGAAACACCGTCTCTACTGAAAAAAAACAATACAAAAAATTAGCTGGGCGTGGTGGCGGTCGCCTGTAGTCCCAGTTACTCAGGAGGCTGAGGCAGGAGAATGGTGTGAACCCAAGAGGCAGAGCTTGCAGTGAGCCAAGATTGCGCCACTGCACTCCAGCCTGGGTGACAGAGCAAGACTCCCACTCAAAAAAAAAAAACAAAAACAAACAAACAAAATAACAAAAACATGCACTCGAAAGAGTTAGCTCAAGCATCTGGTGGTATCCACTGTATAAAAACCACATTATGATCCAGCAATCTCACCTCTAATTATGTATCCAAAGGGATGAAATTAGTATGTTGAAGACACAGCTGCACTCCCACTTTCACTTGTGCATTGTTTACAAATAGCCAAGATATATAAACAATATAATATAGATAATATAAACATATAGAAATATAATTATCTTTATAATATAAACAATATAAATTTCTGTCAATGGATGAATGAATAAAACATTGTGTGTGTGTGTGTGTGTGTGTGTGTGTGTGTCTGTGTGGGTGTGTCCACACAGGGGAATACCATTAACCTGTAAAAAGAAAGAAATGCTGCCACTTGTAACAACATCGATGAACCAGGAGGACCTATGCTGAGTGAAATTAACCAGACACAGAAAGACAAATAGTGCATGAACTCACTCCTCTGTGGAATTTAAATAGTCCAGCCCATAAAAGCAAAGAGTAGAATGATGGTTGCCAGGATCTGAGGAGAAGGGGACAGTAAGGGTTCAATCAGGGGGTACAAAGTTTCACTTCTGAAAGATGAATAGGTTCTGGACATCTAATGTAAAACGATGTGACTATAGGTAACATTACTGTGTTGCATATTTCATATTTGCAAGACGGTAGCCACTCCTAGCCAACTTACTAGGTTTTTCTGCATGTTGAGTGTAGAGACTGTTTTGTTCTTTGTGTGTTTAGTGCATCTAATACAGTATTTAACAGAGAGCGGGGCTTGTATCGGTCAGGGTGGATCAGGTTATGCTAAACAAAATCAAATTATCAGCGGCTTGTAATAACAAAAGAGTATTTTCAATCATGTTCAATGACGAACATGAACTCATGGGGTTAGGAGACTCTCTTCCCAGAGATACTCAGGGAATCAGGATGATAAAGAGTGAATCTTAAGACAAGCTGTCAGAGCCACAGTGCAGAGAAGAAGAAAGGTAAAAATCCAAGTGCAAGCAAAGAATGCTTCCAATTTTACCACCTCAAACATCCACATGCTCGCACCTAAGGAGTCCAATCAGACAATCTCCTGTTCTCACAAGAAGAGGGGAACTGTGTATTTGTGCACAATATTAAGTGGGCTCTGGTGCTCAACAAATACTTGCTGAATAAACGAATTATAGATTACTGCAAAAACCACAATTACTTTTGCACCAACCTAATAATTAGAGTGGGTGCTAACTTCAAATTTAATTATTTAAAAATATATATTAACTATCTACTCTGTACCAGAAAGTCTGGTAGGCATTAGGTAATGAATATTAAACAAAATAATCAGATGTCCAAGTAGGAGAAAACTATTATTATGATTCCACCTAGGCTGGATGTAGTGGTTCATGCCTATAATGTCAGCACTCTGGGAGGCCAAGGTGGATGGATCACTTGAGTTCAGGAGTTCGAGACTGGCCTGGAAAACATAGAGAGACTCCTGTCTTTATGAAAAATGCAAAAATTAGGTGGGTGAGGTGGTGCACACCTGTGGTCCTGGTCACTAAGGAGGCTGAGGCAGGAGGATCACCTGAGCCCAGGGAGGTCAAAGCTACAGTGAGCTATAGTGGTGCCACTGCCCTGCAGCCTTGGTGGTAGAGTGAGACCCTGTCTCATTAAAAACAAAACAAAAAAAGATATCCACATAAATGTGAACCTTATCACTCACCATTTCATAGTGAATTCTGCAACTTTCAGTTTTAGCAGGTGGCCATAATAATACAAAAATATCTTCGGCCTTTTTGCTGGACCCATGACACAGATGCCTGGTTTACTTGGACTGCCACACTCACCCCCTTGCAGGAGGGAGCAAGTGAGCGAGCAAGTGCAGGGTCCAGCTGGCTGGTCCTGCAGGGCCTGCAGTGGCACCTAGGTGGGGGTGCCTGTGGCCCTGAAGCCCAAGAGGAGGTGTTACGGTGCTCTTTTAGTTCTGCCATCTCTGCACGGCAGTGTGTTAGCAGCTCAGTTGGCTCCTTGCCTCATTGCATGAGTCGGCTGTCCTCTGCCAGTGAGGGCAATGGGCCAGTGTGACAGCCTTTTTGGGTACCCGCACTTGGTGAGTCCCAAACTCTTGTCCTGCATTCAAGAAGAATGAGGTCACACAGACAATTGAAGGATAATGAAAGTGGAGAATTAAATTGAGCAATGAAAACTGCTCTCAGCAGAGAGGAGAGCTGGAGAGAGGACGGGAAGGGCAGGTTATCTTCCCCGATGTCCCGCCATCTCCCTCAATGTCCCGCCATCTCTCTCGAGGTCCAGCCATCTCTCCCACTACTGACTGAGTCTGGGGTCTTCATAGGCACAGGATGGGATTGGGGCAGGCTGTAGGTAATTTTGGAAAAGGCAACATTTGATTGGTAAAAAGGCGTGATTCAGAAAGAACCAATCGAGAGAGAGCGGGCAAACAGGAATAGAAGATCTCACGTTGGGCCAGCGGTTCCAGGCTGATTTTTTTTTTTTTTTTTTTTTGGCTTGAAGGTGAGGTTTCACTGGGGATCCACCCCCGTCTGCCTAGAATTTCTCTGCCTCCTGCCTCTATGAATAATTTGAAAAGAAGGAATTATATGCGGGACAACATTTTTTAATATGTATAATTTTTATTATTACCAATAAGCAAAACTGTTACTTATAACTTGGGCTCAGCAGTTTTTTGCACATCAAAATGTGATGAGAAACTTTGTGGCAGTTGTCATTTTTAAAAGCACAGGGTCGAATTCATACCCACCAAAACAGAAAGTCTACAGTCAGGCATCTGGGTTTTGAAAATGCTCTCCTATAGATTAAAAGTGCCATACAGACAAGACACTCTTCTGTCAATTAGCTACTCTGTCCTCTGTGTATTGCAGATAAATATTTGTGATTGATTAAAGTGCACTCCTGGTTAATAACCTCTGATAAATGGAATGTCCCCCAAGATTGTAAGCAAATGCCACGTCAGCAAGGAGCCTTGCTGAGCTGCAGGGATGTCAGAAAAGGAAATTTCCTGGATTCTTCTCCGCAGTCTCCATGCAGATGGAGAAGGGCAGGTTGGAAGAATAAGAGGCCTTACGAAATGTTGCTCTCTGACCACAAGAACCTACAAAATAACCATCTTAGTATGTTTATTAAGCCTCCTGACCCACATGGAAGGGCTTAATAAACATACTAAGATGGTGCCCATGACAGCCTGCATTCAGGTCCCTTCTGGAGCACTGGAGCGTAAGAGGCTGGCAGACATGTCACATATTTTTTTAGGAGGCACTCTGCTGCCTCTGCCCACATCCCATTGCCAAAAGTCAGTCTATGGCCATCCCCAGCATCACTAGGAAAGAAAGCACTTTTGTCCCCTGTAATAGCAGAAAGGAGAAGGAGTATTTGCTGAATAATCTTCCATGTGATAATAATAATCATTATTATCATGATTACTGTCATTATCTGTCACGATTATTAATCACGATCATTAATAAGAGCATCTCTCCTTTCCATCTCACAGCCCTCAGCATCTGCTTCATGCTCCTCTCATGTCCATTCAGGTTCAGTGGCACCAAATCACTAGTGAATATAAGGGGCAGAAGGAGCAGGTTTTTGCCTTTTTTCTAACATACCATGCAATCTGTCAAAATGGCCATCTTATAGATAGCCCCCAGGAAATATATGATGGATGAGTGGATCAACATTGTTCTTAGAATATCCAAAGGAAGTACAGAAAATACATATATGTGTACTTATATAATTGAGTACATATAGCATGTGTATAGAAATAACATATGTATGTATGTATTGTATGCTTACATAAATGTATATGCATATATGTATGTGTTTATACACTTGTATGTATACATTGTGTATGTATGTTTATATTTATATATAGTGTGTATAGATGTATGTATACATGTGTGTTTATATATGCATGGGTATGTGTACATACATGTATGTGTGTAAACATTTGTACACATATGTGTCCATATATAGGTATGTGCACTGTGTGTATATAGGTATGTGTATTGTGTATATCTGTGTATATATATGTGTGTATATATGTATGTGTGTATATGTGTACATGTATATGTATGTGCACTTGTGTATGTATGTATGCATGCGTATATTTATGTGTATATACGTATGCACATATATAATTATGTTTATATATGTATGCATGTGTGTATATATGCATGTGAATGCACATGTGTGAATGCACACATGTATATGTGCATGCGTGTATATCTCTGTGTTTATATAAGTACGTGTGTGTAGATGCATATACATATATTTGTGTGTATGTATATATGTATGTGTATTTGTGTGTGTCTATGTGTATGTGTGTTTGTGTGTGTTTGGGTGTGTATTAATGTGTTCATTACTTTCAGGAAGTGTTTTATTGCTGGAATCAGCGCCTCCTTTGTCTGATGTTTTATGATGTCTTAGCCAGGATGGCTGTTAGAACTCAGAAGAAAAAGAGTTCATAAGGAAGGAATGGATGCTGGGCTTAATACCTAGGTGATGCAATGATCTCTGCAGTAAACCACCGAGGCACACCTCCATGTAACAAACCTGCACATCCTGCACATGTACCCCTGAACTTAAAATAAATGTTGGAAAAATAAAAATAAAGAACTGCTATCAGTGATAATGGTGGTGAAGCTGGTTATGTCTGTGTTGGCTCATGTACCTACCTTAAAACCGACAGCTGTGCAAAACTGCTCAGTGCAAAATGAAGAGTTACATGCTGAGAAGGGAGGCATGAGCCACTGATGAGTACAAAACTGCTAATAAAGCTCTCATTTTACCCTTATCTTGTCCTAATGACCTTTACAGAACACTTGTTGCCAAGGATACTTAGGCACATCAGTAAAACTAGAGAAGAAAAAGTATGATAAAATAGAATAATGGAAAATTAAGTTACCAAAAAAAGCAATTTTATCCAATAATAATTGGACAAAGACTACAACAGATACCTCACCAAAGAAAATACATGGATGGCAAATGAGCATAAGTAAAGATACTTTACATCATATGTCATCAGGGAAATGCAAATTAAAACAACAGAGAGATCTATTACACACCTATTAGAACTGTCAATATCCATAACGCTGATAACACCAAACACTAGTGAGAAGGTAAAGCAACAAATCCTCTCGTTATTCATGGTAATGCAAAATGGTACACTCTATTTGGAAGAGAGTTTGGGGCCTCTTAGAAAACTAAGCATACTCTTACTATACAATCCAGCAATCATGCTCCTTGGTATTTACCCAAAAAAGCTGGAAACTTATTTCCACATAAAAACCTGCACTTGGATGTTTATAGCAGCTTTATTCATAATTGTCAATATTTAGAATCAATCAAGATGCCATTTAGTGAGTGAATGGATAAATAAACTGTGTTATAGCCTGACCAGGCAATATTAATCAGTGCTGAAAAGAAATGAGCTATTAAACCATGAGAATACATGGAAGAGCCTTAGAAACATACTATTAAGTTAAGGAAGCCAGTCTGAAAAGGTGGCTACATACTGTGTGACTTCAATTATACGACGTTCTGGAGAAGGTAAAACTGTGTAGACAGTAAAAACTTCAGTGGTTTCCAGGAATTGGAGGGGTGAATAAGCAGAATATAGATAAATTTAGGGCAGTAAAACTACTGTGCATGACACTCTATGAAGCCATGTCATTTTAAATTTGTCCAAACCCATAAAATGTGCAACACCAAGAGTGAACTCTAACATCAACTGTGCACGCTGGGTGATAATGATGTGTCAATGCAGGTTTGTCAACTCTAACAAACGAACCACTCTGGTGAGGGATGTTAGAAATGGGGTAATCTGTGCATGTGTTGGGGGTAGGGGACATACAAAAAAGCGTGTATCTTCCTCTCAATTTTTCTATGAACCTAAAACTACTCAAAAAAATAAAGTAAATTAAACAAATCAACTCTCATCATTATAATTACTGTTTTATCGACTTATCTAATTTTGCATTAACTGCCTGCAGTAGCAACCATTTAACTTGTCTTTATTTTATTTAGAGTTTCTCAATTTTATCTCCTTTGATAGGGCAAAAGAATCTTAAACTGTAATGAGAACTCAGGACTCGACAGACAAAAATTGTAAAAAACCAAAATGTAGAATCACAAGGTTCTTGTTCATGATTTCCACAAGTGCTCTACTTGGATTTACATTTTTTAAGCAAAAATAAATGCATTAGTTCTTTGTTCATTATGGTTCCAGTACATAGTGCTTACATTTCTTATTAAAATTTTTCAAAGTAGTGCAAAAAAGAAGATGGACACAGAAAAATCATGCCATATAAATACCCATCATGCCACATAAGTACCCATCAGCAGTTTTGTTTAAAAAAAAAAAGCTATCATTAAGGAAGAAAAAGTGTAAATTACAAAAACGAGGTCATAATGTAACTCATATAAATTGCAGCCACCTGTTTTTCTCATTTCCAGGAGAAAGGATTTTATGTATGCAATGAAGTAACTTTTTTTGGAGAAAGAAAATTTGCTCTGCAGTCTTCATTACTTAAGCACTATTTAAGTCTCCACAGTCTGGCCTGCCCAGCTCATGTCACCAGCTAATCAGCAAGTGGACATCTACAGCTACCATAGAAGAAGAATCACACACTTCCCAGAATTACAGGATCTGGAAATCCACTGTTGCTTTCAAGTAAGACATAGTTGAAAGGTCTTGGATTGGCCTGTGAAAAATCACACAATGGCTTATAAAGCTGAGTTAGAGACAGAACATAGTGCAGTGAATTACAAATTTTAAATCTGGATAAGGTTTCATTCAGATAAAGAGGGAATAGCAAGCCATATTGTAGGTCATGCTATAAGTGTATATTGTTTTGGTTTATTTGGGCTGCTATAACGAAATGCCATAAATTGGTAGTTTATAAATAGAAGTGCGTTTCTCAAAGCTCTGGGGGCTGGGAAGTCCAAGAGCGAGATGACAGCAGATTTGGTGTCTGGTGAGGGCTCACTTCCTGGCTTATAGATGGCACCTTCTTACTGTGTCCTCACATGGTGGAGGGGGTAAGGCAGCTCCCTGGGGCCTCTTTTATAAGGACACTAATCCCATTCATTAGTGTTCCACTCTCATGGCCCATCACTTCCCAAAGGCCCCGTCTCTTAATTTCATTGCTTTGGTGGGGTTGGGGGTTAAAATTTCAACATATGACTTTTGAGGGGACATAAACATTCAAAATATAGCAATGTTCATCATATAAACTTAGGCCCAGGACTCATCAGGAGTAAACCAGAGGAATGTCAGTTGATTTCTTTTTCTTTCCTATTTCCTCAGGTTACCTTTTGAGTAAAGTTGTACCTTTTCGTATGTATGACATCATTTTGGAAATGCCCCTTTAATTCACATATATTAAAAAGTTTAAGACAACTTTTTTTTAAAAAAATCTAGATGACCATTTATATATAGGTTTACTAATATACGAGAAAATTCACTCATTATTATTAGATTTTTTTCCTTTGAGAGGTAAGATTTTTATCATTTTCATTTTAGTTTCTGTTTTCTAATCTTCATTTTTCTAATTTTCAAATTTTAGTAAAAAGTGTTATATAATTAAAATACTTTTAAACTTAAAATAATATTATGTTTTTCAGAAGAAAGTCTTCATTGATTTGGAGGAAAGAAGCTACAGATTTCACCAATAATAGAAACTGAATTGCCTCATGTTTAAAAACAGAAAGTAACTGAATTACAAAATTTTTGTGATTAAAGTAATGATGAATAAAAATAAAACAAACTTTAGTATGTCGATATACATTTTTTTCCTGCTTATCTTAAACTGGATTTTGGAAAACTTTGATCTTTTGTGACAGTATTTTGTAATTCAACCTATGTATATGATAGTGGTACTGATCATTTTGTAAATGAATCATCCTGTATATTTTGTATGTATTTTGTCAAAGTTAGTTTTAAAATCTTTCAATAAAAGAACTTAACAAATAGAACACCAAAAGTCTTCAACTTTTGAAGCTTTCCCAAATTGTGATAATTAAAATTAAAACATATAAACAGAAAGACATTAAAATTTTTCCCTTAAAAAGTAAGAAAGGAAATTAAGAGAGATTATATGGAATCGATAAATTAACTTGGAAATTCTATTGTTGTTTTTGAACTATTCCATCTTCTTTTCAGCTTAAGGTTTAGTTGACCAAAACGTATATATTTATGATATACAGTGTGAAATTTTAATATATGTATACAATAATGACTCGACCTAATTAACATGAAAAATAGCAATCACATATTCACTTATCTTTTTTTTGCCATTCAGTTTGATTGAAACGATTGTTTTCTTTGTTACAATTAGTTTCCAACAGCTTATAGTCACCATGGCTGGGGCTCATAACTAACATTTTTAATTCCTTTCAAAGCACTAAAAACATCTGGCTTTGCCTTGAACACAGAGTTGAAAAGAGCGTTGCTCATGAGGGGATGACAATATGTCACCCAAAATACTCCACTCTGGCTGGTGGGATATTTTGAGCTGGAGCCTACTGAGAACCAGCAGATACAGGAAGAACACCCTATCCTCTCCCTTCCTGCCTAAAATTAGAGTGTACATTTTTCTTTGTGAAGGTGACATTACTTTCCATTTATACAGGGGCCTCCCCATTCTGTACCAGGAGGAGGAGAAGGATTCATACCTGCATCACAACACTTAGTAAACAATCCTATTTGCCACAATTTCCTAGTCACCTTCCCACAATTTACCCACCCGGAGTGCTCCAACCCCTTTTCCTTTCTGCAGTCACGTCTCCACCATGTATCACCCTTTCTGAAAGGGGTATATAAGCCCATGGGTCTAACTACCATCTTTTTGGATCTTCGCTTCTTTCTCACAAAGCCTCCAGACACATAAAATTATGAACATCAATAAGAAAACCTATGCATTTTCTCCTGTTAATCTGCCATTTGTCAAATTAATTAACAGGCCCCAGGCACAGAACTAAGAAGAAGGCAGTGAGAAAGTTGTTGTTTTCCAATCGCTCCCACCTCCCGCCACAACACTCAGAAACTACCGATGAGAAAAGCCATGTAAACTAAAAATCATATTTTTTAGCCTATCAGAAAGCAGAGATTGCTAGGTAGTTAAATATTCTGAAATCCATTCAGGGACAGCTCTTTGACTAAGAAGGATGGATCCTGTGGACTGCCCCAATCATGGCAGAGCCTGGGAGGAAAGGATTCTGGCCATAGAACCAGGTCAAATGCCAATATTTTAACCACTCACTAAAGACTGGGAGTAGACTAGTATGAGGTTACAGAACCTCTTGTAACTGCCCAATGGATTCACCTTGCCTGCTGCCTAGACAGAGCCAATTTATCAAGACAGAGAAATTGCAATGGAGACAGAGTAATTCACACAGAGCCGGCTGTGTGGGAGGCCAGGGTTGCAGGCACTTGCAGAATCCTTTTTTATAGACTTTCCACTTAATGCTATGTGAAAGGTTGAAGGCAAGAGGTGAAATGGAGAAAGGCTCTTTGGTTGTGTAGGAGGTGAGTGACTGGTGATGCTGCGGAAAAGGCATGAAGCTATACACCTGATCCTCTGCCCCACCCCTTGTAACACAGAAAGCAAATGCCTTTTACCCTGAAAAAAAGAGCAGCAAACCCTGCCACTCCCAGGATACAGGTAAAGGCCTCTTTTTACTTCAGGACAAATGAAGGAAGAAAATATCTGTATACTCATAGAGTGGGGGCTGATGACAGTCTTGGGATCAGGACTCTATTCTAATACCATTACAAGGCTCCCTCCACTGGGGAAGGAGTTCTCAACTCTTCTACAAGACCCATTGTTAACAGGCAGATGTAGATGCTAGAGAGGGGCAGGAAAGCTGAGAAAGTCCCAGCACGAATATCCAGGCCCACCAGCCCCACCTAGGACTAAGGCTGAACCAGAACAACAGAGAAGACTCAACCACGCCGCCACCTCACCAGTTCAGCAAGCAACAAGTAACAAACAGCAATGAGTGATGGAAAGATGACTCAAAACAGAAGATGGATCACAAACAGTGAAGACACACTTTGGATGCCATAAGCACATGGTATCGTGGTTAGATGAGTTTGAAACCTGTGACTCACAGATAGTAACCATAGCAACAACAAAACCCAGCACAGCGCAACGTCTGCCCACATTGACCCATATCCCATACTAATGCCCCAAAAGAAGATGCAAGCTCCTAGCCCGACTTGCATACCATTTATCTCAGTCTCTCAATAGCCACATGTAATGCATGTAATGTGCAGATTTCAAGGACAGATTATAAGTCATGAAATTTTTAAAAATTGAGAAGAAACAACTTGGTCCAGAATCAAACTATCAACAGAACTGGACTCAGAAATGACATAAATTTACACCAGTCTCTGAAACACAGCCCCACCACCCCACCCCACTCCACCTATTACCCTCAGGCATAAAATACATTTGACTTATTTGTCCAGTGTCTCTCCTTCTTCTCTAAAACAGCAGCTCCATCAGATAGAGACGTTATCTCTCTTGCTCACTGTACCTTGAGTGTTAGCTGGTACATAGGAGTTGTGCAAGACAACTTTGTGGAATATGTGAATGTATTGGCTTTATTCTTCTCCAACTCCTAGAACAAGTGAGAAGACTTAATACCTAAGTATGTGAGTGGAAGTGTTTTTGGTCAAAAATCTTTATGTTGAGTACCTTGACAAATGAAAAATGGGCTTTAATTTTCATAAAACCAGAAATCCCAAATTTCTTTGTCTGACTATTCTTTTCTCTCCACGTTTATCTTTCTTTATTTTCGTCTTTCCTGGTTCTGTATGACACGTGTCTTAAGAAGAGAGCACAGGGACCATTAGCTCGATATTGCTGCTGTGTAACTAGAACCATTCCACCAAGATCTCTCATGAGAAAATCCAGAATGGATTCTCAGCTTCTCTGACCCATGACAATTCTGCAGAAATAGTTCCATTCTCTTGTATTTCATGTTTTCTCTTCTATCTTATTTTTCTTTCTTAATCAATCACAATATGGAACTAAAATAAAATAGTCATTAATCATTCTGATTTTGAATAGTTTTATGTTCTTTGTTTTTCATTATAAAGGTAGATGAGTCAAACCCATTATATTTCTCTAAAAATATAATTCTAAATTAATTTTATCTTATTTAGGAAGCTTATAATGCTCCTATTTATGAATAATAGGCTATGTGGGGGATATTTCCCACCACTTCATGAATTATTTTTTCCAGGTACTTTCTTGCAAAAATCCTACTTACTATTGTCCTTAAACCAAATGACTTAAGATAAATTTTATATGAGCTCTGATCAGATTGGCTCAAAGCTCCACAGAAACTCAAAGCTCCACGACATGATTTCTTTCTTATTGGGAGGCCGAGGCGGGTGGATCACCTGAGATCAGGAGTTCGAGACCAGCCTGACCAACATGGAGAAACCCTGTCTCTACTAAAAATACAAAACTAGCTGGGTGTGGTGGTGCATGCCTGTAATCCCAGCTGCTTGAGAAAGCTGAGGCAGGAGAATCGCGGAGAATCGCTTGAACCCGGGAGGCGGAGGTTGCGGTGAGCCGACATCACACCATTGCACTCCAGCCTGGGCAGTAAGAACGAAATCAGTCTAAAAAAAAACAAAAAACAAAAAAACAATGTTTTCAGCAGCTGGCAAACATTAAGAGCCTATCAAATGCTTATGTAATCTTAAATCAATACAGTTTAGCTTCATCAAACCACATATTCGGGGAGCGTGTCACATTTCCAATATGGACATTATTAGTGAAATTTGCAACTATGCAACTGTGCCAATGGCCACCAAGAATTCAATAGCAAGCCTAGAGATCAAGTAATACAGCGCTCTGCAGTGCAGTTGCTGCCGAATAATATAACAACATTTAAAAAAGAATTTCAGTAATTTGGGAGTGAAATTAGAATGTCTTTTTTGTTATTAAAGTTAAGAATACTACAAACTGAAGTCATTCTAAGACCCATAAGTTCTAATTAACACTTTCCTCTTCCAAATTACCTTATACTAACAGGTAATTTTCTTTGGTATAACTTTTAGCACATAAGAAGGTTGATCAAATAAGACATAAGTGATCAATCCATGATACTTGAGTTCCTACTCTTTCTGAACTACAGAGGAAACAGTGTCGTGATTAAGCTCTAGAGTTTACACACAAACACAACTGGATCTGAGGTACAATTAATCAGGTGTGTGCCTTGAACAAGGAACTTAACTCTCTGTGGCTCATTATTTTAATCTGTAATATTAGGCTCTTTAACATTACCTTCCTCGTGGGTGGTCGTGAGGAGAAAGTGACGTATTTAAAGCACTTAGCACAATGCCTGTCTCCCAGTAAAGTTGCAATGTCTGGAATCACCAATGTTGAGGATGATATACTGAAAGAAATCAATGGCGATTTCTAACTGTAGTTTTCCAATGAATTCCTTTTCAATTAATAGTACAAATATTTCTGTCAGAATAAAGAAGTACACAGTGAGAAAGCAAATTTCCTTTGGCTCTATCTCTCAGCCTCCCAGCTTCCTTCTTCCTTTTCTTTCAACTAAGTTTGTAACTGAGTATCCCCATTTTTTCTAACAGATTGCTTAAGTATGTTTTTATCTTTCTTCTTTTCTTGTTGCTCCAGTTCTCCATTCTTACTTACCCCTTTAGAAAGGCAAATATAGCCTTTTTTTTTTTTTTTTTTTTTTTTTTTGAGATGGTCTCAGTCTATCACCCAGACTGAAGTGTAGTGTTCGAATCTCATCTTACTGCAACCTTGACCTCCTGGGCTCAAGCGATCCTTCTGCTTCAGCTTCCTGAGTAGCTGGGACCACAGGCCTGCACCACCACACCCGGCTAATTTGTGTGATTTTTGTAGAGATGGGGTCTTGCTATGTTCCCCACGCTGGTCTCCAACTCCTGGGCTCAAGCAATCTGCTTGCCTCAGCCTCCAGAAGTGCTGGGATTGCAGCTATGAGCCATCACACTAGGCCAAATACAGCCTTTATGCCCACCTCCACCCACTTCGCCAGACACTTCCTACAGGGCAAGTTCATCTCACTCCTTAAAAGTTAGATGAATTTATTAAATTAACATGTAAGTTAGCAGCCATGTTAACTTAAGGCACTGCACCGGAACTGACATTCAGACCCCCACTTTGCTTGCTTCCTCCTCTGCAAAACCTTTTAAAAGTGCCCACTTTCTGCTCCAAAAGCAAAACAGCACATTTAGAGGCAGGACATCTGTGCCTCTTCCCCTAAGCTGGCTCAGAATAAGTCACTTTCTTTAAACCAGATCTTGCTCTTGTTAATTGGACTCCATGTGGTGAGTAACTAACCTGCTGTTCGGTTACAAGTTCTCTGTGTGTGTTTGTGTGTATGAGAGCGTGTGTATCATTTCAGCAACGTCATGTGAATATACACCTGTATTTAGGTATACATGTCATCTATGTTTCAATTTCTTGAATTCTGTAACAGTAAATCTTGGCCAGGCGCGGTGGCTCATGCCTGTAATCCCGGCACTTTGGGAGGCCAAGGGGGGAGCGGATCACCTGAGGTCAGGAGTTCAAGACCAGCCTGGCCAACACGGCAAAACCCCATCTCTACAAAAAATGCATAAAAATTAGCCGGGCATGATGGTGGGTGCCTGTAATCCCAGCTACTCAGGAGGCTGAGGCAGGAGAATCGCTTGAACCCAGGAGGCGGAGGTTGCAGTAAGCTGAGATCTCACAGTTGCACTCCAGCCTAGCGACAGAGTGAGACTCCATCTCAAGAAAAAAAAAATCCAGTAAATCTTAAATATTGTCCTATACCAACATATAAAGGTCTACTTATGCTACTTGTATTCTGAATTGTACTCATCACATTTTCCTTTAGGTTAAAGGAAACACCATTTCCACTTTGACACTGCTGTTCATTCTGTTAACTACAACAGTGTACAAGAACACAGCAAGATAAGGCATTTTTGACAATCAGACTATCATTCTTCACAGCTATCCTAGCTACTAAGACTGGATAAGGAAGGCAGCCAATGGCTTCAGATTCAACAGAAACAGCAGATATTTCAAACAAAGATCTACAAAGTCTATGTTCAAATCTCCTTTTACTTTTTAACAATGTGGGGTGTACAATTCAATTTTTGAGATCTTGCAGTTTTTAGAGCTTAGAATACAGACCAACAAGCCAGCTAGTCACAGTGAATTTCTTTGGTAGTAAGTTTACCTATCATATAATCTCCTCTGCCATGCATTTTCCTAGAGGCAGTGAAAAATAAATGTGGCTGCTGTCTGTAAGATCTTCAAACTCAAGCATCACTGTGATGTACGAGCAGATAAACCCATGTCTAACCAGCTCTCACACTTGTCCTTAAAACCTCTATACTCAGCTAAGATGATGATACATTAACTTGTAATTATAAGTTCCAATTCTGGACACTGGAATCTCTGAATTTTGGTGCTATTTTAGAGTGAAGGACACATGTTAATGTATCTCTTTGCAGATGCTTTTAAATGACTGTTTTTGGTTTTGGAACTCCTCACACCCCTCTGTTTGCTTATTTATCCTAGTTTCAGTTTAGCCAATAGGTTATTCTTCCAGCATCTCAACAATTTGAATATGTGTCTGTGGGTGGGGGTGGTGCCTCCTCCTATGTCTTTACTGGTGATTCAAATGTGGGATACACTGAGAGATACTGGAAGAGACTGAAACCAAAGTTATTACCATGAGTGGTCCCAGGAGACAAGTGTGTTAACATCACAGAGCCACAGCCAGACCTTAAGTTTGTGCTACTGATGGGCAGCATCTCATTTTCTTTTTTTGTTTTTCATTCTTAAAAACCTTATTTTAAGGTTCTTTTAAACATTGAGATACCCTTAAAAATAATCTGCATTTGTAGCAAGATGGGTTTTAATGGCATATGGAGCATTATTTTAAGGATAACATTCATGGATTTTTCCTGTTAAGGTTCTATTAGCCCCCAGTCCAACTCGAAAGGGATGTGAAACAGTTTTGGCAATTTCTAGAAGTTTGTGAAATAAACTCTATCCATCCTTAGAAGTGATTCTTGCTCCAGAGCTGAACTTTTACCAATAAGCCACAGGGAACGTTAAACAAAGTTCACGTTGCTCTCCCTCTACCCAGCTTAGATAACATCCTGGGTGAAACACTCACAGCAATTTCACGAAGAAGGAGGATTCCCCAGGCTGGCACCAGGGATGTGAAGCTGACAGAGGGGGCACCATTTGCACTGCAGAGCCCAGGAGACAAGACCACACAGCTGGTGCCCACAGCTGGTGCTCACAGGTGCAGCTGGGTCATGTGGGGCTTGAGAAAGAGCATGGATCAATACTCCAGGGAGAGAAGCTGCACAGTGGGGCCCTGTGAAGGAGGGAGGGAAAAGACTGACTTTAAAGAAAACCGATTAAGTACTGAGTCCTGTGCCTGACCTTGACATGTGTTTCCCAGACGTTGAGAAGTGATTCTACTAGGGTTGACCACATTCTGAAGGGGACGTTTAGCAACGTCTGGAGAATTTTTTGGTTGTCACAAATGAGGCCCCCTTTTCTGAGTCTTTGTAGGTCTTCTTTCTTGAGTCTGTGTAGACAACCCCTTTTGTTTTCTAAGGGTCTCTCATCATAGTCTCCCATTAGGATGATGGATCTCTCTGGATGACTGTTTCAGGCTCCTTCTCCCATCCCTGGGAATCCAGGAATTTCAGGGCTGACTTTGGTCCAGCCAGGCAGGCCTGATAGCCAAGTCCTGCATCAACAGTGCACATACTTTTTGCTTGCACGCTGCAGGCTGGGCACATTTCAGGGGGCGTGTGAGGTCTGTTCATCTTCTGAGCCTATGGATTGTGGGGAACAAGCAGAGCCCAACGGAGGTGCACAGAGAGAGAGGGTGGGATGTGATGGGGAAAGGGAGGGCCATAGAGAAAGGGCAAGCAGCCATCATCTCCAGAAATATAAACACTGAGCAAGTCACAGCTCTTGCTCAGCCCACTCACCTGGGCTGCACAGTGGCCTCCAATGTGATCTAAAGCCAGCAGGTGCTCATGGAAACAAACTCAGTGCTGGGACTTTGATTTTTTATTAAATCTTGAAATTATCACTGCCACGTTTTAAAAATTAGTGATTGAATTTAGGCTTACAATTGTAGCACATAATATTCAAAATGATGCATTTGTAATATAATAAAATATAAAAAATATTTTAAAACACGCCTGGACTCAGTGTTCATGCCTATAATTCCAGCATTTTTTGAGGCCAAGGCAGAAGGGTTGTTTGAGGTGAGGAGTTCAAGACCAGGCCGGGCAACACAGTGACACCTGACCTTTACAAAAAAATAAAAATGTAAAAACTGTAAAAAATTAGTAGGGCATAACACACATCTGTGGTCCCGGCTACTCAGGAAGCTGAGGTGGGAGGATCACTGGAGCCTAGGAGTTCCAGATTGCAGTGAGCTGTGATCATGTGACACACTCCAACCTGGGTAACAGAGTGAGGCCCTGTCTCTATATTTAAAAAAAATAAAATGTAAGAGATGCATTCTGAAAAATAACAAAACTGCAAGTACAAGCATAAGCTTGTTGGGAAGTTGGTATGGAATAATGAGAAAAAAATTTTAAAGAATAAATAAATAATTTCATGATAAAAATCAAAATTCTAAGTCAGTAAAAGGAATAAAGCATGCTACATAATGACTGTGCAAACGATAGTCAAGGTTTTTTTCATAGAAGAATGCCAGTGTGGAGGTGAGTGAAAGACAACTGATCATCCCATAGGCAGCCTAAACTTGTGCTTAGGGCACCAGCATAACAAGGACAAAGATGATAGATTGATGATAGATGGATATATAGATAGATGATAGATAGATGATTGATTGACAGATAGATAGACATTGAGGAGACAGATCTATGGGTATGCTCATATCTGTATTCATATTTAAATCTATATCTATAGTGACAAGTACATTAAAAACCTTTGCACAGTCATCTTTCCTGGGCCATTTTACAGTAGACTGGGCCAAAGAAGATTCTGTATCTGTAACCACTGAATGGGTTCTTCCTGCCAGCTGCACAAACAAAATCAACTCACTGAGACCACGGCACTGCAGTAAAGAAAGAGTTTGACATGAGGCTGGCTGTACCACCTGGGAGACAAAGTGATTAATCTAAATGAAGTAGGTCAAGGGTCACTGGTCTTGTTGTCTAAGGTGTTATCTGAGCTTGTCATCTCATGGCCAAGAGAATTAAGGAGCATGGGCACAAAGGGTGAGGCTGGAGCAAAAGTTTAATAAGTGAAGAAAGAAAGCTCTCCACAGCATAGAGGGGAGCCCAAGTAGGTTGCTGTTTTTACAGTTGAATTCAAAAGCTTTTATAAGAAACTCCTCTCATCTCTGTAGCTATTTGAGTAACTTATCTGTAAAGCTGTCTGCATAACTCCCCCTTATCTATGTAGTTGTGGGTATGTCTCTAGGCAAGCACGAAGCACAGCCTCTCTTGTCTGTATAACTGTGGGTTTGTTTTAGGTAAGTCCCCCTCTTCTCTGTGCAAATTCCCACAGAGCCCATCATGTATATGCCTGAGATGGGGAGGAAACTTTTTCGTGGGAGCCCATTAATCCCATAGGGAACAAAAGGCTTCTGTGCTAGACCCTCCCTGCTTATCTGTGCAGATGCAGCCTGAGTTTTCCCCAGGCTGCTCTATTTTTGCTTGTAGCTGTGATTTTTCAGGCAGGCTGCTTCTCTGAGGACGAGCCTTAGCTGACTACCTAACTGATTTTTTCCTTTTATTCTCCCCCAAAATCATTCTCCTCAAAGGCAAAGAGGTTAGGGTAGGTGCCATGCTGATAGGTTGGGGATGCAATCATAGGAGTGTGGAAAATAGTCCCCATGTATTGAGTCTGCTTCCGGGTGAAGGGCCACAGGACTGGCTAAGTTACAAGTCTAGGCCATCCAGTTGCTAGGAATGCAAAAACCTGAAAAGACATTTCAAATGGCCCATCTTAGGTTCTACAATAATGATGTTATCTCCAAGAGTAACTGGGAAAGTTGCAAATCATATGACCTCCAGAGTAATGGCTAGTAATTATTTAGAATTCAAGCCCCTCTCACCATCATAACTTGGTGGCTGTCCATTAGTTTTACAGGAACAGTTTAGTTTTTCTAGAAGGCCTATTATAATTTAAACTATAAACTAAATTTCTCCCAAAATTAGCTTGGCCCATGCCCAGAAATGAGAAAAGACAGCCAGCCTGTCAGCCTAGAAGCAAGATGAAGTTAGTAATGTTAGATTTCTCTTACTGTCATAATTTTGCAAAGATGATTTTGTCAGAGGCATTTGAACCAGAGCAACTCCATCTTGAGTAAGGGCTTGGTAAAATAATGCTGTGACCTACTGGGCTGCATTCCCAGGACGTTAGGCATTCCAAGTCACAAGATGAGATAGGAAGTTGGCACAAAACACAGGTCATAAAGACCTGGCTGATAAAACAGTTTGCAGTAAACAAGCCAGCTGAAACCCACCAAAACCAAGATGCGACGAGAGTGACTTCTGGTTGTCCTCATTGCTACACTCCCACCAGTGCCATGACAGTTTACAAATGCCATGGCAACATCAGGAAGTTACGCTATATGGTCAAAGAAGGGGAAGAACCATCAGTTCCAGGAATTGCCCGCCCCTTTCCGGGAAAACTAATGAATAATCCACCTCTTGTTTAGTGTATTATCAAGAAATAACCATAAAACTAGGCAAGCAGTGGCATGTCTACGGAGTAACCATTCTTTTATTCCTTTACTTTCTTAATAAACTTGCTTTCACTTTATGGACTTCCTGGAATTCTTTCTTGCACAAGATCCAAGAACTCTCTCTTGGGTTCAGGGTTGGGATCCCTTTCTGGTTAAGGTTTTATATCAGTCAGAGAAAGAAATAGAATTCGTAAGATACATGATTCATGGATGATAGGTAGATAGATAGATAGATTTATATATTGCAAAGAACTAACTTATACAATTATGGGGACTAGGAAAGTCAAAATCTGTAGAGAGACTATTAGGAAGGGCAGGCTGGCAGCTCTTGGGCAGGAACTGTCCACATGCACAGGCAGAAATCCTTCTTCAGGGTAACTTGAGTTTTGATCTTAAAACCTTTCAACTGATTGAGCCCACTCAGATTCTCCAGGGTAACCTTCTGTACTTCAAATCCACTAGTTGTAGATGTTTATCACATGTACAATATACCTTAGCAGCAAAAGCAAGGTTAACATTTGAATGACAGGGACCATATATGGACTAAATGTGTTTACCTTGAAATTCATATGTTGAAATCCTAATCCCAATGTGGTAGTTGTTGGAGGTGGTGGCTTTGGGAGGTAATTAGGTCACGAGGTTGGAGCCTTCATTCATGAGATTAGATCCCTTGCAAGAAGAGGCCAGAGATCTAACTAGCTCTCTTTTCACCGTGTTACAATTCCAGGAGAAGTCAGCAGCACAATTTAGAATAGGGTGCTTATTAGAACCTGGCTATGCTGGCACCCTGATCTTGAACTTCCAGCCTCCAAAACTGTGTGAAATAAACTTGTATTGTTTAGAAACCACACAGTCTATGATAATTTTTATAGCAGCCAAACTAAGACAATAGCTTAGCCAATTAGACACATAAAACTGGCCAACTGGAATAGAAGTTGGAGTGACAGCTGGAATTCAGGAGGACCACTAGGAACAAGAACTTCTCATGTCATGTCATCATAATTTAAAAGTTGATAGATTTGATCCAGATTTCTGAAGACGCTTTCAAATGAGAATCTCTGCTTTCATTTTAATCTTCATCCCAAAGTGGTGACAACTGACTTGGCTTAAGGACCAACCCTGCACTGAGGTCAACTGTCTGATGAAGGAATAGGTTTGCTTTTGCACCTGGGTAATACTTTTAGGCATGGAGAGGGTGTGTGTGTATGGACGATAGCAGAAGGTAAAATCAGAAAGCAGACCAGGTCATCTAGTTGAAGGAGAGCAATGTCTTGCTTAAGAGCTTCCTAAACTCCTCAGCAGGGCTTTTAACTAAATTAGAGGTGGGGAAATAGCTAAGAGTACCTGTAATCAGCTTGTTTAGGTTCAGGGTCTGAGGCTCATCTGCATGACTTATTTCAACCCTGGAGTTTGTGTCAGGATTATTCCAAAGCAGCATCATGCACCAAGTTCTCACACGATCTTGTTCCTAATAATAGTAATCACTTATCCTTGACAGCACATTATAGGAACCTTTTTACCTAACCAAGTGTGAAAGAGAAAATCATTACGTGTCTACTGATTGTTGTCATATACTATTTTATTTAACAGAAACATATTTTCCATGAATGATTTAATACAAGGAGACATAAAATATGCATGTATTTAGAAACCCAATTACTCAGCTGAAAAACTCTATCTTATTATGGCTTCATTTCCTTGCCTGCTTTACACTTGCCATTTGAATGTCCCGAAAAGTGATTTTTGTACCTGACAAGTGGCGGATACTCCTTACAAAATTCATGTGTGTCAAATGCCTTGTCACACTGAGAAGAAGTAGACTCTTTATTCAGGGTCTCATGGGAAATTTAACTCAGGCTTATCATAAAATCAGGCTTAAATTTGTGTTCAAAGGCATGGTTAAATTCTGTTCAGAAGGCCAGGTGTGGTGGTTCACGCCTGTAATCCCAGCAGTCTGGGAGGCTGAGGCAGGTGGATCATGAGGTCAGGAGATCGTGACTATCCTGGTTAACATGGTGAAACCCCGTCTCTACTAAAAATACAAAAACTTAGCTGGGCGTGGTGGCGGGTGCCTGTAGTCCCAGCTACTTGGAAGGCTGAGGCAGGAGAATGGCATGAACCCCGGAGGTGGAGATTGCAGTGAGCCGAGATCACACCACTGCACTCCAGCTTGGGCAACAGAGTGAGATTCCGTCTCAAAAAAGAAAATTCTGCTCAGAATACATACTATTTATTGAATATGTGCCATGTGTTAGGCACTGTGGAACTCAGTGGTAAAAACATAGGCAGAACCCCAGTGTTCCTGCACCTTACATCTGGGTGGGAATACAATTCAACAGTAGAGTGGTGAATATTATCATTAGATGTACAAGCAATCCTGAGACATTGCATCAGGGATGTAAGTCAAGATGTCTGAGGTTAGAGAAGACTTCTTTAGAAATTTATGTCTAAGCTGAAGCCTAAAGTCCATAGGAGGTAGATCCAGTAAAGGAAGTAAAGAGAAGTCTTCAGGCAGAGAGAATAGTAGATGTAGCAGACACAGCTGGTACAACAACCATTCACCACTTACATTGCTTCTACCAACTTCCAGCTAGTAGCACCTGCATCTCAGTGTTTGAAGATGGCCCTCCCTCTCTATTTGCTGAAAGCTGCAAGGCAGCCCTAAGAACAAGACAGTGGAAGTCACACTCCTCCCTTCAGGTAGCACTCAACACATGAATATTTTCCAACCCCTTCAATCTTGAATCAAGTGTGGCCTTATGACTAGTCAAGGCAGTAGTCATACCAATGTGCCATTTATGAGTCCACCTTCCAAAGGCTTTGTGTGCTTCTGGTTTCCTTCTTGAACATCTGCCTCAGCATGAGAATATGCCTTGGCTGGCCTGCTTAGGATGAGAGACCACATGGAGAACAGCCCATCTTTCCAACAGAATTCATCCTAAATTAGCCCACAGTGAGCCAGGCAGGTGGGAAAGCCACAGACAAAATTAGAAAAAAGAAAAAAGCACAAAAATACATTAAGGTGAGAAACACTTAGCTAACCCCAGTAAGAAAAACTTCCCAGTTAACTCATATTCTTGTGATTACAAGTAATAACAAATTAAACAATAATATTTAATTATGATGAATAATAATAAATAATCACTGTTCACAGTTTATTGAATGCTGAGGTTGTTTGTTATACAGCATTATTATGGCAATAGCTAACTGATACAAACCACATCATGGCTTTCATTGACCTTACTGAAGACTTGATGACTAGAAGTCATTTTATTGCATTTTGTATAGTTTTTCACTATTTTTCTGGTATTTTTCATCCCTCATCTCTCACTCCCTCCCCTTTTTCCTCTCTCTATAAATAATATTCTATTCATTCTTTAGTCAATAGGAAAAAGTACTTGGAAAGTTACAATATGATTAATTATCTCTTTAATTATTAACCACATATGTGTCTTCTGTATCTGTTTAGCAAAAGTGGACCTTCACTTTCTTGGGGAGAAAAAAAACCTTCACTCCAAATATTACAAGATGTTAAAGACAGGTAGAAGAATGCACTGCAACCTCTTATAACATGTAATACCCCAGTCTTAAAGATTCCTGTCTGTTTATTAAAGCCAACTATATGTAGGCATCATTCTTTGTCATAATAACACATATATCCATAATTCTTAAATTTTTTTATAAACAAGTGTTCAACATTTCAGACTTTGCTTCACTGGCCACAATTAAACTCTCCATTGTTGAACCTCCCTAACATTTAAATAACTATTATTTTTCCTGGTAGCTCAGTTGATAGCACAGAACCCTAACCCTAGGGATGTTTATCACCCACTGGAACAAATTAAGTGGCTAGAATTTATCAGTAAACGATATTGATTTATATTTGCATTCATCCAGAGAAAATCTGAACCCAGACTGCAAAATCTCACTCCTGTTTTACACTTCACTGCACCTTTTAAGCTAGTGCCATGGAGGAAATTCAGGTTTCTTCTTGAACTACTGTTTGGGTCTTATTTTTTTCCTTTTGGTTTCATTCCAGATCAAAGAAGAAACTGAGTTTCCCTGGATTATAAACAATGGAACAGCTAACTCATTAAATGCCCAGTTCATTTTAATCAGTGGTTGCAAGTGTATCCTGCTTGATGATCCCATTTGAGTGACTGAGGAATACTTCTTAAGAGGAATAAAGAAGCTGGAGATGGTTTCAATATGGACTTTTCAGTGAGTCCAGAAATGAGACCAGGTGAGGCCCTAATGCTCACCAATGTCCGATGCCAAGGGACTCGAGTGGGTGGGCCATAAACGCCATCTGGTTTGACTTTGATTTCTCTCTATTTGATTGTCTACAGAGGTCCCAGAAGTGGACAAACTGGCAGCTGATTCTATAGGAGGTTCACGGAGGAAAAAAAAAAATCTGCCTTGTTCCATAATTGCTCTTGTAGAAAATAAAGCTATCAACTTGGATCATTCATCCCAGAATAAAGAAGTGTTTCATTTGAAATTTATATGTGCAGAATCTCTTCCATTAGGATACATCTGAGTTTGTCATTAACATTTTCATTAACGTCAATGTTTTCTTTCTTTTAACAGAGCTTTATTTCTCTATTTCATGCAAAACCCTCTGCTGGGCACTGGAATCAGAAGACAGAAATGGGGTGTAGCCTCTTCTCAAAGGAGCTATAAGGCTTGTGTGTGTTCTATTTATGATGTTGAGTTTCATGGAATTTTCTCATAATGCATGAGAACATCCATATTTAATCAGGAAAGTAGATAATTCCTATGGAAGGGGGCCAGCCCCTCCACACCTGTGGGTATTTCTTGTCAGTCGGGACGAGAGACCGAGAAAAGAAATAAGACACAGAGACAAAGTATAGAGAAAGAAAAGCGGGCCCAGGGGACCAGCGTTCAGCATATGGAGGACCTGCACCAGCACCGGTCTCTGAGTTCTCTTAATATTTATTAATTACTATTTTCACTATTTTAGCAAGAGGAATGCGGCAGGAGAGCAGGGTGATAGTGGGGAGAAGGTCAGCAAGAAAACATGTGAGCAAAGGAATCTGTGTCACAAATAAGTTCAAGGGAAAGTACTACGCCTGGATGTGCACGTAGGCCAGATTTATGCTTTTCTCCACCCAAACATCTCAGTGGAGTAAAGAGTAAGAGAGCAGCATTGCTGCCAACATGTCTCGCCTCCCGCCACAGGGCAGCTTTTCTCCTATCTCAGACTTGAACAAAGGTACAATCAGGTTTTATATCGAGACATTCAGTTCCCAGGGGCAGGCAGGAGACAGTGGCCTTCCTCTATCTCAACTGCAAGAGGCCTTCCTCTTTTACTAATCCTCCTCAGCATAGACCCTTCACGGGTGTCCGACTGGGGGACGGTCAGGTCTTTCCCATCCCACGAGGCCGTATTTCAGACTATCACATGGGAAGAAAGCTTGGACATTACCCAGCTTTCCAGGGCAGAGGTCCCTGTGGCTTTCCACAGTGCATTGTGCTCCTGGTTTATTGAGACTGGAAAATGGCGTTGGCTTTTACCAAGCATACTGCCTGTAAACATTTTGTTAACGAGGCACATCTTGCACAGCCCTAGATTCCTGTTGCTGGTGTTGTATAGAAGGTTGGGGCAAAGTTACAGATTAACAGCATCTCAGGGCAAAACAATTGTTCAGGGTACAGGTCAAAATGGAGTTTCTTATGGCTTCCCTTTCTACATAGACACAGTAACAGTCTGATCTTTCTCTTCCCTACACCTATGTCAATAATTATACAGCTTTCATGTACATTTTATACTCCTCCTTGTGTTGCCACTACCTGTGAAAAGATCACACACTTCTGAACTTAGCAATGACTGAACATATGACTTGCCTTGGGCAATGTAACATGAGCCTAAATGTCATGTGCCACTTGCATGAAGCAGTTTTAGTGGCCAGCATGTGTTTGCCAAGTTCTCTTTCCCACTGCTAGGATGACCGGCAAGGTTCTAGACAGGTGACACTTCATCAGCTGTGTCCCAATGAGAAGATGTAGAGCGAACCACAGCCAACTTACAATGAATGGACAACCAGAATGAGAAAGAATTCAACATTTTGACAGCAGCCATTAATATCTAAAGGTATAGGTTTCTACAGCATAACCTAGTATATCCTGACTGACACAATAGATGAATTAAAAAAGAAGATAACCAAAATTCTGCCATCCATAAGAGAACACAGTTTGCATTGTGTCTTGTATATTTCTAAAGCCCTTTTAAATCCCTGAACCTTCCGCTTTTCCTCTGACACTTTATTAATAACTGTATACATTTATGATTTTTTTCTTAAAATTATGTCAAAATAAAAGTATGATTATAGGTGAAGATGGGTCACACATAGAGGAGTAGATATATAAAGAGATGTGCACATAGAACGATGCTAGGCTCGTTTCTGTATTCCCAGGCCCCACTCACATACCTCACACCTCTTGGCCTTCAGTAAATTCTTATGAATTTAAATAAGCGGGAAAGGCTGCTTATGCATTCATGAGTGTGGACTTGCTCCAGGGGAAGGAAAACATCCATGTACTTCCTTCCTGGCACATGGCCTGCTGACCCTAAAAATTTATTTGTGATTGATGAATATTTATGAAAACTGCCACTTCAATTAAAATATAAGTGCCTCGAGCTAAATTAATTGGGATGAAGGAAAAAAGACTCATTTGCATTCTAGAAGATAACAAATGAGGGGCAGAGGTTGTCTTTGTTCAGAGTACAGAAAATAATTCAAGAGTTACTGCTAGGGAGAGGGAACACAACTTGAATGCATTTCTGAACCACTAATCTTTGAAAATAGGGTTGCCATCTTTCTGGCCCAAATCACCAGGGGATAAGAGTACGTTTCAATTTAACATCCCTTACACAGTTTGCTACGCTGCCACATGCCAAAGTGAAACCAGAGAAGTTCTCTTATCCCGCTTGCAGGACGTGCGACAGGGGTGTGGGTCACTTCTTCAGTGACCCGCTGCTCAAACCCCTGGGGGAGCATGCAGATGGGCAGGTCCTTGGGCAGCGTTTTTGGGCTCCGACCCCATGGCAACATCTAGGGTTGAGTGTTTACAGCTCCAGAAGCCCTGGTGGGTGTGTGTTACGGTGCACACTTTCACCTTTGCTGTCTGCAAAAGGCCTCTGTTAATCAGCTTAGTTAGACCCTCTGCCTTATCGCGACAACAGAAGCCTTTCTGTATCCCAGGTTCTTGCCCTATTGTACCAGAAAAATCTGATCACATGTGGGCTTGGAGAGTGAGTGCAAGGTTTTACTGAGTGGTGGAAGTAGCTCTCAGTGAGATGGATGAGGAGCCAGAAGGGGGATGGAGTGGGAAGGTGGTCTTCCCCTGGAGTTGGGCCACCTAGAGGCTGGACTGTCTTCCAACTGCCCCCAGCCAAATTTCCCCCAGCCTCCGTGTCATTCTGCCATTGCTGGTGTCTGCTGGTGCCTGCCTGAGTCGGCTGGTGTCTGCTGGTGTGTTTGTTTCTGTTGATGTCCAGTCGCTTGTGTGTGTGCCTGCTACGGTCCTGGGTTTTTATGGGCACAGGATGGGGGCATGGTGGGCCAAAATGCAACATTTTGGGCATGAAAACAGAAATACTTGTCCTCATTAAGGCCCATGGTCATAGGCCCGAGGGCAGAGCCCCCACCAGGGACCCTTCTCTACCCAGCACTTCCCTGCCCCCCTCCCATATCAAAAGGGCCACAGTTCATGGGCACACAAGAAACCACCTTCGTTTTTATTAAACTTTCCTGATACTCACAGCATACACAAGAAGTTCCATCCTTTAATCCTCAGTATCAGATGACTGATTTCACCATCTCAACCCCACTGCAAAAAACTTATCTCTCCCCACTCCTTTTGATGATGGGGAAGCAGATTAGGGAATATTCATAAGAGATTACTAACAAGGTTGTTTAGGGAATCTTATTTGTCCTTTGGCCTATTGCTTCCATTGTCTTGATTTTAGATGTAATTTAATATTGAACAGGATGAGTCATGCAAATACGTAAAACTGAGCGGACATGTCACTGGGGCAAACTGGATGTGGAATTCAAGCTGCTGTTATTATTATTTATGTGCCAGATAAGTAATTAGAAGACACTAAATTATCAAAATAATTTTATTAAAATAGTGTGAGTTGAGAATATCAAACTATATTGATGCAATTCTAAAAAGACCCAGTTACTGTAAATAATACACTTACATTGCTGACAATTACAGTTATTAAATTATAAAAGTTCCCAGGTAAGAAAATATTAACTTTCTAAGAGAAATGTGAAATACTTCCATCAGCAGATGTGGAGAAATGGTTTAAAAATCAAATGAAAGTTAATATAAGATAATGTTTATCCCCCTTAGAAAAAATTGTGCTATTTATTTCTCGTGATAAATAAATCTCATCAGGTGTTTCTCTTCTTATTCACGGTTATCTTCCTATTTATGCTCAAATAAGGCTTACTTGCTCTTGTCATTAATAATGCCAGTGACTATTTTATTCTTCATGATTTTATTTTATGTTTGAGAAGATTATTTTTGTGATGAAAATGCCCAGTCTATTATGAGGTTCTTACTAACAGATTAGAGTGAAGTATCTGGCCTGCACTTATCTTGCTTCGACCTGATTGACACCCAGAATTCCAATGAGCATAGTTACTTATCTATTTAAAACAAAGAAGAAGGAACATTCCTGGGTCTGGGTAGATGCTTGTGCTGTCTAGAGAGTCAACACTGAGGTGTCACCACAATAAGCACAGGACATGTTTAGGTATTGCTTTTCCTTTCACACTGACCTGGCCATCTATAAATTGTACAAGGGTTAGGAAAGAGTAACTATGTTAGGGCCTGTCAACCTCAGCACTGTAGGCATTTTGGAAAAGATGCTTTTTGTGGTGGCAGAGGTTCTTCTGTGAATCATAAGATGTTTAGCATTATCCCTGGCCTCTATTCACTAGATACTCATAGCACACCGTTAGTCATGACAGTCAAAAATGTCTCCAGACATTGTACATGATCCCGGGGCAAAACCATCCCCATTTAAGAATTTCAAAACATAGTCCTGGAAGTTTTGGCCAGAGCAATTAGGCAAGAAACATAAAAAGAAAAAAGAAAAAAACAGAAGAGAAGAGGCATCCAAATTGAAAATGGAGAAATTAAATTGTCTCTGCAGATGACATAATCTTATACATAGAAAACACTAAAGATTCCACTAAAAAAATTGTTACAAGTAATAAACAAACTTAGTAAAGTACAAGGATACAAAATTAATACCTAAAATTATTTGCATTTCTAGATGCTAACAACAAACTATCCAAAAATAAAGAAAATAATTTCATTTATAATATCAAAAATAGTAAAATGCTTAAGAATAAATTTAATCAAGAAATTGAAATATATGTACACTTAAAACTGTAAGATATTGATGAAAGAAATAGAAGAAGACACAAATAAATAAAAGGACATACTACATTCATGGATAGGAATAATTAATATTGTTAAAATGTTCATACTACCAAAACTACAGACTCAATGTAATGTCTACCAAAATTACAGCGTTTTTTTTACAGACATTAAAAAAAAAATCTTAAAATTTTCATGGAGCCACAAAATATCCGAAATAGCCACAGCAATCTTTAGATAGAAAAATGAATCTGAAGGCATTACACTTTCATAATTTATAACTATATTACAAGGCTATATGAACCATAACAGTATGGTACTGGCATTAAAACAGATACATAGACCAATGGAACAGAATGGAGTACCCAGAAATAAACCAAGCATATAGAATGAACTAATTATTGGCAAGGGTAACATGAATACACAATGGGGAAAAAATAATCTCTTTGATACATAGTGGTGAGAAAACTGGATAAGAAAGAAAGGAAAGAAAGGAAGAAAGAAGGAAGGAAAGAAGGAAGGAAAGAAGGAAGGAAGGAGGGAAGGAAGGGAGGGAGGGAGGGAGGGAGGCAGCCAGGCAGAAAGTTAGAAAGGGAGGGAAGAGAGGAAGGAAGGCAGGAAGGCAGAATGAAAGGAGAAAGGAAGGAAGGAAGGAAGGAAAAGGAAGGGAAAGAAGGAAAGAAAGAAGGAGAGGAGAGTGAGGGAGGAGGGAAAGAATGAAGGGAAGGAGGGAAGCAAGGAAGGAAGGAAGGGAGGGAAGAGAGGAAGCAAGGCAGTATTGCAGAAAGAAAGTAGGAAGGAAGGAAGGAAGAAGAAAGAGGAAAATACGAAGGAAGGGAGGAAAACAGGAAGGAAGGAATTGGATTACGTCTTATATCACCTGCAAAAATTAAATCAAAATGAATTAAAGACTAAAATATAAGATCTGGAGCCATAAAACTCCTAGAAGAAAACAGGGGAAAGCTCCATGACATTGGTCTGGGCAATAATTTTTTTGGGCAAGATCCCAAAGAGAAAGGCAACGAAAGTAAAAATAGACAAACAGGATTGCATTAAACTAAAAAGCTTTGTCAAAGGATATGAATACAATGAATAGAGTGAAGAAAAAAAAAAACTATGGCATGGGACAAAGGACCCAAACAACATATTTTCACAGAAGACATACAAATGGACAACAGGTATATGCAAAGGTAGTCAACATCAATATTGCTAATCATCAAGGCAATGCAAATTGAAACCACAGTGAGATACCACCTCACAATGGCTAGAATGGCTATTATCAAAAGGACAAGAGATAACAAATATTGGTTAAATAAAATAACCAAAATATTGGTTAAATAAAATTTAACCAATGGGAATGAGGGCGAGGGAACCCTGTGCACTGTTGTTGAGAATAGAAATTGCTATGACCATTATGGAAAATGGTTTGGAAATGCCTCAAAAAATAAAAATATACACTTAACATATTATCTGACAACCGCATGTCTGGAATCTACTCCATGTGCTGTGCTATTTTTTAACACCTTGCTTTGTAATTTTTCCAGATGTGTTACTCTGGAAGATCACTTTATTTTTTCAAGTATGTTTTGTTATTTGTGTAGTAGGAGTAATAGTGCAACACACAAATGATTATTGTGCAGATAAGAAGAAATAACTTATGAAATATGTGTGCTTAACTCATTTAATTCTCACAGTAACCCTATGAAGTATTTTCCTAGTCTTATTCCAATGTTATAAATGAGAAGACTAAAGGACAGAGTAAATTTTCTAAGGTTCTAGCACAACTGAATTAAGGTATCATAATGTTAACTCACAGGAGTCTGTCTCCAAACTGCATGTTCTAAACCGGTAAGCTTTACATATTTCTTTCCAACTTTCGTATTTTATTTTATTTTTAGCTAGTCTCTGTGGCTTGCTTACACAAAAGCTATTCAACACTCCCAATTTTCTTTCCCCTGTAAGAACTCTTCATACTCCAGAGTCTAAAGATTCCTACAAGACACATGCACACGTATGTTTATTGCGGCAGTATTCCCAATAGCAAAGACTTTGAACCAACCCAAATGTCCAACAATGATAGACTGGATTAAAAAAATGTGGCACATATACACCATGGAATACTACACAGCCATAAAAAATGATGAGTTCATGTCGTTTGTAGGGACATGGATGAAACTGGAAACCATCATTCTCAGCAAACTATCGCAAGGACAAAAAACCAAACACCGCATGTTCTCACTCATAGGTGGGAATTGAACAATGAGAACACATGGACACAGGAAGTGGAACATCACACACCGGGGACTGTTGTAGGGTGGGGGGAGGGGGGAGGGATACCATTAGGAGATATACCTAATGCTAAATGATGAATTAATGGGTGCAGTACACCAACATGGCACATGTATACATATATAACAAAACTACACATTGTGCACATGTACCCTAAAACTTAAAGTATAATAATAATAAAATTTAAAAAAAAAAGACCTCGTCTATTCAAAAAGTAAACAAAATTAACCTGGGCTTAGTGGGGTGCACCTGTAGTCTCAGCTACTCAGGAGGCTGAACTGGGAAAATCACTTGTGCCCTAGAGGTCAAGGCTGCAGTAAGCCAAGATCCCACCAGTGCACTCCAGCTGTGTGACAGAGTGAAACCCTATCTAAATAAATAAATAAATAAATAAATAAATAAAAAGATTCCTACATTAAACACTTTCCTTTTTCCTGAAGCAAAACTATGTTATAAATTCTTAGCCAATGTGATCTAAGAAAACAGTTTCAGAGAGTCTCAGAGAATTTCTTTTTCTTCTGTGTAAAGATGCAGAGATAGAGGACAAACGTCTCTAGTCACCCATCGTTTTCATGATTTTTGTAGCTGTTGAGTGAAGATGTGATGATCAAACTGTTGAAGGCATCCTTTCATCAGAATAAGTTATGCAGTGCTGCAGTAACAAATAACACCTAATCTAATTTTTGTTTGTTTTTTTTTTTTTTTTTTTTTTTTTGAGATGGAGTCTTGCTCTGTCTCCAGGCTGGAGTGCAGTGGCACAATCTCAGCTCACTGCAACCTCTGCCTCCCAGGTTCAAGCAATTCTACACCAAATCTAATTTTAAGCAACATACAAGGTTGTGTTTTTTTTCTGTTACTTTCATTGTGGGACAACTAGAACTTGTACTTATTTTAGGCAAACACAAATATGGGCCAACAGAGTAGTGTTATTTTGAACGCTGTTTGTTGCTTTGCCAATGGGAAGGAAACTCTGAGGGTCTCAACCTTACATTTAACCGGTCTTGACCATAAATGACATTTGTCCCTTCTGTTCTGAATTCTCTGGAACAAATTACTCATGTGGAACCACCTGACCATGAAGGCACTAGAAAGTTCAATCCTGCCATGTGCTAGCAAATGATTTGGTAAAACTATTATTTCTCTATTATTAATATCTATATCTTCCCTATTATTAGTAGGGAAGATACAGTGGACAACCTTAGCATGACAGAAGAGAAAAATGAGATCACACCATTGAGGCATTGAATCAACTCCAGATTGACTGATTCCAGATATTCTGTCTATTAGGATAAAAGCCTATTGTTGAAGTAGAACTAGTTGAATATCCTGAAACTTGCATCTAAAAGCAATCTCAAAAACACAGCTTCACGTCAATGGAGTTGGCTGCCTTCCTGTTTTGATACCCTGCTCTCTCTGAATTTAAATGATCTTTCACTTCAATTATGAATTTCTTATTTATTTATGTAAGCCAATTTGTATGAAGGTATCTGTTCTCCTTCAAAGAATACACACACTTGACCCCAAAAAACTGAGTGAGTAATACTAAGGATCTAAACCCATGTGGCCCAGTCCATAGTCTAATATGAGAAACAAATAAGAGATTCTAAAAATTCTCGAGCAATTTCTTGAATAGAGGATAAAACTAACTTTAGTTGTTCTGGTAAGTATGCCTTTGGATCCCATTAAATGAAAGATATTAAGAGAAAAATGCATCATATCTAAATGTAGATGCTACTTTGCTACTCTCTTTTACCTGTTGTAGTATTAGTAGCTGAATTTCTATATGAGGATTAAGATACTCCTAAGTATTACTACAACATAAATACAAATAGGGTATGTCACTAATTTTTAAGATGGAGCCAGGTATTTAGGTGTTTACGGTCCTTAAGGGGAGATAGATGACAGATGATAGATAGCTAGATAATTTTATTATTTATAAATAGTATTTTATATCAATATATTATAATACATACATACAAATTAATATATTTTTGCTTTATTATAATACATATATATATTTTCTTTTTTTTTTGTCCTTACAGAGTCACATATCTGCCCTCAGTCCTTCTTCATTCTCTTTTGAATCCCAGCAGGCTACTCTGTGGGGATGCATCACAATCAACTTACCTCTTCTTTGCCTTCAGATTAGAAAGGAATCACTTGCAGGAAACCAGGTAGGAGGTAGGAGAGCAAGATCCATGCATTTGTGCTTCAGACATCTCATTGCTGGATTATTACAACTGATGGAACGTTACAGCAGCAATGAGCCTCTCCACGCACCCTTCTTGGCTGCCTCCTGCTCTGATGCCTGAGTGTGGTAAGAACTCCCACCACGATTGGATTTAAGTAACTGTAATATCTTCTGTGGTTTGCTTTACAATCTGTCAACATCTTTGTAGATGGTCTCTTTATTAATCTATCTTTCAATTATCTTCATTTGCATGTGCCAGGTGTTTCCTGCTGAGCCCTGAATTATAGGATTAATAACAGAATATTCTTGCCTTTTATGTTCAAGTAATTTGCTATTATTTAAACAATAACAAAGATTTTGAAAATTGGCTGAGGAACATGGACATTGTGTATTTGGTTCAATTTTCCGAAAAGACAGTATTGCAGCTTTAGTTTTCATGCTCACCTGTCTTTATTAAAGGAGCTCTATAAAAGTTCCATTGAGAACCACAATGGCATTTCTCTTCACTCTTGATATAACCTTGAGAAAGCCCTGTGCAATTTCTTATTTCCACATCGTCCGAGAAACTCTAAATCTTCCTGCCCCTGTCAATAAATCAGTTTTATAAAGATGAGAAATGTGCATTCAAGTTCTTTTAAAGGTTCTGTGTCAAAGAATTCCACATTTTGCAATCATTTTAGATATCTTTGCAGTTGGAAAAGTCACCATTTGTAAGAGGTTAAAGAATATTTTGAAGCTATAAAAAGCTTTCATCTAAATTATTGAGTCAAAGGTTATTACCTCCATAGATTAAAGTCAAAGCATACAAGATGTGGAGGATGTTGGGGTAATTCTAGAGCAAGGCCTGTGGTACAGTAGCAAACAGTTTCTAAAGACAATATTTAAACCCCCAACTTTCTTTTTTTTTTGAGGCAGAGTCTTGCTCTGTCACCCAGGCTAGAGTGCAGTGGCGTGATCTCGGCTCACTGCAAACTCCGCCCTCTGGGTTCAAGCAATTCTCCTGCCTCAGGCTCCAGAGTAGCTGGGATTACAGGCACCCACCACCGCGCCCAGCTAATTTTTGTATTTTTCAGTAGAGACGGAGTTTCACCATCTTGGCCAGGCTGGTCTTGAACTCCTGACCTCATGATCCACCCGCCTAGGCCTCCCAAAGTGCTGGGATTATAGGCGTGAGCCACCATGCCCGGCCTAAACCCCCAACTTTCTAACAAGACCTGTTCCAGACTAACATTTAGAATCTTTCCAGACCATTAAATCAGAACTAGATTCAAGTGAGAAGTATTTCTCTAATTGTTCCATGATTTGCAGCAGATACATTTATTTTTTAAAGTGAACAAGTTGCTGACTCTCCTCGGACCAATCTACATCTGCTGCAAAATTCACTTTTCACCAACTGTTTTTTTCTGCAACAGTGTTTCTCCATCCCAACGCCCTGATTGTGCATCAACCCTTTCCTCAGAATTTAAAGAAATGAAGGTATCCCAAAGCATCAGAGATGTAGGACAAGTGGGAACTTATATTTGAAATTAAGTTCGTTTGTAGAAAATTACATGAGCTACATGCTTTGTACATTTGAATTCATGGTCTGAAAATTATTACAAATTTTCTTTATAGTATATTCTTAAGGATTTGGTGCATAAATCTATGTCTATCTCTTTATAAACACACATATGCATACATATACAAAAATAAAGAGACATATAAATAAAAGAGGAGGAGAGGAAACAAAAAGATATGAAAGGCTGTGAGCATAGATGTTTAAAGATAAACTGAGGAAGCTAATACCCAATCTCGTTTCCCAGCACAGACTACGTTATAATTGCCCAAACTAAAAGCAGCCCCTGATAAATGCAGAGCCTGCTCAAACACAACCAGTCACTCAATGTTGGAACAAAAAATGAGCAACCAAAAAGACAATCGATTATATATGTTATTTGCATCACATCTATAAATCCTTTAGAGATGTTATAAACTTTTCATTGCAAGTCCTGTATTACATGTAATAGACAAAGAAGAAAGAACATAATCACTTTTCCCCCTGAAGCTGGAAGTCCTGATTTTATGTCCGAAGGATGCAATTGTTTGCAGTTTTCTTCATCGAGATCTTAGCATATCCCATGTTACTCTCGCAGGCCTGGTGGCAGAGGGCATATTTAATGGGGGTGTCAGTTTTCCGGGGGAAAGAAACAGTGAAAAACCAGTACTGCTCCCAAGAGGAGTGCAGTTGAACATGTCTGCTCAGGGAATTCCCATTGTATAAAGAAAGGAAATAAAAGGGGAATACTTCCTGAGAGTTCAGAAATGCCAACTGAAGGAGCTGCATGAAAAACCCACTGCTGCTGAATGTTGTATTGAATAACATTTAAATTCTAATGTCTGGAAGAAGCAAAAGCCATGTTGAGCAATTGCTAAGACACAGGAGAGTCGCTTGAACCCAGGAGGAGAAGGTGGCAGTGAGCTGAGATGGCACCACTGCACTCTGCACTCCAGCCTGGGTGACAGAGTGAGACTCTGTATCAAAAAAAAAAAAAAAAAAAAAGAATGAACATGTTATGTTTTATACATTACTTATGATTATTACTGAAATCAACTTTATCTTGGGGAATTCACGATGAGTCTTATAAATATTAAAAATTAATTAATAGGTTGAAATATGAGCAACAAAGTAAAACAGCCTGCACATTGTTACAGGGAGGCGAGTAGGTGGGAGAAGCAGGCTGTGGACCAACTTACTTAGGAAATGTTACCTATTATGACCTACAAGTGTTACATAATATGACCTACAAATATTACATACCATGACATGCAAATGTCGCATGTTATGACCTACAAATATTATATCCTATGACTTACAAATGTGATATACTATAACATACAAGTGTTACACACTATGACCTACAAATGTTACATATTATGACATGCAAATGTTACCTACTATGACCTTGGAAAATCTACACACTCATCAACCCCACTAGTTGGCTCAGTTGTTTGCAAACAGTGAAGAAGAGAATCTGTGAAAATCTCTCCTCAAAAACGCACGTCTCTAAAGCCATGGGATTCTGGGCAGAAGATATCAATGATTCCTTCTCTGAAAATTATCATCTCCCAATAATCTTTATAGTGAGTGAGACTGTCTCTTTGTGAGTCAGGGGCTGTGGGCTGTCTACCCTCAGCCCATTTGGCACAGAAGACAGTGAGCAATCGCAATCAGAGAAATGACTCCCTGCCGTTCATTGATGCACCTATCTATCCATTCATTCTAAGCAGCACTGCTGATCACTGAATACATTTAGGTTTTGTTTCAGGTACTGAAGAGAGATGACTGAGACACCAGCTCATCCTCAGCAACCTCAAAGTCTGTTGGCAAGACAGCTTAAGACAGAGAAAGTTATAGTACTACACAACATGTGTGATGCAATTACTTGCACTATGCTCAGTGTGAAAACAGAGGGGCAATGGATCCAGGGGAAACAGCAATGGACCATGAGAAACACCAGCTGGTTGGGTGATACAAGCTCAGGCTCTGCAGCCAAGCCCCAGCTCCAGCATGGAGTAGCTCTGGGACCTGGGACAAGTCACCACCCTCTCTGCGTATCAGTTTCCTTACTTTTAAAATAGGTATGTAAGCAGTAGTTTACCTCTTTGGGTTAAATGACACAATTTATGTAAAGCAGAGTCTAGTACATATTTAGTGGGGGTCAATAGGGGTTATTATGTTGAGTCCTACCTGGGGATTCAGGCAGTAAAAATTGATCGGTGATTCTTAAGAGTGTACAGCAGGTGATATACTCTGGAGGGGGGTGTATTTTTATTTTGGTAAAGCATTTCACTACTAAAAATAATTGAATACTGGGATAAGATTAGATAGACCTTATTTTTCATATGCAAATTAAATAATGCAGACTCAAACAAAGAGTTGGTAAACTTTTGCCGTAGAGTTGAATAGCAAACAGTTTAAGTTTCTTGGGTTTTATAGCTGCTGCTGCTTCTCTTCTTCTTCTTCTTCTTCTTCTTCTTCTTCTTCCTTTTCCTCTTCCTCTTCCTCTTCCTCTTCCTCTTCTTCTTCTTCTTCCTCTCCTCCTCCTCCTCATCCTCCTCCTCTGCCTCCTTCCTCCTTCTCTTTCTCTTCTTTTTCTCCTCCTCCTCTTTCTTTTCATCCTCTTCATCTCCTCCTCCCATCCTTTCTCCTTCCTTTTCTTCTCCTATATAACTTTTTTAAAATGTAAAATCAATTATCAGGTCAAAGGCTGAACAAAAACAGGCTATCAGCTGGAATTGACCTCCAAACTGAATTTGTCTGTGGGCAGAGTTTGCTGACCCCTTTTCGATATAGTATTCAAGTCTGCTGGCTATCTGAAGATAGAGTAATAATTCTCAGTGAAGAGAGCTTAGAAATAGTGGACATCCCTACCCTAGTGTATCTAGGGGAGGCAGAGAAGAATCTTAAGGTATGAGAATGGTCATTTTATTTATTCACTAAAGAATGAAAGCTACTTTTTTTTTTTGAAAATGAGAAATGCCATCCTTAAAACAATTGGGCTAAAGAAAGCTCTTAGAGATAATACAAAAGATGAAGATTTCAGCCATTGTTGCTCAACAAAGGACACAAGTTTGGGACCACAGGAATCTATACATGAGGATGAGGTTGATCTACAAGCCAGGGCTTTCAGTCCTGAGGGGAAATGGACAGATGGCCACTTCATTCTGTCTCAAGCAAAGATATTCAGGTAATATGAGGTTAAGCTTTGCTAAATCTCCAGGATGCATCTTTGGTTTCCTGTGTGGTGGGACAAAGGATCTTTAGACTGCACCTGAAAGGAGAGAAGCTATTGGTAAGTTAGGAGGGCACCCCTCCCACCACCATGTTGAATTCAATTAAATCACTTTCAGTACTTGTCTTTGTTAAGGTGTTGCACTTGAGAAACAACAGAGAAGAATCAGAAGACCATGTGTGCAGTGATGTCCTAGGCAATGATGGCATCACAGAAAACATGACAGAAAGGAGGAGAAACTGGGCATGCCTGCATCTGGCTGCCTTTGGCTTTCTTTATAACTCTTGGAGGTGCCATAGACCAAAGGGGCTCTTGGATGTTGCTTGTGAAATGCAGTAACTTTTTTTTTAATGCAATAACTTTTATTCATGGAAATGACATCAGTGATTGGCACCAATGTTAAAATAAAAAACATAAATGTGACATATGCAATATACCCATTAACATAGTCGACCTAAGCCCAGGAATATTCTCTTTGTTTTCTTTATTGTGGTCTAACTAACTGTTCTCAACATCAGTTGTATAGTAAAGTCAACTCAGGAGATTTAAAATATCACTGTTTCTTAGATCCCATCCTGAGAGACACTAATTCAATGTTCTAGACATCAGCACTTTTTAAAAAGCTTCTCAGTGATTATAAAACCAGAAGCAGAGAAGGGTATGGAAAACGGACGTTGAAGAGAGGTTGATCAATGGATAGAATACATAGTCAGACAGAAGAAGCAAGACCCAGTGTTTGATAGGTCAGTAGCATAACCATAGCTAATAATAATTTATTCTGTATCTCAAAATAGCTAGAAGAGAAGAATTGGAATGTTTTCAACACAAAGAAAATATACATATTTGAAGTTACGGATATTCCAGTTACCCTGATTTGACTATTACACATCATATACATGTATCAAAATATTACATGTATCTCAAAAATGTGTACAATAGCTGAGTATAATGGCTCACTATAATTTCTATAATCCCAGCACTTTGGGAGCCCAAGGTGAGAGAACTGCCTGAGCCCAGGAGCTTGAGGCTGCAGTGAGATATGATTGTGCCACTGCATTCCAACATGGGAGACAGAACAAGACTCTCCATGAAAGAAAGAAAGAAATTAAAAGAAAGAAAGAAAAAGAAGGAAAGAAAGAGAGAAAGAGAGAAAGAAAGACAGAAAGAAAGAAAGAAAGAAAGAAAAAGAAAGAGAAAGAAAGAAAGAAGAAAGAAAGAAAGAGAAAATAAAGAAAGGAGGGAGGGAGGAAGGGAAGGAAGAAAGGAAGGAGAAAGGGAAGGGAAGGAAGGAAAAAAATGTACAAATATATATCAATAAGCAAAACCTTATTTTAAAAACGCTGCTGAAAATTCATTGACCAGAAATAGTCACATGACCTCACCCAGCCAGCACCAGCAGTCCTTAACCCATGAGGTGAAGAGTCCATGTGTTTGATGAACAGCACCCATGAGAGCAATGCTATCCTGTGCACAAGCAGAAGAAAGAGGAATCTATGAAAGAGAGAGTTGAGGGAAGGGGGAGTTAGGAAGCAAACAGCCTGCTATAACGCAGTGCAAGTATGGTATAAACTCTATTATTCACTGAGTGGGAACCACACAACTTCCGCTTGCACAGACATAGGACCAGCAGGCATCTGAGTTGTTTCTATTGCTTCTTTGCAAATGCCTTTTCTTCTAACTCAGAAACAGGCCTACACCTCTTTAATTACACAAGAGGAAATATGTTCCATAGAGAAGAGGTAGATTGTTTTACTGCTTCTTCCTAACTAGCTGACCCAGCCGATGCCTGCAGAGGCTTCGGTAGTTTTCACGTGTTGATGGCATCCACAAAGCTGGAAGCTCACTCATCAGATTCTCTGGAAGGGATTCCTTCAAGTGGACCTGCTAATTTGCATAAACGTTCATCTTAAGGCGTGCATACTAAGCTCACCCCATCCAATATGGCTCCTTGCATTTGGAATATTGTGTATTGGATTTTAAAACATCAGAAAACACCTAGACTTATTTCCAAAGATGTGTGTCTCTGAGGTGCAGGACAGAAATTTGTTTTTTGTTTTGTTTTGTTTATAACCATTCTATCCAGACAGAAGGCTGGGGATGGTTTGTACCCTCCAGCATTATTCTCTTTTCATTTAGTAAATGGCAGCTATAGGACAGTGGGTACTTTTAAATTGTGTGCATATATTTCTTGGAATGGCTGCATTTCATTCATTGCAACCAGAGATGCTAAAGCCTCATGCTGAAATAGGGATCCAAGATTCCTCAAAACCGGCCACCAGGCACAGGCTAAGGGGAAATAAAGTAAAAAATCCTGAAACACCTTGGGAGTCATTTTCAAAAACATAAATAAAGTAACCTGTATCAGTTAGAAGAGCTGTGAGAAATAGTTCATTCAAATGGGTGACTAAAGAGATTTTAGTGAAGGGAAAATTAACAACGATCCTGTTAGTGTAACAGGAACAAAAACAAGATTGGGAAGCAACCAGGAGAAGCCCCTATTTTTCTTTGTCCTGAGGTGGGAAATGGAAGAAAGCTGGTTCTAGGTCCTGGAGAAATCCAGGAGACAGCCTCCCTCAAGGACAAGGCTGTGTCCTCATGTTGAGGAGCATAAACAGCAATGCTGGGCAGCAACACCACTGGGACAGAGCCAGGAGGATCAACACTCCGAGCTGTCTCCTTCCACCCTCTGACCTTCTGGGAGTATCTCTCATGGCCTGACCACAACTGGCAGCAAACTGCAGCCCTCCATCTCCCAGGGTGCAGAGCAGGAAGTAGGATTAACAAAAAATATATCTTTGAGGGGCCAGCAGAAAATATCCAGACATAACTCAAAGACCAATATGCTTGTTTTAGAAAACAGAAGCCTCTGATGATGAGTGTTATTGAACTTTTCTGCATAATTGTGGAAAGCAGTGTGGAGATTCCTCAAAGAATTAAAAACAGAACTACCATTCGACCCAGCAATCCAATTATTGGGTAGTAAGTAATATAAATTGTTCTACCATAAAGAAACATGTACACATAGGTTCACTGAAGTACTATTCACAATAGCAAAGATATGGAATCAACCTCAATGCCCATCAAAAATAGACTAGATAAAGAAAATATGGTACATTTATACCACGGAATATTATGCAGCATTGAAATGAATGAGATCATGTCCTTTGCAGGAACATGGATGGAGCTGCAGGCCATTATCCTTAGCGAAAGAATGCAGAAATAGAAAACCAAATACTGCATGTTCTCGCTTATATGTGGGAGCTAAATAATGAGAACCAATAGACACAAAAAGGGGAACAGCCAACACTGGGACCTACTTAAAGGAGGAAGATGGAAGGACAGAGAGGATCAAGAAAAATAACTGTCGGGTACCATGCTTATTACCTGAGAGATGAGATGGTCTGTACCCCAAACCGCTATGACACGAGTTAGCCTGTATTAACAAACCTGCACATGTAATCCTTGAACCTAAAATCAAAGTTTAAAACAAATAAACAAAAAGAAAACAAACGCCTTTCTATGACAAGCTGCAAATTTCTGATCTCTTCTTTTACTCGTACTGAATCTTTTCAGCTTCTACTGGGCAGTGAGCCTGCAAATATAACAAGAGAAAATGAGTGGGAATGAGTCAGCCAGGAAAAAGGAGGTAAGCAGGGTCTGCTAGAGACATCACTAAATGAATACTAATGCATGGTATGAGGGTCTTAACTTGTGGATCCAGGGGTTTTGTTCCACAGGCAGATTAGCATGAGATGCCATTGAATCTGGTGTTTTTGTAAGTTTAGTAGTTTAGAGATAGAATTACACTGTTTTACTACATTGATTATTTCATAGTTAACTTCTTAGTAAGGGGGAATGCCAGCCTATGGAGTGTTGATGACAGACACACTCATTATAAAGCCTCACTGCTGACAATTTAAAAAAGAAGGTGAAGAAAGAAAAGAATACGATCAATTATTGTTAAGAGCTCCAGTTGGTGTGAAGGCAGTGAGTGTGGTACTAGTGAGGGGAGCCAGGCAGACCACCACAGGACAGAAGACAGACCTCAGGTCAGGGGCTGAAGACATGTGTGCTTTCAGAAGTCAGATGGGTAGAAGAACTGGAAAGGATTAAGGCAATAGGGAATGGTGGGAGTTTTCTTCAACTGCAGAATTTTACCCTGTCTAAAAATCATATAAACCCATATATTTTCTTTAAACCATGCACAGCCCAATAAATATTTTCAGAGAAAATTTAGCAGCCAGTATTGATTTTTATTGTTGCTGTGATTGTCATTGTTGTTGCTTCTTCATCTTAGAGACATCAAGGGCATAGCCAAAATAATAGAGAAGCACTGACCTTCTAATCCTCAATGGAGTTAAATTCCCCCAAATCCCCAGGGACTGGAACTCAGATGAAGCTTCAGGAGTTCATAACCTCCTCAGACATAAATAATACAGATGTCATCACTAATGTGAGGGAGAGCTCAGCTCAGCGGAACCCAACATATGAGATAATAGGAGACTACATCACAGAACACTAGGGCACCGTGTCCACCCACAACAATGGGTCAGCGACGGACAACACAGTGCAGACTGAGTGGTCAGGGCACGCTTCATGAAAGAGGTGGGACGTGAGACAGAAAGGATGTTGGAGCTGAGAGGAGGCTGCTCCTTGGGGCTCTAGATCTATGTTTTCAATGTCCTAAAGACATTTCAAAAGTCACAGACCTCAGGGGAGCTTGATTTCTCTCACAAAGCTCTTCTCAATTTAGGGAATCTGGTTGTGGTTATCAATAACCGCCTTCCCAGGATCAGGGACTAAAAGCATTCTGGTCATTTGACATTTTTTCTCCCTTTCTTGTTCCACAGGCAGTGGATCTTTAAAACTGGTTAATCCAGGTTATTATCAAAAAGCCAAAAAATAGGAAGCAGCAGGCAGCAAGGATATAGAGTAAAGAGAACACTTGTGTGCTGTGGGTGAAAATGCAAATTAACAAAGTTATTAAGGATAATGGCATGGTGGTTCTCCGAAAAACTAGAAATAGCATTATCATATTGTCCAGCAATCCTGCTTCTGGGTATTTACCCAAAAGATTTGAAATTAGTTTATCGATGAGATCTCTGTACTTCCACAATCTTTGTAGCACTAGTCACAACAGCCGAGATGAAGAACGAAACTGAGTGTCAATCAACAGATGGAGGGATTTTTAAAAATGTGAAAAATCTAAAAATTTAAATGTGTGTTTGTGCCTTGTGTGTGTGTATACACAATGGAATACTATGCAGCCTTAAAACAGAAGGGATTTCTGCCATTTGCCACAACAGGTATGAAACTAGAGGACATTATGATAAATGAAATGATCCAGGCACAGAAAGATAAATATTGCAGTTCTCACTTATATGTGGAATCCAAAACAATCAAATTATAGAAGCAGAGAGTAAAACGGTGGTTTCAGAGGCTGGAGGGGAGATAGTAATGGGGAGATGATGGTTAAAGGGTATAAAATCTCAGTTAGACAAGAGGAATGTTTTTATGTTTTTGAGACCTATTGCACAACATGGTGAACATAGTCAATAATAGGGTACTGTACACTGAAACATCACTAAAAGAGTAAATGTTAAATGCTTTCACCACAAAAACTATTTAAGTATTTGAGATGATAGATATACTAATTAGCTTGATTTAATTATTCCATGCTGTATTCATGGATCATAATATCACTTTTTACCCGGTAAACGTATCCAAGTATGAATTGTCAATGTACAGCAAAATAAAAAAAAAAAAGCAAATTTAGAAAAGAACTTGTTAATTCAGCTTCCACCATATCCCTCTCAGCATTCCTTCCTCACTTGAAGCCCTGAGCTTTTCTCCTGGCCATTGTGCCCGGTCCTCACCAACGTCTCTAAGAGATAGAATTACACTGTTTTACTACATTGAGTATTTCATAGTTAACTTCTTATTTAGGGGGAATGCCAACCTATGACTTCCACTTCCTTGTGTCAATCCATTCCATTGTTTAAAAAATTCAGTAGGTTTTTGGGGAACAGTTGGTGTTTGATTACATGAATAAGTTCTTGGGTAGTGATTTCTGAGATTTTTGGTGCACCCATCACCCAAGCAGTGTACACTGTACCCAATGTGTAGTCTTTTATCCTTCATCCCCCTACCACCCTTCCCCCTGAGTCCTCAGAGTCCATTGTATAATTCTTATGCCTTTGTGTCCTCATAGCTTGGCTCCCACTTATAAGTGAGAACATATGATGTTTGGTTTTCCATTCCTGAGTTGCTTCACTTAGAATAATGATATCCAACTCCACCCAGGTTGCTGCAAATGCCATTATTTTGTTCCTGTTTATGGCTGAGTAGTATTGCATAGTACAAGTACACATTTTCTGCATTCACTCTTTGATTGATAGGGGGATACTGAGACTAATTTTCTGAAAGTTCTGATCATTTTGCTGTTTCCTTCTCAAGTGCCAGGCGAGGTGTCCAGCGAGGTGTCACAGCCCCGGCAGTAGAGAGTGGTTCGCTCATGGGTAGCAAGAAGAATTTACCAACAACAGCATAGGCTTGAAATGGAATGTCTTATTAGATGGGAAGAACGCTGCAGCCGAGTGCAGAGGGGCATCTCAGCAAGAGAGGACTGAGTGCACCGCGGTGGATTATCCTTCGCGGTATTGATGGACCTTTAAGTCTGATTGAGATAGGAGGGTTATGCTAGGTTTCTATGGGTTCTCCAGATGCATCTAGAAAGTGACAGGACTGTTTTTGTCAGGAGCTTAAGGGTAATTTGGACTGGGACTGTATTAGTTACGTAGGTCATGGTAAATGATTACATTTGTAGATGTTTTGGCGCCTTGATGTCAGCAAAGGTTGCATAATGGGTTTCAATATGCATGCATTCTGGAGATGTATAGAAATTCCAGTTATTATAAATTCTTGGGAAAGAACTCTTGGTCTGCTTGATGGCCACCAGCTGATCTTTGCTCTCTTCATCAAGAACCGTGAAATGCTCCTGATTGCTCACAAACAAGAGCCCTGACTCATCAGCATGACTGTCCAATCCACCAAAGCAACTTCCTTCCACCTCCCCAGTCTCTCTTCTTAGAGGTGGACTCACTTTGCCTGAGCTTGTCCTTGTGAAATGGCCTGAGGTTCCCTGGACACCCTGTGCAGTGGCATGGTCCTTCTGCATGCCCTTCTTTCCATAGGTTACTCTCGAGCCAGACAGCGAGCCAGACAGTGGGTTTAAACCTGAGCTGCACCTCATGCTGGCTGGGTTTCCTTTGGTGAGTTTACTTAACCGGTTTCAGCCTCAAGTTCTTCATCTGATAAATGGGGATAATATTAATACTGATATCACAGGGTTGCTATGGAGCTAATAAGACAATGCAAAATTCCAAGCACATAAGGTGTAAGCACACATATCAGTGAGTGGTATTTTGTTTCTATTATTTATTTTTATTTTCATTTATTTATTTTTTAAGACAGTCTCCCTCGGTCTCCCAGGCTGGAGTGCAATGGCACGATATTGGCTCACTGCAACCTCCACCTCCTGGGTTCAAGCAATTCTTTGCCTCAGCCTCCTGAGTAGCTGGGATTACAGGCACCTGCCACCACGCCTGGCTAATTTTTGCATTTTTAGTAGAGACGGGGGTTTCACCATCTTGGCCAGGCTGGTCTTGAACTCCTGACCTCATGATCCACCAGCCTCGGCCTCCCAAAGTGCTGGGATTACAGGCGTGAGCCACTGCACCCGGCCTGTTTCTGTTATTTTTTGAATTTCTAGTAATTAAAAAACTCATTCCAATATTACTCTTTTCAAAATCCCTTCTTTCCCTGTCCAAGTCTTAATATTCTTCTCCCCCTACTCCTCTTTCACTTTCTTGTGCTCTAATCAAAGGTTTATTTTTTTAAGACCAAAATTAACACACTCATGTAAGATTCCTGTTTATATTACAGTGCTGAACACATCTGCCTTCCCAGTAGACACTGACGGAGCTTCTGAAGAACAAGTTTTCTCCTTCTTGTGTCCCAGGCTTGCTGAAGGGCGTGACATTTAAATGTTTGCATTTACTTGAATCGCACATTATTGAATCTGATAAAACTGAAAGATTTTCAGGAGAAGATAATGTCTAGCTCTTGACAGACAAATTTGTACATCAACTTGCAACTATCCACACCTGGGAGCTTGTTAAGAGCACCAAGTCTTGGGTTCCATCCCAAAACTACTGGATCAAAATCTACATATTTAACAAGATCTCCAGGTAATTCAAGTGCATAGTAAAGCTTGAGAAGCACTGATTATGCTCAGTGTTCTGCTTCTCCAGACTAGGGAAGAAATACGTTCTAGTTCCCCTGGTAGAGCCACTGCCTGTCTCAATGTCACAAGGGTAGGAGACAGAAAGAAGGGATGGGCAGTGTGGGGAAAAGATTAAGAGCAACTTGGAGACCTGGTTTTGGGTCTCAGATAGGTGTGGAATTGAGCTTAATTTCTGTTACTTATTAGTTTTGAATATTGGGCCTGTGAGCTTAACATTCCTGTTCTGTATAGTGGGGATAGTCATAGCATCTAACTCAATGTGGTGCCATGAGGGTTCAATAATATGACACATACATCAGAATCTTGAAGAATGCTGTGTGAATAATATGCCTTCCAGGGCCTGACTCTAGAACTTCCAATCAGAATCTTTGGGGTGGTCCAGAAGCGCACGTTTTTAATGAGTTCTCCTCCATGTAAAGTTCACATCAGTGCTGAAGAGGTTCTGCAGCCGTAAAGGTGGATGTTTCCATGAGTGTTCGGGACATCAATTCATCCTCATTAGACATTAGATCCATGCTGGGAATCTTCAGGTCAGCAATTTGAACCAGCCCCAGATCCACCAAAGCTGCAGTCAGAAGAACAAGACACAGAGAAGGAGTGACAAGAACCAGAAAGCTTCCGAGAGTGCAAGCGTTTTTTTCTTTATCCGATTCGATGCTCTGGAGAAAATTAAACAGTTAAATCAGTCACAGGTGGACTCATTCTTCACTAATTGCATCCTGACTCAAAGTCCTTTCCCCTGAAATGTCTTTCCATTTGCTACCTGCCTTCAAGTTTTTGTCTTTATTGTTGATTTTCAGAATTCAAATATTATTTGTTTAGCTTAAAAAAAAAACAAAACAAAAACCCTGTGTTCTTCTCTGAGGTTTCTGGATTAATGGTTTGATTCTTTTTGGAAAATTCTCAGCTATTCCTTCTTTGAATAATTTTTCCCCTTCATCTTTTCTGCCATCTCCTTTTGGATTTCCAACTATATGCGTATCAGATTGAAATCACCCCACTGGATATGAAAAGTATGTTCTGTGGTTGTTTTGGTAAATTTTACTTCGACTAGACAAACTACTTTCAATTCCTCTTAATCATTTTAAACATTTAGTAATTTATATTTTATTTAGACAAACCATATTCAAACTACTGAAAATCAAAGATAAAGATAAAAACTTGAAGTCAGGTGATGATGATGCAAATTTAGTATCTCACCTGGATGTGGCTACTAATATCAAAAGAACCACCTTTAGCCTCTTCACTCTTGTTACTTGATCAGCAGGATTTCTAGCTCTCTCTAGTAATAATTTATATTGTAGCTGAGCTATAGTATACATATTAAATATACATATGTGTAATATGTATACTATTACATATGTGTATGTAACATGTATACTATTGCACATGTACATATTACATATACATGTGCAATAGTATACATATTACATATATTGTAATACAATATAATTGTAATACTATTGCATACATATTACATACATTATATATCTTTCTATCTATATGTTTACCTATATCTATCTCTCTATTAAGAAAAACAGTTTTAGGTTCCTGTGATTTATCTGCATTATTTCACTTAAATTCCGCAATACAAATTTCCAGTTTTACTGATGAAACGAAAATATAGACCAATTCTGACTTGCCTAAAGTCATTACACTATTAGATAACAAAAATAAAATCAGAACCCATACAAAATAACCCCAAAGTCCACATAATTTTGAATTTTCAGGATTGCATTTTCTACCAAATAAAGTACACTCATTCTTCAGAATCATAGATTGTGAATCTAACAATCTTGCTGAGAATGGATACTCTGACTTCCAGAGACTTGATGACATTGTTTCCTCTCTTCTCCCATAATTTTACCTGTGATAAGTGGATGTTGGCAGCTTCTCCAAATAAGGCATGAATCAAGAATGTACCCTCGACGTGAAATAGCAAACCAAAGATTGATTATATCTACTTAAGTCTATGATAAAAATGGACACCAGCTTGCCAAATTATTTCAGCTGCCAAGAACACCAACCACCAAAGTATCAGGACAGATGGATTTCACCAAAGCGTTGATATAATCTGAGGACAAGAAACTCAGGGAAAATGTGCTGATCCATCATTTAAGGGGCAAAGGTATCCTCCTGTACTGGTGTTTGTTGGTAAATGTTGAAACCAGTTATGTGTTAATAATCATGTTTTAGTTTTTCTTTTTAGTTTCATTTTCTATGTACCACATTGAATAATACCCAGATGAAGTTAGATTATAATTTCTTTTCAGCTCAATAAAGGTAAGCAAATGTATAGCCAGGGCTATTTTAACTGGAAAAAAAAAACACCTACTACTAACAGTGTCTTACAAGAAAGGTGTTTAATTTTTTATGTTATAAAAAATGTGGAGGCACATGTTTTATGTATGTCATCAGTCAAATGGTGACAGAACCCTGGATAAACATCTGGGTTCTCTAGGATCCCACCTAATGTTTGCAAGAAGATTGTAACTATATTCTCCTATAGCAGCATCTAAAGAAGAGAAGATGGAGCTAATTCTCATATCTGTATTTTCTTAAATGAATACTCTTAACCCAAAACACTGCTAGATAAATTCATTTTGCTCCTCATTGGCTGGATTGGGTCATATGGTTTGGAATAAACCTAACCATGATCTAATGCTGGAGAGGTGGCACTTAGACAGAGTGATGATGCCTAAACTTCAGAAGTAGAGTTATCTGGCTCCTCTAAGACCTAGACTAACTGTAGGTCATTGACAAGCCAAACATCTGATTAAGAATCACATTGGAAGACTTCTCATCATTTTTGTCTTTGTAAACAAAGGACCCCTATCTATCTTTACATTCCTTTACTTCTTTGAACTTAAAAGCCTATAAAAACAAACAAACAAAAAATAAGCAAAAGTATGGTATTAGTTTGTTTCCACACTTCTAATAAAGACATACCTGAGACTCGGTAATTTATGCAGGAAAGAGGTTTAATGGACTCACAGTTCTACATGGCTGGGGAGGCCTCACAATCATGGTGGAAGGCAAGGAGGAGCAAGTCACGTCTTATATGGATGGCAGCAGGCAAAGAGAGAGCTTGTGCAGGGAAACTCCCCCTTATAAAACTGTTAGATCTCATGAGACTTATTCCCTATGACAAGAACAGTACGGGAAAACCCTGCCCCCATGATTCAATTACCTCCCACCAGGTCTCCCCAACAACACATAAGAATTGTGGGAGCTACAATTTAAGATGAGATTTGGGTGGGGACACAGTCAAACCATATCATTCCTTCCCTGGCCCTCCAAATTTCATGTCTTCACATTTCAAAACCAATTATGCCTTCCCAACAGTCCCCCAAAGTCTTATCTCATTTCAGCATTAACTCAAAAGTCCACAGCCCAATGTCTCATCTGAGACAAGGTAAGTACCTTCTGCATATAATCCTATAAAATTGAAAGCAAGTTAGTTACTTACTAGATACAATGGGGGTACAGGCAATGGGTAAATACAGCCATTCTGAATGGGAAAAATTGGCCAAAACAAAGGGACTACAGGCCCCATACAAGTCTGAAATCCAGTGGGGAAGGCAAATCTTAAAGCTCCAAAATATTCTCCTTTGACTTCATGTCTCACAACCAGGTCACGCTGATACAAAATCTGGGTTCCCATGGACTTGGGCAGCTCCACCCCTGTGGCTTTGCAGGGTAGCCTCCCTCCCAGCTGCTTTCACAGGCTGGTGTTGAGTGTCTGTGGATTTTCAAGGTACACAGTGCAAGCTGTTGGTGGATCTAACATTCTGGGGTCTAAAGGATGGTGGCCCTCTTATCACAGCCCACTAGGCAGTGCTCCAGTAGGGACTCTGTGTGGGAGCTCCGACCCCATGTTTTCCTTCTTCACTGCCCTAGCAGAGATTCTCCAAAAGGGCCCCACCCCTGCAGCAAACTTCTGCCTGGGCATCCAGGCATTTCCATACATCCTCTGACATCTAGGCGGAGGTTCCCAAACCCCAATTCTTGACTCCTGTGCACTTGCAGGCTTACCACCATATGGAAGCTACCAAGGCTTGGGTCTTTCATCATCTGAAGCCATGGTCTTAGCTCTATATTGGCCCCTTTCAGCCATGGCTAGAGGGTCTGGGATGCAGGGCACCAAGTCCTTAGGCTGCACACAGCACGGGGACCCTGGGCCCGGCCCATGAAACCATTTTTAGCTCATAGGCCTCCAGGCCTGTGATGGGAGGGGCTGCCTTGAAGGCCTCTGACATGCCCTGAAAACATTGTCACCATTGTCTTGGGGATTAACATTTGGCTCCTCGTTACTTATGCAAATTTCTGGAGCCACCTTGAATTTATTCTCAGAAAATAGGTTTTTCTTTTCTATCAGATCATCAGGCTGCAAATTTTTTCAAACTTTTATTCTCTGCTTCCCTTATCAAACCAAATCCCTTTAACACACCCAAGTCATATCTTGAATGCTTTGCTGCTTTGAAATTTCTTCTGCCAGATACCCTAAATAATCTGTCTCAAATTCAAAGTTCCACAAATCTCTAGGGCAGGGACAAAATGCTGCCAGTCTCTTTGCTAAAACATAACAAGAGTCACTTTTACTCTAGTTCCCAACAAGATCCTCATTTCCATCTGAGACCATCTCAGACTGGACTTTATTGTCCATCTCATTATCAGCATTTTGGGAAAAGCCATTCAACAAGTCTCTAGGAAGTCCAAACTTTCCCATATTTTCCTGTATTCTTCTGAGCCCTCCAAACTGTTTTAAGTCCTGTCTGTTACCCATTTCCAAAGTCACTTCCACATTTTCAGGTATCTTTACAGCAGCACCCCACTCTACCAGTACCAATTTACTGTATTAGTCCATATTCACATTGCTAATAAAGACATACCCATGACTGGGTAATTTATACAGGAAAGAGGAGTAATGGACTCACAGTTCCACACGGCTGCATGGCTGGAGAGGCCTCACAATCATGGTGGAAGGCAAGGAGGAACAAGTCGTATCCTCCATGGATGGCAGCAGGCAAAAAGAGAACTTGTGCAGGGAAACTCCCCCTTATAAAACCATCAGATCTCATGAGATTTCTTCACTATCACAAGAACAGCATGGGAAAGACCCACCCCATGATTCAATTACCTCCCACTGGATCCCTCCCACAACACATGGGAATTGTGGAAGCTACAATTCAAGATGAGATTTGGGTGGGGACACAGCCAAACCATATCAAGTATCCAGCCTAGTGTTCCTCCCTCCTTTACCCTACCACAATCTTGAGCATGTAAACAAGTTATATTTATTTGGGCTACAGAGAAACATTTCTGATTGGAACAATGGAGTGGTACAGAAAAAACAAGCTGTGTGCTTCACACATTTGCCAGTTAGGTTTACTTATGATATCCAAAAATGTGTTAAATTTTAACATTAGTGTTTTTCAATGTAGTTGCCTCATTAACAGCACAGCCATTACCTGGGTCCACACTAGAAACATGAATTGTTGGGCTCTACCCCAGATCTATAGAATCAAAAGTGCCATGGAACTCACCAATTAGCGTTTCACCAAGCTCTCCAGGTGATTCTGATATATGCTGAAGTTTAAGAGCCAATGCTTTAGAGTATGAGTTTGCACATTTTCTTTAAAAAACCAGGTAGATTGTGGAAAGAAGTTTGGTGAAACTACCATTTGACCTAGCAATCCCATTACTGGATGTATACCCAGAGGAATATAAATCATTCTGTTAAAAAGATACATGCACATATATGTTCATTACAGCACTATTCACAATAGCAAAGACGTGGAATCAACTTAAATGCCCATCAGTGATTGGATAAAGAAAATGTGGTACATATACACCATGGAATACTATGCAGCCATAACAAAAAATGAAATTTTTTTGCAGGAACATGGATGGAGCTGGAGGCTATTATCCTTAGCAAACTAACACAGGAACAGAAAACCAAATATCATATGTTTTCATTTATAAGTGGGAGCCAAGTGATAAGAACTTATGAACACAAAGAAGGAAACAACATACACCAGGGTCGACTTGAGGGTGGAGGTTGGGAGGAGGGAGAGGGGGCAGAAAAGATAACTATTGGGTACTGTGCTTAATACCTGGGTGATGAAATAATCTGTACTACACCCCCCGACACAAGTTTACCTGTGTAAAAAACCTGCACATGTATCCCTGAACCTAAAATAAAAGTTTAAAAAAAAAAAGGAAGGACAAGTAAATATTTCTGGCTTCAGCAGCAATGTGTCTCTGTTGCAACAACTTAATTCTGCCTTTGCAGTGCAGAGTAGACATAGGCAGTGCATAAAGAACGCGGCTGTGTCTCAATAAAACATTTGCAAAGAGCAGATATTTATAAGAGCAGGTAGCCAGTCTTGATTGGGCCCACAGGCTCCTGTTTTCTGACCTCTGATTTAGAGGGAAGCTTCTATCAGAGAGTTTGCATCATCATAGAATGGTTACTTGATTGTCTTTCCAATAGACTATGGGTTCCTTGAGGGAAAGGATTATATTTACTTTTGTGTACTTGTTTCTACAACATCAGTGATAAGCATGGTTCAGAGCTGACACATAATAAACTCTTATTTCACAAGATGCTGAGGAGAGAAGATAAACTTAGAATATTATAAAAGCAAAATGAGGTACCAGAAGTAGTCTGTAGCTTCTTTAAAATTTTGCCTGAAGTAAGACTTCAATTGAAAAGAGGATTGCAATGTTTTCTTCATCGTCCTTAACATTTCTACTCTTCAACCTGCAATAGCAAGAATTGAGTGAAATATGAAAAGATAATGTGTGAAACCAATTTGAATATTCTGCTTCAGATTTTTCAAGGGAGATCATGGTGTTGCTCCCTGTTTACAATTCTCTCTCTGAAGGTTTTGCAGACCATGAAATTGGAGTTCTGTTCCTTTCACAATGGAGATATTCAAAGGAAAGACACAACGTTTGGTCTCTAGCCATAGTGTAAAATTAGGATTAAAAAACCTTTGAGTTCATTTGGTTGAAAAATTGAGGAAGACACGGTCTGTAGTCTTCAAATCAATAGTTATTTGGGAAATAAAAGCACAATATTGTTGCCAAGAAACCATCTCTTCACCATGGACCACATTTAACTGAGATGCCAGAAAGGGCCATAACTGGGAGAGAGAATCTTATGAGGCTACATTAATTTAATATGATTGACACCCAAGTCATAACTTGACCTTTACTTCATTACCGGATAGGAACGTTTTCCACTCTGTACCACACTTAGTATATTTAAAGAGGAAGGATAGCTCTCACCATCTCCTAGTCATTGTATAAGAAAAAGTTTTGTGAAATATTTCATGTTACACTTCCCTCCAGGTCTGTTTTCGACATAGTGAGGAGCCTGGAGTTTTCCAGAGGTTTTCCAAGCTGTTGAGGAATGACACCAAGCAGCAAACCCACAGAGGGAAGAGGGAGAGTCAATTATTTGAGTTCCCAGGAAGGTATGAGAACACGACATGGGGATATGAAACCAAACATAGCTATACAATTGGAAGCAAAACTCAATTTAACAAATGAAGAAAGTGATATAGTTTGGCTTTGCATCCCCACCCAAATCTCATGGGAGGTGATTGGATCATGGGGGCAGTTTCCCCCATGCTGTTCTCACAATAGTGAGTTCTCACGAGAGCCCGCTCTTTGATAAATGTCTGGCATTTCTCCTGCTTTCTCTCTCTCTCTCTCTTTCTCTCTCTCTCTTCTCTCCTGATGCATGTAAGATATGCCTTGCTTCCCCTTCACCTTCCATCATGATTGTAAGTTTCCTGAAGCCTCCCCAGCCATGCGGAACTGTGAGTCAGTTAAACCTCCTGTCTTTATAAATTGCCCAGTCTCAGGTAGTTCTTTACAGCAGTGTGAAAAATGACTAATACAGAAGGTAAGATTAATATAATTACTATCAGGGTGAACTAACTAAGTAGAAACCTGAAGAGGTCCTTTGCTTTAATAACTTTTAGTAACTGACTGTTCTAGGAAGTAATCAATTCTTGACAGCAATACAAACTTACAACTAAATAAAGTGCATTAAAAACAAAAGTAACAATTTTTATTACTTATTTTTAAATAAAATTTCAAGATTTTTTACTAACTTTTCTTAATGTCTGTGATATCGAGGTTGTTTCTGTTTGGTCTGCATCTATTGTGTATGAAGGGTGGTGATCTTATACAATGCTAGGCTGCTGCACATCTCTCCCCAACTCTATGCTCAACACTGTCATGGCAGTTGTCTGAAATTGGCCAGCGTGAAAGTATTTACACCAAAGAAAATGGCAAACTGTAAACCAGAGGTTTTTCTCACTGGAGAGCCAATTATTAAACACTCGTCAGCATACCCCAGCTGAAGTGTCATTCAGACCTACAGTACAGGCAAACAATTTCGATTTTGAGGCTCTCATTTAAAAGCAGACATGAATATAAGGTTTCCCTTTGATTAGAAATGTATTTTCTGCCTTTTAAGCAAAATGTCCACTTGAGAGGCAAGCTAAAACAGAATTTCTGGCAGTGCATACTGAGAAAATTCCCTTAGTGGATTTGCCCTTGAAGCCTCAGGTGGATTTTTAGAATGCAAAATCCTTTTATTTTACATTTTTTGTCTTTTTGAATCAACACTTCACTGCTCTCTTTTTTCCACCCTCTGTATCCTTCATCCTGCCTCCCATTTGTAATAGATGCATCAGTCAGGAGGCATGAAGCTGGTCTGTCTGGGGAAATAAATGCATGGGCAGGCTTTCAAGTAGCTATACAATTTCTCTCTATTCTGTCACCTCTACAATTCTATTCATCATGTTAAGAATGTACACATCAAGCAAAACCATGTTCCCAAATCACACAAATGGTTGTGGAATCAAGCAGTATCACATTGCTCCTACGGGCAGTTTATGGTTGAAACATCTCCCCAATGAGGGTTAAAGAAAGACATTCACTTTGATAGATTTTGAAAAGTGTATTAAGCCTTGGAAACTTGTGAAGGAAGATCCAATCAACTCTGCCAGCAACCAGAGGAAGCCACTGCCACCTCTCAGTTGGAGAAACAGAGGGAAGATGCAGTGCTATTAGAGCCAGGAGCAGGGCCGGACTTCAGAAGTTGGAATGGAAGTGAGCCTCTTTCAGGGAGCTGGAGCCAGGTAGGAGATGCTGGGAGCATTTTGACAAAGAGGTCCCATAAGGCAGAGAGGGCGGAAGATGAAGGTCCTGGCTTTTCCCTGTCTACTCCCTGATAATCTCTGGATTACCTGGGAAATTCAATCTGGAATTGGGCACCACCCCATACAATGCAGAGTAATGCCAGAAAAAAAGAGGCAAAGGATATGAAGGTCACCCAACTGAGATAGCATCCACTAAACATGTTGGCAGGTCCCAAAGGTGATGACCTAGGGGAAGTTCCTCTGAGCTGCTTTTCCACACCAAAGGCAGCAAGTCACTTGTGTTATCCTGCAAACTCCTTCCTAACTGCCTCCTAGGAGAGTGGAACCTGGTGTAAATGTCTTAGAAGCACCTCCAAAGAAGGTGCCTGCTGTGTCCAGTTGCAACTTGTTCCTTCCCGGAAGATGCCTTTATCACCCATGAAACATTGTTCTACATTCTTCCTTATTCCAAAGTGCTGACGTTTTGCAAGGTGGTGACAATACCATGCAATTTCTCCATCTCCCTTGTAGTCAGGAGAGGCTGTAAAACATAGCCACTGTAAGTGGAAACCAATGATATGCCTCTCTGGAAACATTCCAGTGCCTCTGGGGATAAAGAGGAACAAATTCAGTTTCCGTGAATTTTTTACCTTCCCTTCCTTTTCCTTCTTTTTTTCTGTCTTCCTTTGTCCCCATCAGAAACAAGACCTTAATGCCTACAGGTACAGCAGCTATTTGTAACCCAGGGTCCATGAGCTCAAATACATGGTGAAGCAAAAAACCGGAAGGAGCTTTGTCTTACCACATGTATAACATAAGTAAGGCAAACCAAATATTTACTTGAACCATTTTGGTTGTATTTCTATTTTTGCAGCCAAATATGATTTTAAATATTAAATCACCTAAAAACAAAACATGATAACTGATGCCATAATGATATAGGGGTAGAAAAATAAAAGATTTGAACTCAAAACATCCAAATTCAAACTCTGGCTCTATCAGTTACAAGCCATGTGATCTTAGACATGTGGCCGAATGTCTCTGTGCCTTGGTTTTCCCATTTATAAAATGATGGTGATGACAATTCCTGCTGGGTCTGGTTCCTTTTCAATACTCTACATCCTCAGAGCCTATGCACATGCTGTTCCCTCTGCCTGGAACGCTGTTCTTTTGCTCCATTGACTCCTACTTATCCAGGAGATCTTAGATCAAATATACTTTTCTTTCAGTGAGTTGTATTTGTTGTCCTCTCACACTCAATCAGATTTCAATCTCTTAGACTTTCTCTACACTGTAGCTTTTCCCTCTTTTAAAAAATACTTTTATTGGCTGGGCACTGTGGCTTACGCCTGTAATTCTAGCAATTTGGGAGGCCGAGACGAGCGGATCACTTGAAGTCAGGAGTTCGAGACCAGCCTGGCCAACACGGTGAAACCCCATCTCTACTAAAAATACAAAAATTAGCTGGGCATGGTGGTGTGTGCTTGTAATGCCAGCTACTTGGGAGGCTGAGGCAGGAGAATCGCTTGAACCAGGGAAGCGGAGTTTGCAGTGAGCCGAGATCATGCTACTGCACTCTAGCCTGGGTGACAGAGCAAGATTCCATCTCAAAAAAAAAAAAAAAATATATATATATATATATATAGTATAAAACAAGTGTATATATATATATATATGTATATATATATATACTTTTATTTTAAGTTCGGGGGTACGTGTGCAGGTTTGTTATGTAGGTAAACTTTTGTTGCATAGGTAAACTTTTGTCATGGGGGTTTGTTCTAAAGATTATTTTATCACCCAGGTATTAAGCATAGTACCCATTAGTTATTTTGCCTGATCCCCTCCCTCCTGCCTCTGATATGCCCCAGTGTGTGCTGTTCCCCTCTATGTGTCCATGTGTTCCGATCATTTAGTTCCCACTTATAAGTGAGAACATGCAGTGTTTGGTTTTCTGTTCCTGTGTTATTTTGCCATGGATAATGGCCTCCAGCTCCATCCATGTCCCTGTAAACAACATGTTCTCATTCATTTTAATGGATGCATAATATTCCATGGTGTATATGTACCACATTTTCTTTAATCAGTCTATCATTGATGAACATTTAGGTTGATACCATGTCTTTGCTATGTAAATAGTGCTGCAATGAACATATGCATGCGTGTGTCTTTATAACAGAATATTTATATTCCTTTCGGTACATACCCAGGAATGGGATTGCTAGGTTGAATGGTATTTCTGTCTTGAGGTCTTTGATGAATCGCCACACTGTCTTCCACAATGGTTGAACTAATTTACACTCCCATCAACAGTGTAAAAGTGTTCTCTTTTCTTCACAACCACACCAGGGTCTGTTATTTTTTGACTCTTCAATAGTAGCCATTCTGACTGGTGTAAGATAGTATCTCATTGTGGTTTTGATGCACATTTCTCTAGTAATCAGTGATGTTGAGTTTCAATGGCATATTTGTTTATACGATTATGCCATGAATTCCTGTCTCCTCCATGATACTGAAAACTCCATGAGGACAAGAGCCCTGTATAAGTAACTTAGCAATACACCCTCAGAATCTCTTAGTTCTTGGCCATGCAGCAGATACTCACTGTCTAACAAATGGATGGATGAGTAAGTTCTGAATTTCAAATACATATGTGTCTATGTAAGTGGGGAAAATAAGAACATTTTTATTGTTGAATTGCTTAGACTAATGTGTTTTTCCAGAAGTTCCTGGCAGAGTATTTATCAAATTCTTCGCATTTATTACTATGCAGTTGTGTAGTATATTATTATCTAGCCATGCAAATAAAAACGAACTCTTTGTGACTCAACACTAATGTGCTTCCAATTGTAATGACTGCTGTTCTCACAGATTCTTGTTTCTGTGGTTAAAGAAATGGAGTGGGATGATGTGGAGATTGTCCGTGACCCAAAGACTGCTGGTCTCCGTAATCATGGCATAGAGAAAAACAGAAGCAGGGATTTATCACAGAGATGTATTTTATGTAGTAAGTTATTTTTCACATATATATTTTTCTCTCTTCTTGTGATAAAAGGGTGGTTATTTTTTACACTTACTCACATGAAGTGTCAATTTGATTGAACTGAAGGAAGCAAGGTTCATCCTTTCTGGGTGTGTCTGTGAGGGTGTTGCCAGAGGAAATTAACATTTGAGTCAGTGGACTGGGAGAGGCAGACCCACCCTCAATCTGGGTAGAGTCCATCCAACTGACTGCCAGTGCGGCTAGAAAAAGCAGGTGGCAGAAGGTGGAAGGAGCTGACTTGCTGAGCCTTCCTGCCTTCATCTTTCTCCCATGCTGGATGCTTCCTGCCCTGAACATCAGACTCCAGATTCTTCAGCTTTTGCACTCTTGGACTTACAACAGTGACTTGCCAGGGGCTCCCAGTCCTTTGGCCACAGGCTGAAGGCTGCACTGTCGGCTTCCTTATTTTTATTCATTTACTTATTTATTATTATTTTGAGATAGAGTTTCACTCTTTTGCCCAGGCTGGAGTCACACTACATAATGACATCTATTTGTGGCATTTATATCTTCTGTTACAAGGTAGCTTATTACTTTAAATTATTATCGTTAAATAAAGACTTTCCACTCCGGTTTTAAACCATGTTACACATGGAGACATAGGAATGGATGATGGGAATTTTATTTATTCTTTTGCTTCTTCAAAATTTAAATACTCTCCCTTAATTATGCTGGAAGCCTTTTAGCTTGGATTCTTAAAGATGGAAGCAGAGACTGGATCCTTGTTCACCAAACCCACTCTCTCTCCTTCCTGGTTATGTTTTATTTCCAGCCTCCTTGTAGCTGTGGTCATGGGACTGGTTCGCAGCCAGTGGCAGGGGCGCAGACATGTGGCCACTGCCTTCCTCACCTGGCCTGGGTGACGCTCCCGTAGGTGATCCTGTAGGTTCTGTCTTCTTCCATCAGCTCCGTGCCCAGCAGCACCACAAGCTTAGAAGCCACATGTTAGAGAAGGAGGAGCCAAAGATGGGAGAGCCTGGCCCCCAAACATCCCCTGGAGGAGAGCCACTCACTGATTCGGTGTATTAGTCAGGGCTCTCTAGAGGGACAGAACTAACGGAATCTATGTATACATGAAAGGGAGTTTATGAGGGAGGATTGACTCACACAGTCACAAGGTGAAGTCCCACAAGAGGCCATCTGCAAGCTGAGGAGCAAGGAAGCCAGCAGTAGCTCATTTGGAGTCCTAACACCTTAAAAATAGGGAAGCCGGCTGGGCACAGCAGCTCATGCCTATAATCCTAGCACTTTGGAAGTCCAAGGCGGGCGGATCACCTGAGGTCAGGAGTTCGAGACCAGCCTGGCCAACATGGAGAAACCCCGTCTCTACTAAAAATACAAAATTTAGCCGGGTGTGGTGGTGGGCGCCTATAATCCCAGCTACTCAGGAGTCTGAGGCAGGAGAATTGCTTGAACCCAGGGTGCGGAGGTTGCAGTGAGGTGAGATCGCACCACTTTACTCTGGCCTGGGCGAAAGAACAAAACTTGGTCTCAAGTAAATAAGTAAATAAATATAGGGAAGCCAACAGTGCAGCCTTCAGTCTGTGGCCGAAGGACCAGGTGCCCATGGCAAGTCACCGTTGTAAGTCCAAGAGTCCAAAAGCTGAAGAACCTGGAGTCTGATGTTCAGGGCAGGAAGCATCCAGCATGGGAGAAAGATGAAGGCAGGAAGGCTCAGCAAGTCAGCTCCTTCCACCTTCTGCCACCTGCATTTTCTAGACACACTGGCAGTCAATTGGATGGTGCCCACCCAGACTGAGGGTGGGTCTGCCTTTCCCAGTCCACTGACTCAAATGTTAATCTCCTCTGACAACACCCTCACAGACACACCCAGAAAGGATGAACTTTGCATCCTTCAATTCAATCAAGTTGACACTTCATATTAACCATCAAACCAGGGCATTTCCTTTGAAAATTTTGAGTGGGAAATGAACTTTTATTCTGTTTAAACGGTTACACACTTTGGGTTTTCTTTGTTACAGTGTTTAACTTTATCTTTACTAACATAAAGACAAAAAATGGAAGTGATGGGATCCAAGCCTGATTTCTAATCACTAAGCAGTGTTTAGTTTAGTTAGTGATTTGAAATTTTGTGGCTAGCATATTAATTGTTTATTACATTTTCATACCACTAATTCTAAGAAGTAAATACCCATTGAAAATGTTGACCACTCTATGTCTAAATTTAGATGCCTTGGTTAATGAAACACATTTCTATAGTCATTACTTACCAATGTTGCCAATAGAGAAAATAGGCAGTCCAGTGGGGCTGACCAGATTTTATCTTATGATGGATAATTTTATTTGTGCTCGACTCAATGTACCTAAAACCAGCCTGAAGGCATAGTATATACTTACACATTAATCCAATAAAAGGGATTGTGCACAAGCAATTTTCCATGAGTTTCCAGAAAATAATCTAATTACTTATGAGTTTTTATCTCTGAAAGTAAGGATGACTTTTCCTCCCTGACTCTTCGGTGTCCTTTCTGAACTCTTTCAGTTGACTTGATTTAAATCTCAAAAAGTCAAGCAATCAATATTATCAGAGAAGGTGAAAATCATTTAAAAAAAATATATATATATATATATAGGATTGGGGAGTTAGAATTATGTTAGGAGAAAATACCCAATTTCTGCTAAATAACTGGAGAGACCTGGTCCCTAGCCCCTAACTTTTTATTGTGAACCAAGGACAATTCCTCCCCTCCCATCTCTCAATATGTCCAGAGACAATCACTCCACAAAAACTTCAGACTCTTTTCCATGACATTGCTGAAGGAATATTCATGTCTTTTAAAATCTGCTTTGCACTGACGGGAAAAAAATAACCTTTCACTTCTTGGGAGAAAAATAAGCTCTTTGGGAAAATTATTTTTGTGCATTCTGCTAACTTAAAAATCACACAATTTATACATTTAGAAAGGAGAGCTTTATATCTGACAAGGGGGATTACAACCTGTAGGTGGGAAGCACAGCCTCTGGCCAAAAACCAAAATCAAGCACTTTGAAGGAGGAGTGGTTGAACAGAAGTTGAAGCTGAATGCATTGGCCAAGGATACATATGCAACAGGTTAAGGAAGAACTGTGGATTTGTGAAGGTAATCCTGATGGATGCATATTGAACAAACGTGCATGGTACCCGTAAGCCATGTTCACTTTGGGTCGGAGACTTAACATTTAAATGTATTACAATTAGACTTTATATGTCAAAAGATGAAGCAAGAACATGAAGACACTCAGTGTGCAGCCTCTGTAAACCAGCCAGAACCAGTCCATGGTCAATGGTCTTCTTATCAGGAGAGAGTTACTGAAATCAGTCTCTTGTTCAGTGAAAGCTGTTGGCTTATGGAAGAGGAGGGCCAGTTAGTCAATGTCTGGTCATAGATGAGCTGAAAATTGTTTTAATGTTGCTTATCTCAAAGCCAGCACTTGTTTAGCTGCTAAAAAAAAAGAAAATTCTTGTGGCAGTTAGAATATTGTTTACTCTTTAAGTAGACTCATCCCTTGCCTGGCATGGCCTTAGGTCTTATTTATAATTTTGTATCTTATTGCTACAAAGAGTCTGTTCTGCCAGTCTTATGACCTCTATTTTAACAGTAATACTGGTCCGTTGTTGTGTCTAATTTGCAAAAGCAAGGGGATGAGACAAGGCATGTCCAATTTTCCACTCCATCGTGGCTGGGAACTCAGTTTTTTAAAATTCTCTGGAGTCCCCTTAACCAAGACAGAATCCATTCAGTGGGCTGTGAGGCTTAAGATTTTGTCTGTAGTTTACAATTCAAAAGACTATTTTCTGTATGGCATATTTGAGAGGAAAACAAAACCACACCAAAATTGTTCCCCTAAAGGCTGAAGATCCCCTCTGTATACCCCCAATCAATGAGAAAGTCTATTGTTTTCTCCTTTTTTTAAATATCAATAAAAGCAGATCACATGAGTCATTTTCATGTTCAGTCAGGTTTTGAGGGTGATAATGTATTCACAGAACAGACTGTTTTCACATACATGACTAAAATAATGTTTTGGGATATTAACCAATTTCTTTTCTCTTCTTTTTTTTTCTTTTCTTTTCTCTCCCCTATATATCATAGACTCCAGTTTCTGTTCTTTCTCCAGGAGTTTATGGGGAAGGAAACAGAAGCACTTACAAGTCTTTCCGATTATGGAAAAGAGGCCTGCGATTCAGAAGCTGGTAATTAGTACAGCCAGTGCTTGAAGGTACTAGGTCCTGGGGTGAGTCCTAGCAGAGAAAGTTCGCTAGCCCAGTCTGCAACCGTGCTTTGACGTAAATGCCATTATCATCCCCACTCTACATAAGATGAAAGCAAAGCACAGCAAGGCAAAGTTACACATTCACATTTGCACAGCCAGGGAGTAGCAAAGCCAGGAGCTGAATACAGGCAGGTTGGTTCCTGTGATGGTGAATATTGAGTATCAACTTGATTGGATTGAAGGTGGCAAAATACTGTTCCTGGTGTGTCTGTGAGGGGTTTTCCAAAGGAGATTAACATTTGAGTCAGTGGACTGGGAGAGGCAGACCTACCCTCAATCTGAGTGGCCACCATGTAATCACCTGCCAGCTCGGCTAGAATAAAGCCAGCAGGAGAAGATGGAAGAGCAGACTTGCTGAGTCTTCTGGCCTTCATCTTTCTCCTGTGCTGGATGCTTCCTGCCCTTGAACATCAGATCCCAAGTTCTTCAGCTTTTTGACCTTTGGACATACACCAGTGGTTTACCAGGGGCTCTCGGGCCTTTGCCCACAGACTGAGGGCTGCATTGTCGGCTTCCCTATTTTTGAGATTTGGGGACTGGGGCTGATCCATCACTGGCTTCATTGCTTCTTAACTTGCAGACGGCCTATCGTGGGACTTTAACTTGCGATAGTGTGAGTCAATTCTTCTTAATAAACTCCCTTTCATATATACATCTATCCTATTAGTTCTGTCCCTCTAGAGAATCCTGAAAAACACAGTCCTAAGTCTAAATTTTTAGCCCCTGCTCTGCACAACTTCAAGATAACCTGGGCTCTCCTGTCAAATACTGTGCCCAAATTCAACCAGATGAAGTAATCACAATCCACCATTGCAGGTGCTTAGATTCAAGCAATTTCTCTGCAATTAGCTAGAGTATAATATTGCCTGTTACCCAATAATTAGGGTGCACAAGAACAAGGATCCTGATTAAAGCTGTTTTGCTTCCAATAAAGTCGGGAGGTAATTGCAGACCTCGCAATGTCCACTTGTTTTAAGCAGGCGATGTGTTTGTATTAACTTTGTCTGCCCCTTCTCCAATTTAATCTGGTGTCCAAGCAGTTACCACTATGAACAAAAATGTGTTCTGGCCAAAATGTGACTCTTTCTATTCTAACTTCTTTAATGCCTCAATGGTTCAGTTAAATAAGCCACGTCTATCCTTACTAGGCTCAGAATTAAATAACATAAACATTCAACAACATTCATACTTAACTTGTAAAAAAGATGCACAAAATAATAGGTTTAGATTCTGTGAAGTTCAGTCACACTTTCATAATGGTGTCTTCAAGAAACAATTGAGTTATTTTATAAGCATGTTTTTAAGTTCATTGACATCGAAGTCATTTTAAAGTAGATTCTTAATACTCTTTTATTCTCCTATTTATTTATTTTTTCAATCACATCTTCCTACTGCATCAGTAACACGGAAGCCTTCTGACAAGGCCACTTAATTATCAGCTGCACTGACTGGAAATGCTCCTTTATCAGCACCTGCTTTCTTTGTGTGGCCTGGGAGGTCCCTGAAAAGTCTGCTGCGCCTGCCTTTGTTACTATTCAGACACAATTCTTAAGACACATGGGGTTTATGTCCCTTTGAAAGTTTGCTTGTCATTGTGGCTGGATTATCATGGCCTTAAAGGGCTCCTCCTCAGCCCACCAATCCACCATAGAGATGATGCTTGAGACTCTAAAGATAATCAAATAAGGCATTTTCAGTGAGTGCATATGAGTCATCCTCATCATTGCTCCTGAGAAACACGAACACTGAGAGGTGCTGCCTATTCATTCTGTGAACGATTACTGGGCCCACTCCTTATCTGTAACTTCCAGAACAGTAGCACCGAGCAGGAAGGCCAGCCATGTCCCCATGTAGAAATTATACTCCCGAGCTAACAATGGATGCCTTTGGGTTTTCTGTTTTTTGTTTTTTTTTTTTTTTTTGCCTATGTTTTTTTAACTTGGTAATTAGAAGAGAACAGAGTAGAAAAATTAAAGACTATGTATGTTCTTTTTTTTTTCCTTTATCTATGCTGAAGTAGAGAATTACTGAGAGGTGAAATTTAAATAACCAAGAGTGATTAAAAAAAAAAAGCTTAACATGGGATTTCATGGGATGGCTTATTTTTTTCTCCTTTTTGGCTTTACCCAGTGTTTTCGGTAACAAACACTCATAGTTTCGATGGCTTATAAAAATGAAAGAATATCTTGTTTGTACCATCTCTCGCTGCTGTCTCTTCATGTCATCTACTGCATGTTGGGTTTCAGATTCATGATTATAATGTTATTGTCACAGATGCTACCGAAGTGCTAAGAATCACATCCTAATGTTGTATTCTTTTGAGAATGCATGTGATTAGCCATAAAAGGGAAAAAAAATTTTCATTTGATCCAGACAGGCAGTCATTCCTGGAAACGCCCTGTCCTCTGTTGGGTCACATGGACATCAGGAACTGCAAAGAAAGCTGGTAAATGTAGTTGTGATTATCCATGACCAGTTGGAACCCTGGGGCTGGGTACATGGATGCCCTGAATGAAACCAGGCATGTTTCTGCAAGGAAGGAACAGTTGAGGAACAGGAGGAAAATCTGCAGTGTTGGTCATGACCTAGTGTTTACCTTATCCAGAGTTCTTTTTTTTTTTTTTTTTGAGATGGAGTTTTTGGAGTTTTGCTCCTGTTGCCCAGGCTGGAGTGCAATGGTGCAATCTCGGCTTACCGCAACCTCTGCCTCCCGGGTTCAAGTGATTCTCCTGCCTCAGCCTCCCTAGTAGCTGGGATTACAGGCATGTGCCAGCCCGCCAGGCTAATTTTGTATTTTTAGTAGAGACCGGGTTTCTCCATGTTGGTCAGGCTGGTCTTGAACTCCCGACCTCAGGTGATCTGCCCGCCTCAGCCTCCCAAACTGCTGGGAATACAGGTGTGAATCACCACATCTGGCCTACCTTATCCAGAGTTCTGACTCCACTCTGGCCCCTACATTCTACCCCAACCATTAAGAGACCCTGAAATTAAACCACAAGGACTTTAAAGTTCTGATTCCATGGCCTCAGCTTTTGAGATTCAACACAAATGCCACAAAATCAAAGTTCCACTTACTTGGGCAGGTAGACAATCGAATGTCAACCACAAAGATGTATTATGCTGAGCATTTTGTCTGATACTTCCAGAAAAACAAAAAACTCTTCAGTGAATGTACAGCGCTTAGACAAGCCTTCTCCCTCCCCCAAGGCATTCTTCCTAGGATACGCACAAGACTTACCTTGTAAAGATATGAGAACATTCTCAATAATAAGTGAGAAGAAATTCTTTCTCTGTCCCAGGCATTCTTGCCAAAAAATGTGTTGCTTTACAGGGGCTGCAGGAGAAAAACAAAACAGGAAATATTAGCTCAAAATAGCCATTGTGGGTTATGTCTGTGTGTCGGGACCTGCCGTCTCAATTCAGGCAGCCTCAGCCTCATGCTGACGTCCTGGGTCTATTGTAAACAGAGAGGTCACTTCTTAAGATTCCTAAAATGACACAACTAACAATCCCTTTAGGCTTAGCATCACTCTTTCTGGTCTTCCTTTTTAGAAGTAACTATAGCTCTTCTGCAGGACAGATCATTAAAAGAACCCTAATATAATTCTGAGAAATCTGTTTAAAGATGTTTTATTCTTCATGGAAGAAACGTACCAAATGAGTCCTGGACACAGCAGAAGAATCAGAAAAGTCACATATTTTTCTGGGTTTGGATTTAAAAGTTCACAGAAGAACCATATTCAAAATTGCTCAGTAAACCAGCTGAGCACAGGACTGTAGGTTGCTTTCATTTCAATTGGTGCCACTGATGTGATCCACCTTACTCTTGCAAGAGTGGCCATAATAAAAAAAACAGTAGATATTGGCATGGATGTGGTGAAAGGGAACACTTCTACACTGCTGGTGGGAATGCAAGCTTATCCAACCATTATGGAAAACAGTGTGGAGATTCCTTAAAGAACTAAAAGTAGAGCTGGGCGCGGTGCCTCACGCCTGTAATCCCAGCACTTTGAGGGGCCGAGGCGGGCGGATCACGAGGTCAGGAGATCGAGACCATCCTGGCTAACACGGTGAATTCCCATCTCTACTAAAAATACAAAAAATTAGCCAGGCGTGGTGGTGGGCGCCTGTAGTCCCAGCTACTTGGGAGGCTGAGGCAGGAGAATTGCTTGAACCCGGGAGGTGGAGGTTGCAGTGAGCCGAGATCGCACCACTGCCCTCCAGCCTGGGTGACAGAGCGAGACTCTGTCTCAAAAAAAGAAAAAAGAACTAAAAGTAGAACTACCATTTGATAAAGCAATCCCACTACTGGACATCTACCCAGAGGAAAAGAAGTCATTATATGAAAAAGATACATGTGAAGCACAATTCACAATTGCAAAAATGTAAAACCAACCCAAATGCCCATCAATCAATGAGGGGATAAATATATATATATATATACATATACATATACATATACATATATATACACATAAATATGTGTGTGTGTGTGTGTGTGTGTGTATATATATACACTATGGAATACTACTCAGCCATAAAAAGGAATGAATTAATGGCATTCACAGCAACCTGGATGGGATTGGAGGCTATTATTCTAAGTGAAGTAACTCAGGAATGGAAAACCAAACATCCTATGTTCTCACTCATAAGTGGGAGCCAAGCTATGAGCTATGAGGATGCAAAGGCATAAGAATGACACAATGGACTTTGGGGACATAGGGCGAAAGGGTTGGAAGGGGGTGAGACAAGAAAGACCACAAACCGGGTGCAGTGCTTGGGTTATGGGTGCACCAAAATCTCACAAATCACCACTAAAGAGCTTACTCATGTAACCAAACACCACCTGTTCACCAAAAACCTATGGAAATAAAAATTTAAAAATAAAATAAAAATAAAAAGTTCACAGAAGAAGCAACCTCAGAATTGCTCAGTAAACAAGCTGAGCAGGGATAGAAGCAGATGACTGTCAGTTGCTTCCATTTCAGTTGATGTCGTTGATGTGTCTAGACAACATGCCCTTTCTAAGGTGGGAGATGCATATCTTCAAACATTGGCACTACGGGTAGTGTAGAGAGATGCTCCCACCAGGAGAATCCTGGGGAACTGAGAGTAATGAAGGAAACCACCTATTGACTTCTCCCATCTCATGCCTTAGCTTCCCACAGGGACAAATTCAAGTGGACAAGAATATAAGCAGAATCCTAGACTCCAGTAATGTTATGATGTTATTCTCTCTCTCTAGCTAGCCATGCATGCAGTTGAGTTAGTGTTAACTAAAGAGGTGTGTGGTGTGATTCTACTGCTCTGAGAAAAAGAATTGGTCAAGAAACAGGCAAGTGTAGTTTCAAAAGCCAAGAACCCCAACCAGAATGTCTTAGAATACTTTTTTTTTATTCTGGGAAGAAAAAAACAAAAGTCAGGAATGAATGCTTTTCTGGGTCAAATAAAAACCTTGTTTTTTGTTGTTGTTGTTTTTTTGTTTTTGATGGAGTTTTGCTCTTGTTGCTCAGGCTGGCATGCAGTGGCGTGATCTAGGCTCACTGCAACCTCCACCTCCTGGGTTCAAGCAATTCTTCTGCCTCAGCCCCCTAAGTAGCTGGGATTACAGGCATAAGCCACCATGCCCAGTTAATTTATTTTATTTTATTTTATATTATTTTATTTTATTTTATTTTTTATATTATTTTATTTTATTTTATTTTATTTTAGTAGAGATGGGGTTTCACCATGTTGGTCAGGCTGGTCTCAAATTCCTGACCTCAAGTAATTCACCCACCTTGGCCTCCCAAAGTGCTGGGATTACAGGCGTGAGCCATTGCGCCTGGCCATGGCCAAAACTTTGTATTTTTATTTTTTGGCTAATCACATGTCTTCTGAAAAGGATACGGCTATTGGGATGTGATTTTGTTTTTTTGTTCTTCCCAGGAAAAAGTATTCTTCTCAGCTAGAAGAGGACACAGAATAAAGGGTGTTTTGTGTGTTCAGGGGTACAGGGAGGGTGAATTTGGCCAAGCAGCTTGTTTGGAGAAGGCACCCTTAATAAGTGGAAGAAAGGTCTAAGTGGACTTTAGAGGTCTTGTTTTTCTATCAATGTTGGGTTTGGATTTCTTGTGAATTTAAGCTTATGAATGAACTTGACTTTATCAAAGTGAGGACCAAGCCCATTTTGTCCATGCCTCTCATCAAAGAGGGCCTCACACTTACAATTCTGTTTATAAGGGTATTTTTTTCCAAAAGAAATTACACACACAATTTTTTTTCGCTAGAAAACGTCAAACTAATATCTTATGACTAGACTCAAGGAGTTGACAGTATTTGTATACCTACAATTACAATTACATTGCAGAAAGTAAACCATATCGTATTATATTTCAATGTGTGTGTTGAAATTTAACTAATCTCATTCTTGCCCTTGAGTAGCCATGGAAAATTAGAAAGAATGTAAAACAAAGCAACAATTACACCGGGAACCTTACCACAGGAAAACCATGTCTTACAGAATCTATAGAAATATTTATACCTGGTTGGCTTGGCCTCTCTTCATCCCTGAGTTTCTGTTTGACTGTATCATATTATTGCCCTGAATTTGTTGTCATAGTATCTAGGAACAAAAGATTCCAGTTCCCCAGTAGAGACATACTTCACTATGGCGCTAGCTTAATTTTCATCAATGCCTTTTATCACTCCTTCTGGGTCAATTATGACATTCTTTAAACTATACCCCAAAATCCATTGAGCTCAATGTTTAGTCTTGCTGATGGACATTAGTATGCAGAGAGTCTCACACATTGTCATACTGATGACTAGATAATCCTTCCATAATATTGTGTTTGCCCTGCATAGCATTAAACTCCTTTTCCATTGAGTGATTTAATAATGCAATGTGGATTTTGCTTATTGTTGATAATTAGAATTCTGACAATACTAGCTTTGCATTGCAACATATCAGCAACTGGCTAAGTCTGACTTATAGACAGATCATTTTGGGCACATGAGTTTGCAATTCTTGCTGACAACATAAAGATACAATGTAATGTAAATTGCATAATCAAAATTGGATAACATACTTTGTAAAGGGCTTGTGGCTCATTGGTATCCCACAGTAATATGACTGAAAAGCGTTAGTCTAGTTCAAGATGGCTGAAAGATTATTTTCTCTCTACGAATTCTAAACATATGCTGCAGTAATTTTTTCTTAAGCAGACTGACACCTATTCACAGAGTGAGCATCTGTTGATTGGTGCCTGTTGCTTTTGCATTCAAGATATTCTCAAATCATTCCCTGACTCTTGAGTGTTATCAGTATTATTATTATGTATTGAATTATATTTTTGCAGAAACTCTTCTGAGGGTTTTATATAGATTATCTCATTTGATCCTCAGAATTGCCTCATAAGATAGATACTTTTCTAATCCCCATTTTATACCTGAAGAAACTGAATCTTAGAAAGATGATAGGACTTGTTTAAGGCCTCTTAGCCAGTAAGAATATGAATCAGGATTTATTCTAGGTAGGAAATGAAACCACCTGTATCAATATGATGTAACCACTTTTTTTAAGAAATTTCTTGTCCCAGAAAATAAGACCGTATAACCAATAAATAACTATCGAATATGTCAGAATATTTTGTAAATCAATTTACCCAGGACATTAGTTTGCTTACCTGAGTAAACAGTTATTTTATCAGCCAACAGTTTACTAATGAATACTCTTAGCTGACTGTGTCCACCAGTCCTAAATTATTACGTCAAAAATGATTCAAAATTCAACCAGTTCTGACTTCAAAAGCCCCATCTTAGATAAATTGAACCCAGGCACCTACATGATATAAATATTCTATTTTGCCTGTCCCCTTTTGAAACATTGCTAAGATTCTCTCAAGGTCTCCTTGATACAGTAAGTTTAAGTTTAATCCATTCATCTTTGGTTGATCAATATATTAGGAATATATTAGGTTTGTGGCAAAAACCGCAATTGCTTTTGCACCAACCTAGTAATATTTTCTGGTGGTCTTATTGGGCAAGTAGACTCTGAACACAAGGCAGACAGCTATCACTGTGACACAGAACTGATCGTTGCAGTATATAGTGTCCTGGTGCCATAAACAGACTGTAACTCCGAGAACAGGACTTCGACTTTTAATTGTTGAGCTTGCCATTTCTCTACCGTTTCTCTTGCCATTTGCCTACTTCTATCACTAATGTCCTTTCAGATAAATTTGTGTGTTTCTAGTCACTAGATTCTTGTTAATCTACTATAGGAGTAATAGGGATCTAATACGCTGCACCACACCTGGCAGGCTTCCTCTGGTTTAGCGATCCCTGAGCCCAGGTGAGATGGTTAGCCAGACTCTGCAGTTCAGAATGAGAAAGTCCGCTTAGCTAACACACCCACAACCATGATATGCAATTTATTCTCTATCAGTAATAAAGCTGATAATTTGACCTTTAATTGCCATCTCTCATGTCTCCATCTGTTTAGGACCCGATGGAGAAGATGGGTGAGATTTAGGAGGGACCATCTCAGAAACCCCAACAGTGGTGGCAGCCAGAATATGGTGGCCCGAAGTCTCCATTAGGGCTTCTGTGCTTCATTCCTCTGTGTGTCCCCTGTAGACCTCACAAGTTGTAGGAACTTAGTCAGGATTCGTTATTGTTAATGAGAGTGGTAAAGTCCTACAGAGAGAGTCCCAGAAGATAGATCTGCTAAATGTACACAGAAAAAACCTGAGAAATCGGCCTGAGCTGAGACTCTCTTGTGTCCATAAGGGGATTCTGGGTATGGCTTGACTCGAGGATCTTGTGGGCAATGAAGACAGAACATGCCTAAATAAATAAATCAGCTAAATTAGTTCCTGGTTCAAACAGAGACAGTGGGACCTGAAGGAGCACCACAGCACAGGCAGCCCGGCACCTCCCCAGTGCCTTCAGAATCCATCCCAATAGGATCCAAGGTAGAAGCACCCTGCTGCGCTCTGTAACCATTCTTTTCAGCATGAATCCTTCCTTCTCAAAAGCTAACTTGTGAACAGGAAAGCATATCCAACTTAGAAAAACTTTTCAATATCCTGCATGTTTCTCTTTTTTTCTTGTTTCCTTGTCCTGCCTCAATTCTGGGTGAGTGATGTGCTAATGGATAAGCATTTGCCTTTCTTCTATCTTCTCACTGAGGAAATGCTCTGGCTTGAGGAAAGGTTGCTGGCTTGCCTTGCTCTCTCTCTCTCTCTCTGTCTCCCTCTCTTTCTTCTTTGCTTTCTTTCATCTCTTCATCAAAGAACTGCCATACTCCACTGATTGATGGGGTAAAGTGCTATGGTGGTTAAATGGCTCAAATGCTTTTGGTTCTGTAACACCAAAATGCCCAGTATGGCAGAGGAGGAACAGCTTCTTTTGATTCTTCAAACCAGAAAGATAAACATGCATTCACACAAACACACTCACACACATGCAAACACACACACAGACATATATGCACCTATGCAAATACACAGACATACACATATTAACACATATATATACACACATACACATATACACAGGCATGCACACCTATGCACACACCTACAAACATATACACAGACACAGAAACACACACACACACAAACACACACAGACACAGAAATGCACACACATATACACACCTACAAACATCTACACACACATACACACACCTACAAACATATTCACACAGACACAGAAACACATACACCTACATATATGCATTGAAACACACGCACATACGCACGTGCACACATTTATGCAGACACATACACGGCAAGTGCTGGCAACAAAGGTGGAGGAGTTGGGCCATGAGGTAAAGAGGGAAAACACACAAGGTTTTCATTTCTTCATCACAGGATGACTGTTCGGGTTATACTGTGAAGGTTTCACAACACTTTTGTCCTAATAAAAATCATCAGTGATCTCCGGGTCCCATTGCTCAACATGTGAGGAGAGAAAAAGTCCAGATTTATCTTCCTTTGCTTCTTAGGCCTGCAGCTTCGAGTGTTTGCCTCTCACTTAGCATGCTGCTCCCAGAAAAGAAACATTAGGTAATTAATTTGAATTCCCAGAAATGTGCTTGAGACCTTGATGCAGGCCCAGCCGCTTCCAGGGAGCTCCCTGCCTTGGCCTTGACTTTGCGCTTGGCTCACACATGGAATTCAGACTCTTAGCTGTCCCGTGGCTCTGTTAACATACATGAAATACTTTTGATTCACTCTTAAAATATCTGTAATATGCTGCATTATTTCTGAGCTGTATGAGGAGTTCATACGCAAGGAAAGTTTTATTTAACTAAATAAACCATTGGAAGAGACATTTATGTTCAAATCATTAAGACATGCAGTTTGGGAGATGAAAGAAAATAAACAATATCACTTGGGGGCTCTTTTGGTTTCAAGCAATGATAAAAATGTAGCTCAAACACATCAAGAAAGGTATTGGTTTATATACTCATTTCTCCATTTCCTTTTTTTTTTTTTTTTGAGACGGAGTCTGTAACCCAGGCCAGAGCGCAGTGGTGCGATCTTGGCTCATTGCAACCTCCACCTCCCGGGCTCAAGGTATTCTCCTGCCTCAGCCTCCTGAGTAGCTGGGATTACAGGTGCGCGCCACTGTGCCCAGCCTAAATTTCTTAACTGCTCTTTTATTGTGGGTTCCCTTCCAAGCCCGGGACTGACCTTTGAGATTACCCATGAAATCCTCACGCTGACACCATCAGTGGTACCAGCAGTAGGGTGTTTTCTCTTTCTTTTTCCTGCAGTTCCACAAAACCTCTCGAATCTAGATTCATTTGTGCTGAGGGAGAATATATCCAGCCCAGAAGCAATCACAGGGCCTGAAAATAAAGTGAGGCTCTCACTGGCTGGCTATGATTTCTAGGTCCACTTCTGTAGGCAGAGTGAGGGTGGGTTGAGGCAGCTAGTGAGCAACCACGCAGCAGTTGAACAATTTCAGGTCTGAGCTCCAGGACTTATGGCTTTGAAATAACTGATAAAATTGTATGGAGAATGGGATTGTCAAAAATAAGAAAGAAAGAGAGAGAGAGAGAGAAAGAGAGAGAGAGAGAGGGAAGGAGGGAGGGAAGCAGGAAGGAAGGGGGGGAGGGAGGGAGGGAGGGAAAGAAAGAAAAAGAAGGAAAGAAAGAAAAAGAAAGAAAGAAAGAAAGAAAGAAAGGAAAGAAAGAAAGGAAAGAAAGAAAGAAAGAAAGCAAAAGAAAAGAAAAGAAAAAAGAGAAAGAAAGAAAACACCATGGAGAGTTTGGTATCTCTATCACTAATTCTTTTGTTCGTTCTCTGTTATAGCTTCAAAAAGAGAAGAAAATATTTTTCAATCTTTTAACTCCTAATTCTGACACTGACCACCCCCTTTCTCCACCCCAGGGGTGATCTTTTTCTGTCCACACTGTGCGACATCATTTAAATATCCAACCACGCCACATCTTTTGGGTCCCAGACCTCTGATTGGTTGTCCTTGGTTTTCTCATTTTGCTCTGTTTTTATGTTTTGATTTGTTTCATGTGGCCCTCTCTAAGCTGGTAGGAACGGAACCACACCTGCATTAGTGTTTGCACGCCACAGCCCTGTATTTACGGAGTGATTGAGGAACCTCCCAGGAGGAAGCAGAGGCAAACTCCCCTTTCCAGGCCCTGCTGCTATCCTCCTCCACAGAGCAAAGCCACTTTCTTCCTTTAGGAGGTGTCCATGGATGCTTGTGGGCCATCATTTCACCCTTACACACTACAGCCTCCTCATCAGTCATTCTAACACTGCTTCAGTTTTCCACCAACTTTCACAACCTGAGCATGTCAGCCAGAGCCTTAGGAGCCGGTTACTCAAAGGGACTGTGGACCTTCAAGCACAAACAAAATGCAACAAACAAAAATCTTCGACCACTGATCTGAAGCAATATGCAGACAGCAGCACTTTGCTTAGATTCGTCCACGCCTATTTCTAATCTTAGCAGCACAGACTTTAAAGGTGATACATTCCCTGTGTCTACTAAGGGAAGGCCGTTCCTCTCATTGTTTATTTTAAAACTATAACCTTTAAGCTTGGATATAGGGAAAGAGAAAGGAAAATTTCAATATTTGGAATCGTGTATTTTTAATCTTAATCAATACTCCATTTAACCCTTGGAGGAGTATTTGTGTGGGTACAAAGTCACATGTAAAAATACCTTGGTTTTGTGAAGCTTCAACTTTAAAACACTGTGAGTCAGAAAAAGAGAAATCCTTTTCATTCATAATGTAGGAAGCTACCCATTGGGGAAATAAGTGCTTTTAAATATTTAGTATGATTTAATCATAGATTATATAATCATCCTTTTTTGATCAAAAAATTGTCATTCACATTTATTCAGATATCAATCCCAATCTTACTTTAAAGAAGCTGAAGGCATAGAAATAGCTATTATGACACCAGTTATAAAGAAGAAAGTTTGACCCATGAATACAGTTTTCAGGTATATGTGAACTTTCATTTGAAAAAGGTTGATTCGGTTCTCTCCATATGCCATGGACGTGGCAAAGTTTTCTTTTTTTCCTATACAGTATCTCATTTTTTTCCTATCAACCTTAGAAAACAGTTATTAGCATCACCATTTTAAAAAAGAATTTTAAAAGTTATAACCTCTAGGAAAGTTGCCCAAGGCCACATGGCTAATAAGGTTTGGATATGGGTTTTGTCACATAAGGTGCTATGCTATGCTAACAAATGCCTAAAATGTTGGTTTATCTGTGCTCATCTGCCAACTGTGTTAAAGCAGGGTCTTGATAAATTTCCAATAGCATTTCCTACTTTCCTACTTTCTTTTAGTATTTATTTATTTTTTTCCTTAAGTATCTACAAAATAGGGAACTCCTCAAAGTCAGGCTAAAATCATAACTTTAGAAGATTCTTTTCTTCTTTTATTTCTCTTTCGGTGAGACCTAGAATAAAAAGTTTTCTTTCAAGTTATTATTTTGCCTACTTTGAGGCAAAACATGATTCTTTTTTCTTAAAAATTTCATCACAAAATTCTGTGTAGCTGGGATTTAAATACTACTTGGCATAACGACTGATCACTTTTTAAAAGAGCCTCATCTGCTTTGTCAAATTAGTTCTGAATTCTGAAAGCCTGCTGTCATTATACACACAGAACCATTTTTGTAAATTGTGCAATTGTTTGTTGCTTTTGTTCTCTTGATTTATTTATTGACTTAGTTTACCAATTATTTATAGTTAATATTTTATGAGAGATTTTATTCTGAAACATAGCTTTCTTCTCTGGTCCTATTTCTAAAGAACATTAATGATATAATATGTATGCCATTTTAAGCCTGTTTTCTCATCTGGTAAGGTGACATATTGACTTACATGTTTTCATCTAAGAGCCCAGGAAAATCATAAGAGTTAATGAGTGTGTATTTTGCATCTTACATTACCATAGGTAAGGGATGGAGACACAGACATGCATAAGACACAATCCAGTATTTACTTTTTAATTGTAAATATGCTAACATTTTAGAGAGACAAATACACATCTAGACACATCATTATTAAGCTGTGTGGAAAGATCAATATCGGCCACAAAATTCAGTCAGGATAGAGATAAGGAAGGATCCCAGGTGCACATCGGGAGGGAGATGATTGGTAAGTGAAAGGAAGGAAGCTGTGATGATTGAATATTAGGTGTCAACTTGGTTGGATTGAAGGATGCCTGGATGGCTGGTAAAGTGCCTGGGTGTGTCTGGGAGGGTGTTGCCAGAGGAGACTGACATTTGAATCAGTGGACTGGGAGAGGAAGACCCTCCCTCAACATGAGCGGGCACCATCCATGCTGCACGGCTGGAACAAAGCAAGCGGAAGAAGGTGGGAGGACATTGCTTGCTGGGTTTTCTGGCTTTCGTCTTTCTCCCATGCTGGATGCTTCCTTCCGCTCCTCCTGCTCTTGGACATCAGACTCCAGGTTCTTCAGCCTTTGTGTTCTTGGACTTACACCAATGGTTTGCCGGGGGCTCTCGGGCCTTCCACCACAGACTGAAAGCTGCACTGTTGGCTTCCTTGCTTTTGAGGGTTTTGCAATGGGACTGAGCCACTACTGACTTCCTTCTTTCTGAGCCTACAGGCAACCTGTCATGGGACTTGGCCTTGTGATCGTGTTAGCCAATTCTCCCTAATAAGCTCCCTTTTTTATAAACATATATCCTATTAGTTCTGTCCCTCTGGAGAATACTGACTAATACATAAATCCAGAGTTTCTAATCCCAGACACAATTAATAGAATGAGCAAGAAATAACATTGTGTGTGAAACTACAAGTTTCCGGCAAGTAAAATATAACGCAGTAACTGCAAATAAAGTTGTATAAATAATATCAGTGGTTTTCACTTAATTAGCACTTACTAGGTTTCAGGGCTTTGGATTCATTCTATTCGCAAAGAAATTACACAATGAAGGTACAGTTAATATGTGGCCATTCAATTGAAGAAATGGGGATATAGGTAATTTCACACAGCTGTGAAATTTGCTAAATATTAGAATACATCCAGCTAAATATTATCATCATATCCAAGCAGACTGACACTTGATTAATTTTCTTAACCTGACTGTTCATTACTACTATATAAAAGAGTATATATGTGCTTCAGCCCCTGCCAGACCAACTAAGTCAGAAATCCTGGAAGTAGGACCTCAGCAACTGAAGGTTGCATTCCTAAGCCTTACATTGCCCTAACTCTCTGTATGGAGACCCTTGGCTAACATATTTAGACTCTGGGATGTTTTTTCAGAAAAGCGGGATACTCAACAAAGAGAGTGAAATGCACTGATTGATGTTTTGTAAGAGCATTGTGGCTGCACTATGGAGAATGAATGGTAATGAGACAATATTTGAGGCAAATCAAAGTGTTGTGTGTTTATTCCTCTAGTTGAGGAAGAGTTGATTAAGGAGAAAAATGGGATAGTTTTGCTGACAGGGGAATAAATAGGATCAATTGGAGAAATGTTCTGCAGACTGGTAGGCATGCCTTAATTGACTGGCTTCAGAGTTGGAAAGAAGGATGACTTCAGAACTCTCACTGGGGTGGAAGGTGAATGGTGGGTTATACTTCTGTCCAAGACAAAGACACATAAATAGAAGCAAATTCAGGAGGAAAGTGATGAGACCTTTGGTGTTTTCGTAAAGTTCGAGTCACCTATATATATTCAAATGGAGATGTCTAGGATGTATCTGGTGACATACATTTATAAAGAGGGATAAGTTAAGCCTGAGAGTAATTATTTGACACTCATCATTACAAAGATAAGGATTGTTTGGGATCACCAAAGGAAAGTAGATGGATTCAGAAGAACAGGGAGGAAGTGAAGCATCTTTATCTATGCCCTTGTGCCTCTTCCTCCAACAAGAGCCAGGCTCCTATGGTACAAATTTAACAACAAGAAGTTATAAGAAATTTTGGGTACTCAATCTATTGTTTAATATCTATTAATCATAGACATCCTTGGCTAGTCTAGTTTTTTAAGGTCATTCACTTCGTTAAATGAAATTTGTGGAATTATATTGAATGTTTAAAATTTTAAAATGGTTTTAAAATTTTGTCCTTTAAATATCTAAATATACTAAATTAAGTCAGGTAGAAATTATTGTAGCCTTCCTCTTTATGCTCTAAAATGCCCAATTTGAACATTTTTTTAAAACCCATACAAGCTTTGCACAGTGGCAGTACCACAGCCAATGAGGTTTATCTGAGGTGTAATCTTTTTTTATACTTTAAGTTTTAGGGTACATGCGCACCATGTGCAGGTTAGTTACATATGTATACATGTGCCATGTTGGTGTGCTGCACCCATTAACTCGTCATTTAACATTAGGTATATCTCCTAATGCTGTCGCTCCCTATCTGAGGTGTAATTATTACATGAAAATTTTTCCCAATACTCGGTCATGATGACTTGAAATAGAGTCAACACTGGCAATCTTTGACAGTCTCTATGGAGACTGAACTTTAAAGAAAAAATGATAATAAAGTAATAAAACCCCACACAGGTACAATAAACACCACACATGTGCAAGGTGCATGTTCAGAAAAGAATGAAGGAAAACCAGGAGAGTGCAATGAAATAGATCCTACTTTCAAGTAGAGACGATCAGCAACAGAGTCAATGCGAGACTAAACAGTATCCATTTCATTTTCAACAAGGAGGATGTTTCTGTTCTTAGGGAGGGCAGCTTCAGGTGGCTAATGGGTGGGCATCGAAGTCCTGGATGCTGCTGTCACCACAGTGACTCACACCAAGTTGACTCCAACTCAATCTGAAGCTAATCCAGATTTCTAGTTGTCTGGCTGCTTTCACTTTTAGTTGAATGACTGACGATTACTTTAAAACTCATTTCAATTAAAACAAATGCTCAATTTCTAGCACTTAGGGAAAAATGTTCATTTGTGCCTTTCACTTGATTTTTTTATTAATTACAGAAGAAATAATTATTTTAAAAGAACAGTTTTATGAAAAGAGTAATTCAGTCATATCCTAGAATTGTACCAATAAGTAATCATTGAAAAATATTCCCAGGCATGGCTCTTCTGCATTGCCTGGTGAAGTATTTTTGGTAAAACCTGACATTTTGATCAACTGAATTATAGATTTTGAAATTGGAGTATATATAATACTATCTATGGCCACAAGGGGATACAATGGCTCTATTACTAGAGGAGGGAAAATAGAGGTGTCTTTTAAGGCAAGACATGACGGCATGAGTAGCCTTCAAGACCAATGGCATAATAACCACCTACCATCAGGCCCATACTTCTGTCAATAAGAGCTTGGGAATTCATTTCAGTTTTACCTTCCTGTTTTGCTTATTTTTTTAACTGTGCATCTGTCTGTGCCGACGTACATTAGAAGTCCATTAAAACAGAACAAACCAAAACAACAGCAACAACAAATAAACAAACCAAGAAAACCTCCATCTGATTCTAATTAGAATTTCCCACAAAACTTTACACACTGTTCTCTCCAGATTCCATTTTGGTCCATGACAGCTCTGCCATTCACAAAGCCACTATAGTGGCCAATGCAGCTTTTGGCTCTGAACTATGGAATGAATGAGGGTGGAGTTCGTTTTACCCCCTATGGCACTTCAACAAGATGGCAGAGCAGACACCCATTTCTCCCTTCATGCCGAATTGATAGTAGTAAGAAGATGCCAATGTTTCTTAGAAGGAGAGAAATCTCCATTTTCATCCTTGATCCCTGTCATCCTTTCCCATTTGTCTATCTATTGGACGTTTTCATGCAAAGCTCTGCATCTGGCTAGTTCAGTTTAGAGAAGAGCTTTCCTAAGAAAGAAGGGCACAAAATGCCCACATCACTGAGAGATATACACAGAGGTGTGTTACAAAAGTCATTTGTCTTGCTTTGAATCTACTAAAATTTACTTTAAACTGACAGGTGATTTAGAGGGTGTGGGGAACGGAGAATGAGCAAGCAGTGACCTCTACTTCATTTCGGCCAATAATTAAAGCATAAAAACTTTCATCGGTGTTTACCAAACTAATTCTTTGTGTCTGCCATTTTTGACCCTATAAGCCAAACAGTGCATGCACTGTTATTCTCTTATGTGTGATAATTATTCATTTAGAGAGTGGATGAGTGTGGGAAAATAGAAAGAAATGAATGGATGGAATTGAAATGAAACGATCTTCTCATTATGGTTCAAACGGGAGTTGACATACGATATGGGCATTTGTACATTTCACAGAGAAATTAAAATATGAATTGAACTTCACCATGAATTACAGATTACCTCTAAGTCTGTTGTATGTATTTAGGCACCAACTTGTCTTCTGGCAACACAACACTTATCAGAATAAGTTAGGCATGTGCTTGTGGGTATTTCATAGTGACTTCCACCTAGGCCGTCTGATACTAAGATGTGAGTGGCTCTTTAGTGAAAGCAGAGGTAGACCGCTGACAATCAGGGGCCTCCTCAGCATCACCTTTTCACCCTCTGCCTTGGATGACTGATGCCTTTAGAGATCTGTGGGCTCACAGGACATAAACATGGTGGGTTGGCATCATAACAGAAGAGAGTTTGCTGAGTCCAGGGTTCTCGGTGCAATGTAAAGACACACAGGACATGCTAATGTTTATTGTAAAGGAAGGTGACAATTCCCGTATATGCCTAAATACAAAATAAGCTTTCCCTCACATTAACGCTGAGAAAAATAGTGCATGTTATGTACTGACCTCCCAATCACATTATTTTTTAACACAAAGTACATCTGGGGGAGACCAATCAACCAGAAACAACCTCTATTGGTGCTAATTTTACATTCTAAAGGAAGTCTACTCACGCAACTAGTGAGAAAAGGGATGAAGGCATGTAGTAACGATTTTGTAATTATTCTTACAGGCTGGTAGACCTTGAAGTTTAGTTTCCTACCTGCAGTTTAAGATCCTATGAAAACACAATGTAGTAAGTAGCTGCCAATATAACATTACACAACAACAACCAAAAAGACCTTAATGCAATGCAAATGGATACAAGTAGTTTGGTTTATTTTCAAAACAAGCACTATATATATATATATATGTATACATAAATATACACACACATATATACATATGTGTGTATATGTATATATGTGTATATGTATGTGTGTATATATATACACACTGTGCTTGTATTGAAAATAATATATATATGTATTTTTCTCTTAAAACACATAGACAGAAGTGAATATGATGGATTCTGAGCACCCAGTCAGTCAGATAACTCTATTTTTAGTAGAGACAGGATTTACCATGTTGGTCAGGCTGGTCTTGAACATCTGACCTCATGAACTGCCCACCTCGGCCTCGCAAAGTGCTGGGATTACAGGCATGAGCCACCATGCCTGGCCTGTAACTATGATTTTACTCTTAATTTTGTAGAGCAAGGGATCAGCTCAGTAGTTTTGTGTGGGATCTCCTGCAATTAAAATAAGCTATCAGCTGGGGCTGCGGTCATCTGAAGGCTCAGAGCTGCAAGTCTAAGATGGTGCACTCACATGGCTGCAGCTGATGCCACCTGTCAACTTGTAGCTCAGCTGGAGCTGTTGACTGTGTACTTGCACATGGCTTCTTCTTATGTGTCAGCTGGCTTCCTCCAGAGCAAGTGTCCCAAAAGAACCAAATATGCTGAAGGTATCACTTCTGCCATACTTTAATGGTTGAAACTGTCAAAAACCCACTCAAACTCAAGGGGAAGAGATATAGAACCGACATCTTAATGGGACAAATTTCAAGTAATCTAGGGCCATTGTTTTAAACCACTCATCTCATCCCTATCCCCACCCATCATTCTTTTTTCCCCATAGGTACTACTCTAATATATTTGATATTTGTGCTTAAAAATATTTATTCCTGAAAGATATATAGTAATTAGCTGGTGACACAGTTTCCATATAAATAAATAGTATTGTGCTCTTATTCTTGGTCTTTTTTGTTTTAACATTTTCTCCTTAACACTGTATTTTGGAAGTCCACTCATGTTTATACGGTTGTCTATGGAACTCTTCAGACTACTTACATATACTTGAGCCCACGTAAAATATTTATTGTAAGTACCATTTTATGTGCTGAATTGTGTCTCCCTATGAGATATGTTGAAGTCCTAAATCTTGATACATGTGAAGTGCAACCTTATTTGGAAATAGGGTCTCTGCAGATGTAATTGGGTTGAGATGAAGTCATACTGGAGTAGGATGGTCCCCTTGTCCAATATGACTGGTGTTTGTATAATGAGAGAAAACAGAGATAAACTCACAGGGATACCATCGTGTGAAGACTGAAGCAGTGACTAGAGTGATGTGTCCACAAGCCAAGGGTCACCAAAGAGTGTGGGAAACTAACTATCAGAATCTCAGAGAGAGGCATGGAATAGACTTTCCCTCAGAGTCTCCAGTAGAGAGCAACCCTGTGGCACCTTGATTCTAGATTTCCAGGCTCCAGAACTGCGAAACAAGAATTTCTTTTGTGTTAAGCCAAGTAGTTGATGGTACTTTATTATGTAGCCCCTAGGAATCTAATACAGCTATCATCACAAAATATTTCCTGAACCTTGCGTAAATGAGATACAGAGGTAAAACCAAAATTAGTAACCTTACTCCAAAGGAAGGACTGCATGTTCACTTTCCACCCATTCAATTGTCCCTTTGCCATAATTACAGAGGTAAAATCAGCCAAGATCTCTCTTCTTCCCATTTGTAAAGGTTGTTCTTACATTGAACATATGTTTTTCTTCCTAGTTATAAATGCACCATCTCTCTAAGGAGGTGCCTGTTCATTGGGTGTTCTTCCCCAGGAATGACATTTCCTGTTCTATGATGGAGAAACAAGACGTTCACACACCTGAGATTCTGGGCATCAGATCTACATCTCCGTCATCATCCTGACCAGCGTCTACCTTTCAAAATGATCAAAATGATGACTTCCACAGGCGCCATGTCCTCCCTTGGAGATTATAAAAATATCAGGACCAAATTTGCGTCTTGGTCAAATTTGGAGTTCACTGCCTAACAGAATTGACACAAAATGTTTAGGGAATATTTTGTTGTGTTATATATATTTTATATCTATCTATCTATCTATCTATCTATCTATGATACATATATATGTATGTAAGTATATATATACATAATATATATAGTATATATATATCTTATATATATATCTACACACAGACACAAGCACACAGTTTCATTAGAAAAGAATTGGAGGGCAATTTCACATTTTCCCTTATCAAAGTTAACCTTATCTTCTTCTCAGCTATGAATTGTTTCATGTAATATAATTAAATACTCACACACCAGGATGCACATCGAAAGCATGCTTACAGAATATGTGTTGTGTGATCATTAAAGTAATCAAAGCTTATGGCTCAGAAGTAGCCTATAAACATTTTGTGTTATGAAATTACAAAGAAAAAACATCATAACACCAGAAGTAAATCCTGAGAATAGCAACAGGATTGAACCCTGAGTTCTTAAAGCGGTTTTGCCTTACAATGGAGAACAACTATTTCATCTGTGAAAAAGAATGCAAAAGTGGGACAAGCTACTGAAGATCAATGTTAATTCTACAAGAAAGATATTTTTCTGAGGCCTCTTTTTAAACGCATGTGCGCATGTTTCTGTGATCGCTTTTTAACAGAGAGGCAGAGAGCCAAGTGGGGTTTATTACCCTTTCTCTGAAGTAACTCATGATGCAAGTGTTAACATTTTACACAATTATGAACTATGTAAGCTACTTCTTTTAAGAAGATAGATTTAAGTTACGACTCTTTAATGGATATAATGCTTTTATTAATTAGAAACAGCTTTAAAATGTGCCTTATTTATTAGCTTGCACTATTGGAGGAAAATAATCTTCTGTTGGTCTCATTTTGGATAAACACACGTTACAAGCATGAATTTTTATGCACAGAATGGAATTCTTTCTTACGGAAAGTTGGAGGTTAGGATCGCCACTCCAGGTGATCGTTTCAGTCCTCATACCACACTTGTGAGTTTGTGAGCTACTCTGCATTTTACAGATAAGGAACCTAACACAGGGTAGGTCTGGCCAAGGATCCCTAGAAGACTAAAGCAACCTGGGAATGTAGTTGCTCTTCATGAAATAAAAGCAATTTGTATTTTATTTAGAAAAGAAAAGCACACACAAAAAAGGCATCTTCGGCCTTCATTCTAACCTTGAGGTCGTCATCAGGAGCCTGCATTCCAGAATCACTCCTATGTGAAGCCAAGCTCAGGTGCAGCCCAGGCCACTGCCTTTTTTGTTCTGAGCCCTGGAATGAAGGCTGTGTATGGGGTTCTGTCCCATCCTGGCCAGTTGTTCACGATTAACCGTGGAAAGCAGTTTCCCCCATCTGGGTCTCAGGTTTTCTAATCTGAAACAAAAGTAGCAGACAAGATAACCATTCCTTTGTGACTTAAAGAAAAAGTATATGCCCCAACAGCCTGACTGCCCAATTTCGTCCTGCAGGCATGGGACTCTTTTTTACTTTACTCACATAGTGCTTTAGATATTTTTGAGTCACTATTTTAAAATTGGGAGATTTGACACAAATATATGTATTCTTATCAGTTTACCAAAAACAGGAAGTTCAGGCAGCACCAGCCCTGCCTTCCCGCCTGAGGAAGCCAGCTGCTCCCTTTCAACAGGGTGTGTGCTGATATCCACACCATGTTACCGCAATCCCCACCACTCCCTTTTGCCTCCCTGAAGCTAGCTTCAGTGTTAGTTTCTATATATTGCTGTGGTTGGACCCCTGATGTTTTTATAGACAAAAAAGAAAACAAATAGTTTCTATATCTATGTCATAATAAAAATGAGAAGATAAAAGATGGATCAAAAAGTGGATAATTTTGAAGAATCTGGCTCCTGTAGGTTCCTGAATTTGTCACCCATATCACAGTCAGGGCTTCTTGACTCTAAACTTAAAACCCTATGACACCACTTCCTAGAGCCTCTCTGTCTTTTTAAAAACTATTCTTTATGTTTCTCATCTAAATTTATTCTCCTTACTCAATTACAATTAATCACGCATAAGTGTTTATTGAGAGCTGGGGAGTAAAGAGAGGCAGACAAAAACCTAAAACATACTTGATTTACTTGTAAAATTTAGATTGTAGTTTGGAAGACACATTACAAATATAGATAATAATATCATATCCCATTCTATAACAATAATAGTAAGCCATTTATCATACATGCATGAATTTGTCAGGTCTTGTATCAAGATACTTTCAATACATTATCTCATTTAACTCTCACAGAAATCCTGGGGGGTGAGTATTCTTATTTCCCTTTTACGGATATGGAAACTGAGGCTCAGAAACTTGTCACAGGTTGTCTGGAGAGTATGTAGCAGAACTAGGGAAGCTCAAATGAACGTATTCCAAAGTTTGTGAACAGGATGGCAGTGCTTCTCAGACCAGCATTGCTGAGGGGCCATAAATGTATTCCAGGATATCTTCATTCTTCATTGGATAGAAATGCTGTGTTCCTTTCAAGAACTTGTTTCTTTATTTTTGTCTTCTTTTCTTGTCTGTATATAAATGCAGAGATTTGATTTAATTGTACTCCTCATCTCACGGCACAGGAACATCAAGGGTTCGTATGTGTCCCTGTTATGGTTGTATTTCATTTTCCCCCTGATACGAATGTCTTCTTCATCTCTTTCTCCTGTACAAACAGAAGTCAGATATATTTGTGACATGTGCTTGACCCTGACACATCTTATTGCAAAATACGTTGTAATATTTTGTGCATTTTCTAAATTCACATAAATAGCATTGGACAGTAAATGTGATAATAATGCTTCAGGTTTTCTTATCGCATTGATTTAGTGGCCACATTAAAGTGTGTTTTTGATTTGGTCACTACAAAGTAAAGGAATTAAGGAAGATAGCATTTAAGTTTTACCGCAGCTTTCTTTAAACTAGTCATCTTGAACTAGAGTAAAAATGCATATTTTCTGACAGATATGTTTTGGAAGGTGGAAACATCATGACCTCAATAGAGGATTGTCAGACTACGCAAATAAAAGTGCATGGTGTTAAATTTGAATTGCAGATAAATAATGCATTTTTTTTTTAGCAGAAGTATGTTCCATACAATACTTGAGACATACTGTACTATAAAATTATTCACTATTTATCTTATACTCAAATTTAACTGCGGTTTCCTGTACTTCATCTGGCAAGTCCAACTATGCTATATCCCATAAACAAAGCTATGTGAACTGCTTGGAACGTCCCGTGTTGCAGGGAGTATCCACTGTGAGATGGACTGAGGGTCGGAGTCTGCAGGACAGGGCTTTGGCAGAGACGGAAGAATGAGGAAGATGTGTATGGTTTCAAACTGGAAGCTCCATTCAAACTAAACTCATTTGGGGAACAAACTGTGAAGCAGAGTTATCTACCAGGAGGACTTTTGAATTTGGTTGAGCACAAGGAAATTGTTTGCAGCCTGGGGAAATAAATTAGGGCACAAATGCTTATAAACACAATACCATTAACTTGAATAATAAAAAGGTACATAATTTGATGGATCCAAACACAAATGCTCTCCCTCAGCTTCCCAATCACCACGTTTCCCACCACCAGTTTATCATTTTTATTTTGATTGTGACAGTTTATGGAAAGTGAAAACAATAGGTATCTATAATGTGAAATTATTTGCATATATAATGTTTGCTATTCATCATATTATTCCCCCTTTAGCCAAAGTTGATTCTAACAGCTATGTATGATTTTCTTAAGATAATCTGATAAGTCTAAGTTTCTTCTCCTGCCAGATAAATATTTATTCTAAAGCCTGTCAGTTTTTGTATAAACGTCATCCTTTTCTCTCTGAAAAGAAAGCTATCATTCTTTAACAAGAATTGAGAAGCTCTGCTAGTTTTGTTCCAGGGTAATGGAACACATGTCAATTCACAATGAATGACAGCAGGCAGGAGGCACAGGTGTGGAGACCCCATCTCTTTTGCTAGTTGTGTCACCTTGTGTTAATATTAAAAATGAAGTGTGTTAATAGAAAAAAAGAGATGAAACACTGTAGCCTTTTAAGAGATGTGCTACTGTCAGGCATGGGGCTCACGCCTATAATCCCAGCACTTTGGGAGGCTGAGGCAGGTGGATCACGAGGTCAGGAGTTTGAGACCAGCCTGGCCAACATAGTGAAACACCGTCTCTACTAAACACACACACACACACACAAAAATTAGCCGGGCATGGTGCCGGGTGCCTGTAATCCTAGCTACTCGGGAGGCTGAGGCAGGAGAATCGGTTGAACCCAGGAGGTGGAGGTTGCAGTGAGCTGAGACCACACTGTTGCACTCCAGCCTGGATGACAGAGCGAGACTCTGTCTCAAAAAAATAAATAAATAAATAAAAAGAGATGCACTCATATAAACTTCTGGTACCAAGACAAGGTGGTGTATATGCACTTTCTCCTACTCTTCACTCATAAATACAACTAACAATCCTAGATATAACTCAACAGAGAGCAATGGAAGGACTCTGAATGTGGAAGAAAGAAGGCAGACTAGCTGGGGACCTCAAGACTTGAACAACAAAGTGGTGAAGTCTCTTGGTTTTACGTTTACTTCCCACACATCTTCCAGGCTGGCACCAGAGAGGATTACAGTCTGGACACCCCCAATAGGCATCGGCAAAATACTTCAAGAAAAGCGGCTTTCTCTTGTTGTAGAACTGGGGTAAGGGGCAGCCAGCAGACAGCTGCTGCACACCTGGGGCATTTGCTGGCTAATCTGCCTGCAGCATTTCAGAGCACCAGGGAACCAACTCAACCATTGCTACCCACCTATAGCACCAGTGAGTTGACCCACCCACAGTGGCAACAATGAAGCCCACATAGGCTGATCCACACCTGGTGCTGTATTCAATGGCATCAGGAGACCAAGGACCAGCATCATCTGCCACCCCATGGGAGGTGGCCCAGGAAAGCACTTTCTGTAGCTGCAGGTGGCACCAGCCAGGATTGGGTGTGAGCCCGGCAGCACCAGAAGAATAAAGTAGAACAGAGAAGCACTAAAAGGGCTCTGAAAACTAAACTGTCACTCAAACCACATACCAAAAATATACGCTAGACATATGCCAAACCTAAACAAGCCTAATGCCTGCTAAAAGAAAAGACTTATATAGGACTCAGTGTCTTTTAAAGAAAAATAACCATTTTCAGGATACAGTTGAAAATCAGTCAATATACGAAGAACCAGGGAATCTGTAGTTTGAGGAAAGAATAAGCGCAGATACAAATACTGAGATGAATCAGATGTTAGAATTATTTGACAAGGATTTGAAAGCAGCCATCATAAAAAATACTTTGACAAGAAACTACAATTCTCTTGAGACAAATGAAAAAATTACAAAATCTCAGTAACGAAGTAGAAGTTATTTTAAAAGACCAAATGGGAATTATAGAACTGAAAAATACAAAAGAAAGAAAAAAAACTAGCTGGATAGGCTCAATAGTAGAGTGGAGATAGAAGAGATTCAGTGGAACAGAAGGAAGATGGATAAAATTTACTTGATTTGAATGAAAGATAAGTTGATGGAAAAAAATGAACAGAGCATTCGGGATCTGCAGGTCAATAAAAAAAGGCTTAAGTTTTATATCATTAGAGTCACAGAAAGAGATAAAAAAAAGTGTAGGACTGAACTGCTTTTCAAAGAAATAACGTCTAGAAACTTCCCAAATTTGGCAAAAAGACATCAACCTACAGATTCAAGAAGCTGAGAATATTTCAAATGAGATAAACCCAAAGAAAGCCACACCAAGACGTGCCATAATTAAACTTCCAAAAGCTGAAAGCAACAAGAAAAGATTAAAAACAGAGAAAAAAATACATTATTTATTAAATACCAATTCGAAGGACAAAGAATTTCTCATCTGAAATGACAGAAATGAGAAGAAAGTGGGGCAACATTGTTCAAATACTTAAAGAAAAAAAACACACAAAATCAAAATCCTATATCTGGTGAAATAGTCCTTCAGAAATGAGACAAAAAAAGCATTTTCTGTTAAAATGTAATGAAGAAAATATGTTACTACAAGATATACCCTGAAAGAATAGTAATAGGGACCTCTCCAAACAAAGTAAAATGGTAGCAGAAGAAAATGTTGACCCTCAGAAAGAAAGAAAACAGAATTATATATAAAAATAGAAGCAAATAAAATAGACTATCTTTCACCTCCTGAGTGTCTTTAATCATATTTTAGGATCGAAGCAAACTTATTATCTATTGTAGTGATCAATGTATGCCGAGGAGATTATGTAGGAAAATTATATTTGAAAAGCGAGGAGAGCAAAGGGACAGAAATGGAAGTAAGGTTTCTATGCTTCATTCAAAGGGATACCATGTCTATACCTGCATCCTGTGATGCCTAGTGTGTGTATGTGTGTGTGTGTGTGTGTGTGTGTGACCATATGGTAACATGGTACCTTGAAAACAGACCCCACAAAGCACAGTGACAATGCATGTGACCAGGACTGAACTTTCACGAGTTACAAACATTGAGGAAACTAGACTTTCTGTTTTTATACATACACACACACACACACAATAACTAGAGCATCTACTAAGAAAACCATACAATGCAATGTGCTCAATAAGATGATAAAAGATGGAATTCTAAAACCTTTTCATGCATCCCACATGAGGACAAGAAAAGACACAGAGGAATAAGAAGCAGAGAGAAAAAACAAATAAAAACATAGCAGAATTAAACTCTGACATATCAGTAATTACTTTAAATGTAAATGGTGTAAATATGAGAAGTAAAAAAGAACGAGTGGCAGGATGTATAATTTCTCCATGTCATTAATAGGCTCTTGGAAACTGCGACTTTAAGAGAAAGACATACGACAGAGCCAGTTTTTTTTCTCATCAACATTATAACCAGATAATGTTGAAGGAAACGACGTTGTTTGAGGACCTACCATACATCTTTTCACTTAAAGTTGTAGTTTCTAAGAACCTATTAACATATTAATGATTTTAAGTGAGGACATACTGTATACACATATATGTGTGTGTGCATGTATATATGTATATATGTGTGTGTATAAACACATATATGTGTGTGTGTGTGTATATATATATGTTGGGCAGGAGAGTGCAGGGAAGAGGAGAGGGCCAGGGCCAGGAGCTATTTATATCTATGTCTATATCTACAAAATATTTCCATCCTGCTGTTCTTTCTCTTTATATTTATCCTGCCACACAAATGTGTGTATATCTATATCTATCTCTCTTTATATATGTGAAATATAGGTATATATAATATATAGTTATATAAACATAGGTATATATGTGAAATATAAGTATTTACAATATAAGTATTTACAAAATTGTATATATGCGTGTATGTATGTATGTATGCATCCGTCCTGACTTATTTTAAATGAAAGTGTGGCCCAAAAGCATGTTGTACAGGATTCTTATTCTATTTTAGTTCAGCCAAGAAAACTGAGGCCTACTGGGTTCCCACACCATCAGAATGACCAAGGGGTCAGTGTGTCAAGGGCAAAGCCCACCCCACCGTCCCTTCTGCCCCACTCCCTCCTCCCCAAGCTGTGTCTGCTGCAGTCCTGGGGGAGCCTTGGAAACAGTCACTACAAAACACACTGTGGCAGTACATGTGACCAGGACAAATTTCCATGAGCTACAAACATGGAAAGAACTTGACTTCCTGCTTTTATTCATTCTTTTACACTTCTGTGAACACTTTTCAAAGTTTGGCTTATTTTTTTTTCAGGCCCTGAATTTGTAGACTGTGTTTACCACTATATATTAAAAATAAAAATCATTCTGTTTATGGAACACGGCAATCAGTGACTGAAAAGAAGAAACTTCTAACGGTTTTCATTGTAGTCGGATACAGTCTTGTGAAACTATGTCATTCAAATCTATTCATTAGTGAAAGATGGTTTTACATGCCTTTGAAGTAAAAATACCTTTTATCTATGGAGTTTAATTGAAAGCCTACCAGAATAAAAACTGTCACACGTGGAGCTGGTAGATCCTGCTAAACGGAACACTAATGAAGATGAATCTGAGGTTTGTCATCAACTGCATGAAACAAGACACTTTCATCACGAAGAGAGGGGAATCAAACACAGGAAAAAGGCTTTGTCCTTTTCCACCCATGGGATCTACGTCGTCAATTATCTCTTGCAGATAATTATTCACGCTTATGCACTTCTCTATCTCTGCTTCCGTGAATGTCTCTAAACAAGTTCTTGTTGCCAATAAATGTCTCATGGAATGAGCTGCTAAAAGAGTTAGTTAGAAACATGAATTGCTCCTGAAGGTCCCTGGGCATCCCATGTGCTCACCAGGAGCCTCACACAATGTGACTCATAGTCCCCAAGCAGGCGGGCTCTGCCTGAAACCAGCAGGCAAGCGGACCATTTCCTGTGTTTAACTCCTAGAGGAAACTGGAGCACAGCCTTTTATCACTTTTTCTTTTTTTGAGATGGAGTTTCGCTCTTGTTGCTCAAGCTGGAGTGCAATGGCACAATCTCAGCTCACTGCAACCTCCGCCTTCCGGGTTCAAGCAATTCTCCTGCCTCAGCCTCCCGAGAAGCTGGGATTACAGGCGTGCATCACCACGCCTGGCTAATTTTTTTTTGTTTGTTTTGTTGGTTTTTTTTTAGTAGAAACAGGTTTTCACCATGTTAGCCACGCTGGTATCAAACTCCTGACCTCAGGTGATCCGCCCACCCCAGCCTCCCTTATCAACCTTTTATACACGATGTGCTGCAGAGGCCTAGACATTTCTGTCAAGTATCCATGAGCACCCATTTGTGCAGCACAAAATCACTTATAAAGGAGAAAGCACTTCAAACTCTGCAAAGATGCCTCAGGACGCAGCATTATTCAGTGTTCTATGTTGCCAACTGCCTAATAGATTTCAAATTTAGCTTCTTTGTTTCAAATTCATGGAGGTAAATTAGGACCAAGAAATTCTTTGACTTAGGACACATGTGTTATTTTAGTTATTAAAAGTATTTATTTAAACTACCAAAACAATATATGTTTGCAACAAAGCACAGAATGTACAGGTTAAATAACAAATGGAAATCCCCTTTCCATAACGTATCCGCCTAACTGTCCTGAATCTCAACCCTGCAGATATTAAAAATGTTAATGGTTTTAAATATATTTCCCCATTACATTTCTTGGAATTTAAACACACACAGAGTGAGACAGAGAGAGAGCGAGAGTGAGAGAGAGAGAGAGAGAGAGGAAGATTTCAATAATGTTAGTGTGATAAAAAGCTATGGCCATACGTTCAGAAAGACATTAATTTTAAAAGGGTGGTGTATGTGTGTGTGTATCTAAGTATTTGTCTGTGGGTGTGTGGAAAAAGTACAGAAATGAAGGAGAAGTGGGCAATTTTTGAAGGATGATGTTGGGCCAGTAAATAAAGATACACAATGGGAGAGTTATATGGTTTGGCTGTGTCCCCACCCAAATCTCATCTTGAATTGTAGCTCCCATAATCTCCCACGTGTGGGAGGAACTGGTGGGAGATAATTGAATCATGGGGGTGGTTTCCCCCACACTGTCTTGTGTTAGTGAATAAGTCTCACAAGAGCTGATGGTTTTACAAGGGGTTTCCCCTTTCATTTGGTTCTCTTTCCCTCTTGCCTGCCACTATGTAAGGTGTGCCTTTCGCCTTCCAGCATGATTGTGAGGTCTCCCCAGCCATATGGAACTGTGAGTCCATTAAACCTCTTTCCTTTATAAATTACCAAGTTTCAGGTACGTCTTTATCAGCAGCACGAAAACAGACTAATACAGGGAGAGAATAGAGCTCCCTATCTGAGATAAGACCTTGCTGTCAGTATGGCCTTGGGGCTATATGCTGCAATCATCCCTATACATAGCTTAAGATAGACAATACTCTCACTCTTTCTAATGCTGACTTACCAATTTTGAGTCAAAAAAATTACAAAACACCTAGTTCTGTGTGATGGGCTGCCTAAATTTCATGAGTAAGTTCTCCTTTCTATTTGTTGGAAACAAAGCACAAAAGTCCATTTTATATTTAAACATTATTTTGAATTCAAATTTCAAGGCATTTTGAGATCTGTTATATCATCGGTGATTCTCAAAGTTTTTCTAGAAAATCTAGTGCTGCTAGATGCTAGTGGAGGAAAGGCATCTCTGGTTAAGTTTATTGTGTGTTATGTGGCATATATTGATCTTGAGAGGTAGCGATGCACATTGAAGGCCTTAGAAGCTTTGGAATAAAAAACATGCTTGATAATATTTTTAACGCTATTTTTCTACGTGTTTGTTCAGAAAAATTGTATCTACCCACCTATCTATTAATATCTATCTACTTATATGTTTATACCCTTATTCTCACTGAACCTCCATTTCTTCTATGTGAAATGGGTACAATGCCACAGGATCACTGTGACAGCTTCATGCGTTCATGACCACATGGTGCTCTGGATCATATCTGGCATAAAATAAGCACTCAGCAAATGTGAGTGACTGTATCAGGCAGTTCTCACATTGCTATAAAGAAATACCTGAGACTTGGTAATTTACACAGAAAAGAGGGGCCACGCATGGTGGCTCACGCCTGTCATCTCAGCACTTTGGGAGGCCAAGGTGGGCAGATCACTTGAGGTCAGGAGTTCGAAGCCAGCCTGGCCAACATGGTGAAAACCCATCTCTACTAAAAATACAAAAATTAGGTGGGTGTGGTGGCACATGCCTGTAATCCCAGCTACTGGAGAGGCTGAGGCAGGAGAATTGCTTGAATCTGGGAGGCGGAGGTTGCAGTGAGCCAAGATTGTACCACTGCACTCCAGCCTGAGTGCTTTTTTTTAAAGACTCATTCTCAAAAAAAAAAAAAAAAAAGAAAAGAAAAGAGGTTTAATTGGCTCATGTTTCCACAGGCCCTACAGGAAGCATACTAGCTTCTGCTTCTGGGTTCTGGGGAAGCCTCAAGAAGCTTCCAATCATGGTGGAAGGTGAAGGGGAAGCAGGCACGTCTTACATGGCCAGGGCAGGAGGAAGAGAGAAAGTGGGGAGGCGCCACACAATTTTAAACAACCAGATACTGTGAGAACTCTATCATTATACAGTACCAAGGTGGATGGTGCTAAACCATTCATGAGAACTCTATCATTATACAGTACCAAGGTGGATGGTGCTAAACCATTCATGAGAACTCTATCATTATACAGTACCAAGGTGGATGGTGCTAAACCATTCATGAGAACTCTGTCCCCATGATCCATTCACCTCCCACCAGGCCCCACCTCAACACTGGGGATGACAATTCAACATGAGATTTGCTGGGGACACAGATCCAAACCATATCAGCAATTAAGCAGACACAAGGTGGATTTTAAGACATGCTTCAACATGCAGTCTGGTCTAACGTATGCCAGCGTCAATGATAATCCGGCTGAAGTGCCCAACTGAGGCTTCCCTTTAAACTAAAAATAATCAGATACTATTTTATAAGACTGACTCAGATCGATAAGTCTCAAATAGAACTGAGAATCCTGTATGTTTCCCACCCTCCTTCACATTTGTTTCACCTACAGTAAATTCCAGCTGCTCACACAAAAAGAGAAAGTATGCAGATGGGTGTATTTACGTATGTGTGTGATTGTGTATTTTACATGTTGAGCTGAAACTCAGGGAAATTGGGCTGTTTTCTTTTCCTGTTTCTATTTATTTTCTTAGTTATTAGGTTGAGACCTGTCAGTATCATTCACTTGACACTTCCGTGCAGCATGGACCACAACACACTCTTCTTGCCCTGGCTCACACACACAGCCCTTTCTACACATCAGGCTATGAGCTTCCAACTTTCTGAATAACAAGATCTCTATTTCCTTGCAGTTTGACACTCTGTTCATACTTGATATCCCTGTTTATTTGCTTAGTCAACCCCACTCTCTTCCAACATCCCTACCACACTCTTTCCTTATGCTACTAGATCTTCAATTGGCCACAGTGACCATGCTCATTTATTAATTTAAAAAATATTTAATGACTGTCTGCTCTGACCTGGCCTGTGCTGGGTGTTGTAGCCCCTAACGGGCAAACATTCCAGTCTGTTATATTTGCTTCTCCCCCTCTCTCTCCAGCACTCACAACACAGGCTGAATATTGCAGCAGTATGTGTGAGAAGTACACATGGATGAATGGAAGATGGATAATATTGTATAAACAGAGAGTTGAAAGCAAGTGCCCCATCTGAAAGACAGTTATACTTACACAAATGAAAACTGATACTTTTCTTTTTGAGATACTTTATAATTTCAAGATGCATTTATGACTCCATAGGGCAATAGGGTCCCATAATTACAACCATGATCCTTTGGGCCCTGCGTTTTAGACTATGGCCCCCACAGCTCTTGAGCCTTTCAACACACTACCATCCTGGGAGAACCCTCTGGGGACCCCCTCTAACAGGCCTGATGCACCTGGTGAAGTTTCTGCTTAGAGAGGGGTCACAACTCAGCCTGGATCTTCAGGTAAAAGGTTGAAACATCAGGTATTCCAGGCTCACAACATGACCCATTCTAGGAGACTCCAGCTAGGCTCTGTTGTTTGACAGACGATGGCCAAGTTTGTCTTAAATGAAGGCCTAGGTTGGGGCACGTGCAGATCCGGGCAGAGAGGTCAACCCATGGGATGCACCTGGGACATGCCAGGTGTGGACCCTTGAGGACCTCATGACTGCCTTCTGCAGGGAAATAGACAAGAAACCAATCAGACCTGTCCACTGTGGGGCTTTGCCTTGGTGAAGACAAACAAGAAAATGCCTCAGTTGGAGAAAGATCCTATGAAGGCCATCCTGAGAGGTAGGGAGAGGAGAGTATTGTGAAATGAAGTCATCCAAAAAGAGGATTTGGAGGCACGGTATTAGTGAGATCATACCAGACATGAGAATGACTCTGGGCTGAGCCAGTGAAGGAACTCCAGCAGGTAAGCATTGGGAAAAGAGGCAGGAAGAGCCGATCTGGGGTCAGCTCTGGGATTAGGTTCTTAGCGGAGTTGGGCTTGTCACCCTTGGCAGCTAGGAACCCGTCACTTATATGATCATGCACCACAGGAGATCCATGCTTCTTGGCGTGGTTCCATTGATACCTGTAATCATCAAACCTCAAGCTCAAGCCTGGCTGTATCACCAGGGGCAGCCAGATAGTAGCTTTGCAGACCATATGGTCTCTGTCATAAGCACAAGAATAAAAGCAGCCACAGGCCGTATGTGTCAAGTGTAGCATAAACATGTATAAACAATCAGATGTAGCTTTAAATTCTTTCTTACAAAACATGCATTGGACTGAATTGGTCCTGAAGGTCATAGTTTGCTATCCCCTGAAGGAGTCTGTAGCTTGTCTGAATATGAAAATAATTATGCCAAATGTTTGGTTAAAACAAAATGACACAGTAACAACACTTCAGTTTTTGCCAGTAAAAGTAGGAGAGTCAATAATACACGATGGCTAAGAACTCAGTCTCTAACATTAAACTTACTGGAATCTAGTCTATAACCAATTCTTAATGGTATAAGCCTGGGAGAGTTTCTTGGCTTTACTAAGCCTCGACTTCTTTGTCTGTAAAATGAGAATAAAGAATAATAGATGAATTTACCTTTTGGAGTGTTCTAGTGATGCAGCAATAATGTATTTAAAATGCAATGATTAGAACCTGATATGTGTATGGGTCAATTTATATGAACGATTGTTATTAGCAATATGTTCTCCTATCATGAACTTAGTTGGAAAGACATAACCTCAGGTGAGATAAACCTTTGGTACAACAAAGCCTGCTTGATAATCTCATTACCAATAGTACATTTCTAACTTCTTGTCACTCTCTGATGGTTCATGTTTTTGATGATCACCTTTTCTTCAGCTGGTCAGGAGCCTTGAAGTTCCAAACTAATAGGACAATATTAGCAAATAATTAACTTACAGATTGTTGTCACAGTAATTTAAGAATGTTTAGCCAAGGAAACATCTGGAATGATATCAAATATGTTCTAAAATATGTACTATAATCTGGCAGATTAACTTCATGGAGTTAAAATTGTCCTATCATGGTTCTCAGAAAATCGCTTGAGTTTGCTTTACTGCTTGGGATCAGATTATAGCACTAAAGTAAAGGAACACTGATATCCTCCTTGGACTCTGACCCAGACTGAAGTCAGTTCTCATCATTTGCTGCTAATCTTTGTACCTCTTCATAGAGATTTTCTTAAATTCCAAAAGAGTAATTTTCTGATAAGGATAGTAGTAATATCAGCTAATGTTAACTTCCTAAAACTATATAGTGAAACTTAAGCTGGAGAAATGCCATCTCCTTTGCCTTTGGAGGATCTAGAACTATGGAATAAAAATGACTGCATGTTTATCATGTTTCCTGATGGGAAGTACACTTCACTGACCGGTAGTTAGCCTCATGAACTCTTAATTACTTCCAGAATTATCACTTCTTGGAAGTGATTACACCAGGTCAGGAAGACCATTTTATTTCCCTTTATTTGTACATTAGACAAGGAATATCTATGCTGATTATTAGTTATAATAAGCTATCCTACCTTTTGGTGATTTATACCATTCATTTGTCTCTTGCAAACCTCTTAGCAAATTTATAACTAGGCACAATTACCTGACAGAAAGTGTGGCAAATGCTGTTCTGACTAATTTACATGTTTGAATCTATTTATTCTTCACAACTTCCCTAAGAAGTAGGTGCTATTATTATCCTCATTGCAAGGAGACCCACAGTCAGATGGACACAATGTGATATGCCAGGATTTACCTTTATGGCCTGGGTTTTAATTGCTGTGTTACAGAGATATTCACATGTCTCTGAATCTTTTAAACCAACTTTTTAAAGTACTTACAAATGGTATTTTAAGAATTCCACTATAACAAAAGATTTGTAAATTTCTTGGAGAGTAATTTTCTTTAACAGTGAGAGTGATAGATGTTATCTGGAATGAGGATATTGTGCTGGCCCTCAGACAGCTACATAATTTGTCATAATTATAAATGTACAGGCATAGGCTGGCAGAGGGCTCTATAGTAAATGGAATTCTATTCTGAAATGAATACTTAAACTGGTAGAGATTTGCACATAAATATTAGGCAGAGTTAATGCTTTGGGGATTATAGATATGTATGATTTTTAAAATACCCAGGCCATCAGCCAACATATCCTTTACAATAGTGGAAAGAAAATGAAACTAAGGTGGGACTCAGTGACTCACGCCTGTAATCCTAGCACTTTGGGAGGCCGAGGCGGGTGGATCACCTGAGGTCAGGAGTTCTAGACCAGCCTGGACAACATGGTGAAACCCCGTCCATACTAAAAATACAAAAATTAGCTGGCCGTGGTGGCAGATGTCTGTAATCCCAGATACTCGGGGCAGGGGTGGGGGGAGTGGGGGGGGGGGGCGGGGCGGGGGGGAGCAGGGATGAAGCAGGAGAATTGCTTGATCCTGGGAGGCAGAGGTTGCAGTGAGCCCAGATTGTGCCATCACACTCCAGCCTGGGGGACAAGAGTGAGACTTTGTCTCAACAAAAAAAATAAAAAAAAAAAGAAAAGAAAAGGAAACTAAAAGGCTAAAAAAAGATGAATAAGGCAATAAGAAAAAAAAAGAAAAGATAAAGTAGTTTGAGAAAAAGACACAGAAAATAAAACTCATCTTTGCTAAAATCCATAATAACAATTTATGTAAAAATCCTAGATAAGAATTATTAAAATCCGAGATCTAACTAAAACAAAATCAAAATATGTTCCAATATATTTTTTATATGGTATACTTCAGAGACAAAAAGCAATTCTATTCATGGCCATAAACTCAAGGTTATAAAAATAAATTAGCACAACCCCTAAGAAAATTCACCCACTGACATACATTGTAACCACATAACTTACCATTAAACCAGATAATGTAGTGACACTTCTGGCATGCATTAAATCAGATAATATGGCAACACTTCTAGGGTGCATTAAATCAGATAGTATGGTAACACTTTGAGGATGCATTAAACCAGGTAATACGGTAACACTTCTAGGGTGCATTAAACCAGATAATATGGTAATACTTCAGGGATGCATTAAACCAGACAAAATAGTGACATTTCTAGGATGCACCTTGCCCTCACACCAGCCTGATCATTGCACATAGGAGACTCAGAGAGTTCTTACCTTTAATGTAGATTCCAAACCTTATATTGGGGGGACCCTGTACATGCTCTGTAACTCTCTCAGCCTCAGTTTCCTCATATGCAAAATGAAGGAAAAATATCTTTCCAACAGAATTCTAATGTTGATTACATGAGCCAGTATGGTATATTAAATCCTATACATTAATTCTTATATGTTAAATTATATGGTCTAAAGTATAATGTTTGGACTATAGTAAAGACCTTATAATTTAATGTGTGGGATTTACTATAAAATTAAGTATATACTGTATTACAATATAAAATATGATATGCATTTACATGAAATATTTTACACTATATGTTTTATAAGTATTAGGTTGGTACAAAAGTAATTGTGGTTTTTGCCATTGAAAGTAATGGCTTTTATTACTGGGCAATACATGTAATATATAATTTATAAGTAGGATTTTATACAGTAATTAAATAGTGTTAAACTATTATTACATAGTATTGAAATATTAAATGCAAATAGTATTAAAATATCAAATGCAATTATCAAAATTTTCCTTGTCCTTAAGTCACATGAAGAAAAACCTCATGGAAATGGAATGTCTTGGATTATAGACAAGTGATCTTCTCCAGAAATGGCAGTTGCCATGTGTGTTTGGCAGCACTTGGCGAGGCCGGGATGGTCAGGGAAGATACGTTGGAGAAGGATCCACCTACTGTAGTGGGCAGGAGGGGGCATTTCCAGGAGGAGGGAACCAACCATATGTTATAGTCATGGATCCAAGTATGAAACCATTGTTGACAGTTCTGGAAGGTAGGTGGCCAGAGGTTGCATGCTCAGTCTCTGAAGGAAGATGTTCAGCACTCCAATCCTGGCTCTACTAATGGTATGAGGAGGCAGCTCCTTCCAGCATATGACTGTCAATTGTTAAATTTTGAGGGAATTTGTGAGCCAGTCATTAAAGCCAACAGTTATTAGAAATTAATGGTTATCAACTTATAATTATATAAATCACATTTAAAAAGTAAGAAACACTCAAAACTCCTCACATTCTAATTATTTTTAGTACATCAAATTACTGCCCAGGGTCTAGCTATTGTTTGTGACTAATGTACCTGTACACTGGGAATCTATAAGACCACGTGCTAATGTGAAGTGCATTATCTTCCCAGCCCCATATTCCATGACGTCAAGTTAGTAGTTTAAAGTCAGCCATAGTTGTAGCATTCGCATAGTATCGATACTATAAGAAGTTTCAATTTAACAAATATAATTTGTATGAGTCTAAGAAAGACTCCTATAGGAGAGAACTTGGATGTACCTTGAAAACACTGTGCTAAGTAAAAGAAGCCAGATAAAAAGGTCACACACTGTATAATGCTACATATACACAATGTCCAGAATAGGCAAATCCATAGAGACAAAAAGCGGATTAGCAATATCAGAAGCGAGAAAAGGAAGAATGGGGAATGAGTTGCTCACAGGTACAGAGTTCCCTTTGGGGTGATGAAATCATCTGGAATTAGATAGATGTGATGGGTTGCACAACTCTTTGAACATAATAAAGACCACAGAACTATACACGTTTTTTTTATTATACTTTAAGTTCTAGGGTACCTGTGCACAACGTGCAGGTTTGTTACATATGTATACATGTGCCATGTTGGTGTGCTGCACCCATTAACTCATCATTTACATTAGGTATATCTCCTAATGCTATCCCTCTCCCCTCCCCCCACCCCACAACAGGCCACGGTGTGTGATGTTCCCCATCCTGTGTCCAAGTGTTCTCATTATTCAATTCCCACCTATGAGTGAGATCATGCAGTGTTTGGTTTTCTGCCCTTGCAATAGTTTGCTCAGAATGATGGTTTCCAGTTTTATCCATGTCCCTGCAAAGGGCAGGAACACATCGTTTTTTATGGCTGCGTAGTATTCCATGGTGTATATGTGCCACATTTTCTTAATCCAGTCTATCATTGTTGGACATTTGGGTTGGTTCCAACTCTTTGCTATTGTGAATAGTACTGCAATAAACATACGTGTGCATGTGTCTTTATAGTAGCATGATTTATAATCCTTTGGGTATATACCCAGTAATGGGATGGCTGGGTCAAATGGTATTTCTAGTTCTAGATCCTTCAGGAATCACCACACTGTCTTCCACAATGGTTGAACTAGTTTACAGTCCCACCAACAGTGTAAAAGTGTTCCTATTTCCCCACATCCTCTCCAGCACCTGTTGTTTCCTGACTTTTTAATGATCGCCATTCTAACTGGTGTGAGATGGTATCTCATTGTGGTTTTGATTTGCATTTCTCTGATGGCCAGTGATGATGAGCATTTTTTCATGTGTCTGTTGGCTACATAAATGTCTTCTTGCTCATGGATAGGAAGAATCAATATCGTGAAAATGGCCATACTGCCCAAGGTAATTTATAGATTCAATGCCATCCCCATCAAACTACCAATGACTTTCTTCACAGAATTGGAAAAAACTACTTTAAAGTTCATATGGAACCAAAAAAGAGCCCTCATTGCCAAGACAATCCTAAGCCAAAAGAACAAAGCTGGAGGCATCACGCTACCTGACTTCAAACTATACTACAAGGCTACAGTAACCAAAACAACATGGTACTGGCACCAAAACAGAGATATAGACCAATGGAACAGAACAGAGCCCTCAGAAATAATACCACACATCTACAACCATCTGATATTTGACAAACCTGACAAAAACAAGAAATGGGAAAAGGATTCCCTATTTAATAAGTGGTGCTGGGAAAACTGGCTAGCCATATGTAGAAAGCTGAAACTAGATCCCTTCCTTACACCTTATACAAAAATTAATTCAAGATGGATTAAAGATTTAAATGTTAGACCTAAAACCATAAAAACCCTAGAAGGAAACCTAGGCAATACCATTCAGGACACAGGCATGGGCAAGGACTTCATGTCTAAAACACCAAAAGCAATAGCAACAAAAGCCTAAATTGACAAATGGGATCTAATTAAACTAAAGAGCTTCTGCACAGCAAAAGGAACTAACATCAGAGTGAAGAGGCAACCTACAGAATGGGAGAAAATTTTTGCAATCTACCCATCTGACAAAGGGCTAATATCCAGAATCTACAAAGAACTTAAACAAATTTACAAGAAAAAATCAAACAACCCCATCAAAAATTGGGCGAAGGATGATAACTATACACTTTTAAATGATGAATATTATGGTGTGTGAATTATATCTCAAGAAAGCTGTTATGAACAAACTATTCCTTCTGAACTTCCTTAACTATCCTGCCTATCTGGAAATGCAGTGAGCATCTGGGTAAACTTTAGAGAAATAGGGAGTATGAAAAAGGAACAAAATATAAAGTGGACATCTTTTCCTAAAAAAAGGAGTTAATAAGTTATTTCATCTAATTTACTTTTATCACAATAAAGATACCATGAATGTGTCTTTGAATTTTTAATTAGTTGTGTCCAGATAAAGGCTAAAATGCTATTTAGAAAGCAATTTAAACAATAAAAACCCCAAAAGCATGATTTCGGAGCAAGTTAAAGCAGCCATGGAGTCAGGGAGAACTTTTACCTTATGTTTGTATATTCATTGTCTTTGGTTGTATAAATCATTGGCCCCTGAACTTGACAAAAAAGATATCATAGAATGTTATTGTTCTTAACAATACAATTCAAAGGTAGACATTATATATATGTTATATATAATAATATTTATATATTATGTAATATAATATATAATTATTATATACTATATTATATTTATATACTGTAATATATATAAAATGTGTATATATACATTATATATATATAATGACTCTCTCAGAAAACAGGTTTAAGTTAAATATTGCAACACATCTTAGGTTTCCATTGATTTGCAAACATTTGTACCAGCACCAGCTGTTGAATGCCTTTCTGAGCGCTGCCATGCACATAGCTAAATTTGGCAGTTTAAAACAACAGAAATGTATCCTCTCTCCAACCTGGAGACCTGAATTCCTCAATCAAGATAAACAGAAGTTGAATTCTATCAGCCTATAGTTGATGCTTATTTCCTTTTCTGTGGATCAGAGAAACTTCAATGGTTGCGTGATTTCTATGTTTTTCTATGTCTGTGAAGCCACGCTCAGTGTGTAAACCGAGAATTATTGAAAAGCCTAGAGCAGGGGTCCCCAACCCCTAGGCCATGGACCAGTACCAGTTCGTGGCCTGTTAGGAGCTGGGCCTCACAGCAGGAGGTTAGTGACAGGCAAGCATGACACAAAGCTTTATCTGTATTTACAGCCACTCCCCATTGCTCTCATTACCACCTGAGCTCTGCCTCCTGTCAGATCAGCAGTGGCAATAGATTCTCATAGGAGTGTGAACCCTACTGTGAACTGTGCTTGCATATGAGAGATCCAGATTGTGTGCTTCTTATGAGAATCAAATGCCTGATGATCTGTCACTGTCTCCCATCATCCCCAGATGGGACTATTTAGCTGCAGGAAAATGAGCTCAGGGCTCACACTGACCCTACATTATGCTGAGTAAGTAATCATAGTAGAAATAAAGAGCACAATAAATGTAAATGCACTTGAATCATCTCCAAACCATTCCCTGTCCATGGAAAAATTGTCTTTCATGAAACTGGACCCTGGTACCAAAAAGGTGGGGACTGCTAACCTAGAGTACTAAGAATTCATTTGTTGCCTTCTAGTTTTCAGGCATCTGAGTAAGAAAAACATTTTCATCTTGTGATCCTGGTCAGGAGATATGCACTCAGAGGAGAGGTGAACAGATGCACAGGGTCAAAAGCACAACAGTAACCTGTGTTCCCTTTGCCCACTGAGGTGCCTTAGTGCACACTGTGCTGAGTGGGATTGTGTTGAGCAGCAGCTGGAAATATGCTGGACTCATATGAGGACCACAGGCCTGTGGCAATGGGATTTAGAGCTCATCTGAGATTGGGAAATTAAGAAAGGAACCAGAACAGTTAGTCTGTCCAAGTCCCTGCAAAATTATGTTTTTGCAAAATGTCACTAAATTACCATAGTCCAAACGTTCCCACAATTACATAAAATAAGTATGTTAACTCAAACTAGTAAAGTAGTCTCATGCAAGATATATGCAATGAATAAAAGATGAGACTTCTTCAGCTATACTGGTTCTTTCAAATTCTAATAATATGTATTCCTTTTATTCAAATGAAAGTTTTTATTTGAGTTTTAAAATTGTAATCATGATTTGTTGGGACTTCTGGAATGGTAGAAGACATCCTCTCTCCAAAACAGGAAAGAAAAGACAGATGAAGCTATTAAAAAAACAACTCTCTCAGAAGCCTGAAAGCTCATAACCCATTGTTGAATGAGAATGCTGATCACATGTCTTCAGTTTTGGTTTGCACAGCTTATTAAAATAAATTAATTATTAAAATAAAATTTTTTACCAGAGTCAAAAATAGCACCATCTGCTCATCACATACTTGTTAAAAGTCTATTTCCACAATACCAACCATTGTTTCTGCAAAATATCATTACTTCCTCTATGATTGGGAAGCTGGGTCTGGATGGTGTGAATATAGAAATAACATCAGGAAAGAAGAAATACACACTATTTTCTTAACAGCTTTGTCAACTTTTTGATTTGTACTGGAAACATAATGAAAGCAGCCACAATGCATTGAAAAGTCTTTGTAGAGGTTTAGGGATTGTGTTTTGTTTTTTCCTCTCTTTTCTTGTTGCTTTTTTTTTTTTTTTAAACACTGCATTTGCTTGGCCAGATGCAATGTTCTTAAATACCCACCAGCGCCGACTCCCCTCAGGGAACTCAGTATAAGGAAGCATGTGGGAAGCCCCTGGGTAGAGGACAGTGCAGGTTATGCAAAGATTATTTATAATGAATCAAAGCCCTAGCACAGGCAGATGGTTTATCTATGGCATTTGTACAGTATACACTGAGTGCACTTAAATGTAATAAGGGAGCTATAATATGCTAGTCAATTTCCATCTAGTTAAAAAATCATGCGCAATTAATTCCATCGAAATATTCTCTCTAGCTTTATAATTCTCAGTGCAATGCTTTGTGCAAAAGGCTCACCAGGGAATTTTCTCTTACTGTATTTCTCCAGAGAACATGCTTAGGAGTTTTTTCCCTACTGTTATTGGGTCTCTGTTCTTTCCCGCCCCTTGTGAGTAATCAATGACTAATAAGAATTATAGACAAAGGACTGAGTTTTTCTCTCATGTAAAGAGAATAATAGGAAAAACACACGTTTTTATTGCCTTTTCGGTATAGATCTGCCTGAGTCAACAGGAAATTACACAGAAGCCTGCAGGTATAAAGCCAAGACAAGGTGTGGGCTGCTTGGTTGCTAACAAGTGAAGTCAGGTCACTTATATGGCATTGAAGATACAGAATAAAGTCATTGAGGCCACAAGAAGCAAGTTAGTTATCACAAAGTTGAGGGTATAAACAACCTCCCATCACGAACGTGATTTCCACCATAGGTGAAAGGCCATTTGGCCATGTAAGTTTCCTTATTCAACTACTATCTCAGTTTTTCAGTTTCCATCTTCAGCTATAATTTCTTGCCTAGCCTAGAGGCTACAGTCGTTCACATGCTGAGACAGCCTAGAACTACAGCAAGAGAGGAAGGACAGACAGGAAGGTCACTAGATTTTAAAGACTCATGTCCTTTTTGCAGTGCAAATAGAAAAGTTACTATGTCTGGCCATAAAAGCAAATTCAATAGAAATGAATAAATATAATAAAAATTCCAGCTAGATCCTCATCCCTGAGCCGGAATGGGCTCTCCCTTTGTTAGAGAGGGGGATTAAAAAGTTAAAAGAACACACCTTCACCAAACAGATTTTCTGCTTCATGCAACCAGGCAGACTAAAGGAGAATTATAATGGGAAATGGTTTTTCACCATATGGTTTAATATCATTTAATATGGAGGCTGGTGCCACCTAAAATCACCTTTCACTGCAGCTGAGGCACACACTGTCTACCTAGGGGCACCAGTAAGCTCCAATGGCTTCATTTTACCGTCTAAGAGAAGTGATTTATCCAAGATGTATGGAAGATAAGAACACACGACACTAATCTCCAAGTTGATGGTGGTTCTGCCATATTGATCATCTTTAAAAACACCAAGACATTTAGGAATTTTAAGTATCGGTATCCAGAATACTAACTACTTGGAGTATGCAATGACATACTCATTTGAGTGCTAGCTATGGGCACAAGATTCAGGGAGATATTGGTTTATAGAACAAGTATGATACCTGCAGTTTTGGAGTTTTAAACTTCGTGTTGGATTAACAGAAAACAATAGCAACAACAACAAAGCCCAATTTGAAGGCAAAGCAAAAGCATGCAATTTTCTTCAAATACAGTAAGACTCCATTTGTTACTGAGAACAGTTCTTGCCTTCATCAATTCATAGATCTCATTCACTGAAAACACACGGTCCCTCAATTTGACTCAATCTCTTCATGATGAAACTGCATCATTTACATATGTTCAGTATGTTATCATTTAATCGAACAGGCAGAGGATAGTAGTAACTTGATTTTTAACGATATAGTAAAAACACATTTAATTGCCCCCTTTTGACCTATAGAAAATCAATGTAATTTTACATTAAACTTGATTTCAATTCTGTTAGATTGCTAAACATATTTCCGGGAGTATGTTTAAGGATGTGAAACAACACACGCAATATTAAAATGCATCTAGACAGGGATCATCTCGCCCTGATCCCAGGACACCATTTGCACATGGAACTCTCATTTGCTTAATGGGAAAGATGCCCCTGCAACAGTGAGGGAGCTGCCTGCAGGAAAGAGGAAGGTAGGAGGAAGGGTTACAATTACGTTTTCCCTATCATTAGTCTTCATTCTTGAATTCATAAGTCAAAGCCGAAGTTTACATTCCTCACAATGCTGAGACATTAGTGGAGTGTGGAAAAACATCCATCCTCTTAGACTGATAATGTCCTTAATGTGCCAGGAGGCTTTGTGTGCTGTGCCTCATGGCCAATTATACAAGTTCATTTTTCCACACCCGTCTCTAGGTTCAGACGTGAAGTCCACGTCGTGAATGTAAAAGCAGACCCCTATGACCTTCATGAGATGGGTTTCTAAACACACTTAGAAGCAAGCCCCCACCCCCACAATCCTCACTGTACACACAGAAAACAGACAGCTCTCCTGGGATAATTCAGTATAGCCCAAATCCTAAACCAATCCCCAAAACTAGAGGTTTAAACTGATAGCTCGAGGCCATATTAGCCTCCCATGATTGGTGTCTCAATCCTTTTGTGTTGGCCTGTTCAAAGTTTAAAAAAACTTAATTACCTATTTAAAATGAGGAGTGGGGTGAAAACATCATATCAAATTCTAGGTTTCTGTCTTCTCTTGTGAAATAAAAACAAAAACATAATATTTGCTTATGATACTACATTGCTGCCTGGAAACTACTAAAAAAAAAAAAAAGAGTATTTATTTATTACCTTTGCACAGGGCTTAGACTGTTCCTATTCCCACTGTCTCCAGTCTCCATGATTCCTTTAAATCAATTGATCAATCCATCAATCAATCAAGCACAAACATGCATATTTTTCATGTACTTCCTTCTTATATGATTACATAAGTCCTTCTACTTATCCCATTTATTTTATTTATTCAACTTGAGCTGTCTCCTTGGAACACTCTTCATGGTTAAACATGGAAGCTCTACATTTCAGTGCCCTGAGTTTGAGTCCTGACCTTGATTTGTATCCACGGCATGACCTTGGGGAAGGTCCAGAAGTTTGGGGAGCCTATTTCTTGAACTGTAACATGGGGATAATAATAGTAGCTACCTCTTTGGGCCACTGTGAGAAGCAATGAGATACTGTGTAGGAAACAGCACCAGGCCCGGGGAAACCCTGCAGTGCTTGCTGCTGCTGCTGATGTGGCTACTGTCCCTGTTGCCATTCATTCTCTCATAAAGTCGGTTTCAAAAGGAAGGCTCAAATGCACCATTGTCCTTCCCTCTGCCTTCATCAAGCACAGAAACAGAGGGAGACCGACAGCCACACCTGATATTTACTATCCTGACACTGTCTTCCCCACAGCCTTGGGCTCTAAGCCAGAGGAAACCGGCAGTGCTTTCTTGTGGGGAAGATGGGGCAGGCCTGCCAGGCAAAAGGGTTTTGACACAGCAGCCTAAAAATAAGAAGGTTTCTCAAAAATTATGATGGAGAAAAGGAGAGATTCTGTAAGTATTAGGTTAGTGCAAAGGTAATTGTGGTTTTTGCCATTATTTATTTATTTATTGTTATTATTATTTTTTGAGAGGGAGTTTTGCTCTTGTTGCCCAGGCTGGAGTGCAGTGGCGCGATCTCGGCTCACTGCAACCTCTGCCTCCCGGGTTCAAGCGATTCTCGTGCCTCAGCCTCCCGAGTAGCTGGGACTACAGGTGCCCGCTACCACGCCCAGCTAATTTTTTGAATTTTTAGTAGAGACGGGGTTTCACCATGTTGTCCAGGCTGGTCTCAAACTCCTGACCTCAGGTAATCTACCCACTTTGGCCTCCCAAAGTCCTGAGATTACAGGCGTGAGCCACCATGCCCAGCCTATTTATTTATTTATTTAGAGACAGAGTCTCCCTCTGTCCCCCAGGCTGGAGTTGAGTGGCGCTATCTTGGCTCATTGCAACCTCTGCCTCCCGGGTTCAAGCCATTCTCCTGCCTCCGCCTCCTGAGTAGCTGGGATTATAGGCATGCACCACCACACCCAGCTACTTTTTGTCTTTTTAGCAGAGACGGGGTTTCATCATGTTGGCCAGGCCGTTCTCAAACTCCTGACCTCAAGTGATCCACCCGCCTCGGCATCCCAAAGTGCTGGGATTACAGATGTAAGCCATGGCACCCAGCCTTGCCATTACTTTTAATGGCAAAAACCGCAGTTACTCTTGTATCAAGCTAGCAGGTTCCTTCAAGGTACTGTTGTAGTAGGTTCCTTGTACTGTTCTAGCAGGTTCCTTTGGCGTACTGTTCTAATAGGTTCTTTCGGTGTACTGTTCTAGTAGGTTCCTTCGACATACTGTTCTAGTAGGTTCCTTCAGCATACTGTTCTCCTTGTTGGAGCTGCTGATACCTGGCTCTGCACCCTGCTGATCCATTCCCCAACAGTCACCAGATCCACTTATTCACTCATGTGGAATTTCTGTTTGATTTGGGAACTGCTTCGTGACAGCACAATGCTCGATGCTGGGATGGTTGAGCTGAAATGACACAAACATGGTCCCTATGCTCAGGGGAGGTCATTCTAGGGGCAAGGAGACTGCAATAAGCAAATAAACTAATGATGTTTCAGATACTGGTGAATATTATTACAAAAATAAACTCCAGACAATAGTTTTTAAAGATCCTTGGGGAAGGTCTCCCTAAGAAGGGAAATCTGAATGAAGAGTTAGTCAGCCATGGAAAGACCCAGAAGATGAGACTCTAAGCAGGTGACCCAGTGCAGAGGCCCTGGGGTTGGCACCAGGTCCCATGTTCACTGATCAGATGGGCCTGCGTGGAAGATGCCAAGCACACATTATCTCATGCAATTATGCCAACAACCCAGTGAGATGGATAAACTATTATCCCCATTTTGAGGATGAAGAAATGGAGGTATGGGGAGGTTAACAGTTCCCCTGTAAGTGAGGGAAAGAGAAATTCAACTTAGGTAGTGTGTTCTTCCTTCCAGAAGTGAGATGCTCGGTTACTCAGCTCTGCAGGCCAGCTTCGTATTCGTGAGCCTGGCGTTCCACCTGACTGACCCATGGTCAGCTCAGCCTTTTCCCTGTCCACCTCAGTTCCAATTGCTCCACGTCTGGCCACCCCTATGAAACTCACCAGTTTTGATTTCTGTTCAAATAACCTTGGATAGCAAAGGGACTGCTATTGGAGAACGAAGCCATGCTGAGCACAGACTTCAATAAAAGATGGATCTCACGTTTGTGAAAGAATATTCCAAAGTGGTACACGGGGGCTATTTCTATTTTTTCTGTTCAGTGTTCATGGGGTTTCCCCTAACTCTGTGCATGAAGACTGTAGTTAGCTTTTAGAAAAACTAACTATGCCATAGCTATACAAACTTCTTTTTCCCTTAAAACATGAGAAGCCTTAGTTGTAAAAATAGCTGTGAAATCTTTATTATTTCTACTACTTGGAAGAGGAGCTTGCATAATCCACTCGGGTTGTGTATACATGATCTCCAGCCCTGCTTAGTTGTGAATTGTCTCAAGAAGAAAATATTGGATATACTACCCACTAATCGCCCATTAACAAGCACATATGTGTTGTGATACAAAGAGCTCTTTAAGTGGATTAATTGAAAGCATCGCTGAATGAGCTGGAGGATTTCAGCTAATGACTTTGAAAAAGCACTTGAAACAATTAATGGTGACTAACGAAACTAAATAGTATAATAAATACCACTGTCGACATTTTGATAGGAAAAGTCACCATACAGAGGTCGTCCTTATTTCAGAAAGTAGAAGCAGCACCCAGGAGAAGTTTAAAGTCAGGACAGTCTAACAGAATGATCTAATTCTTGCTTACTCTTAGTCCCAAAAAGGCAGGCTTTCATGGTCTGGATAAAAAAGTGTGGAGTACATACCCTAGACCCCAATCAAGTCCGTTCCTAGCCTGCAACGTTTGTTCTGTCGTCTCGCACAGTTGGGAAAGGCATCTTCAGTCTTCCCACGTACATTTTCTGGAATTGTCTTTCAAGGCACAGAAGCCTAAAAATCTGTGATGATTGGCCAGGCGTGGTGGCTCACGCCTGTAATCCCAACACTTTGGGAGGCCGAGGAGGGCGGATCAGTTGAACTTAGGAGCTCGAGACCAGCCTGGCCAACATGGTGAAACCCCTTCTCTACTAAAAATACAAAAATTAGCTGGGTGTGGTGGCAGGTGCCTATAGTTCCAGCTACTTAGGAGGCTGAGGCAGGAGAATTGCTTGAACCTGGGAGGTGGAGGTTGCAGTGAGCCAAGATTGTGCCACTGCACTCCAGCCTGGGCAACAGAGCAAGACTCCATCTCAAATAAATAAATAAATAAAGCAAAACAACCTGTGATGCTCTAGTAGGGTCTCCTTAATTCTCTGGAGCCTGATGTGGAGTTCTTCTTAATGTCTTAGATCTTGTTTGGACTTATAAAATATTTTAGTTTTATCTTTTTTTTTTTTGAAACAATATCTCACTCTGTCTCCCAGGCTGGAATGCAGTGGCAAGATCTCGGCTCACTGCAACCTCTGCCTCCAGCATTCAGAGGATTCTCCTGCCTCAGCCTCCTGAGTAGCTGAGACTACAGGCACACGCTGCCACCGCGCCTGGCTAATTTTCGTATTTTTGGTAGAGATGGGGTTTCACCATGTCGGCCAGGCTGGTCTGGAACTCCTGACCTCAAGTGATCTGCCCGCCCCTCAGCTTCCCAAAGTGCTAGGATTACAGGTATGAGCCACCATGCCCAGTCCTGCCCCTCCTTTTTTTAAATTTAGCTTTTATTTTAAGTTCACAGATACATGTGCAGGTTTGTTCTTTAAGTAAATTTGTGTCATGGGGGTTTGTTTTATATGTTAGTTTTTTTGATTTCACTAATTTTTGTCCATCTTACTTCCAGTTGTGTTCAGTAGGAGTTTTGGTTTTCTAAGAATTACAATTTAAAAAAAAATTCATAGTTATTCATATGCTTATTAGCTATTTCATCTATTTCCTGATAATTAATTTTTTGAATGTGCCTTCAAGTTGAAATTAATAAATCCAGTAGGATATTCCAACTACCTCTTACCTCTTTATCATCTCGGAGTTAGCACAAATACATATCTGGGTCGTGACGGTAATGGGCGAGTGTGAAATATAAACTGAAGCTCATTTTCACAATGATACAAATAATAATAAGGCCAGCCCGTCCTCTGTCTCAAACATTTTCCTCGGGTCCTGAGGATACCACCTATTTCCAAAGCAGACTGGCCAGTTCAGAACAGAACAGATATTTTTCAGTCTTTGCAGTCGTTGTGGCACTGATGCAGGGAAGGTTAATAAAATCCATAGATTAAAAAGCCACTGCCTTTTTTTTTTTTTTTTTTTGCCATCAACCACTGAAAGAGTTACTAACAATCACCGATATTTCATGTTTTGGGTTTTGTTTCCTCCTTAAAAGTTGACAGATTTTAAAGCTCAGAAAAGTCACAGAGCAGACAAAAGGAGTAGAATCTTAAAAAAAAAAAAAAAAAAAAAAAAAAAAGTCTTCTGATGAGAAAGCAGAGTTTGAGTCCACTTTTAAAACAGGAAATTCAGATTACCTTGAATAAGCAGCTTCAGCAGTATTTACATATCAGCAGCTGATCTCCGCACAGTTTTCCTAAGTGCTCTTGCCTACTTTTTTGACTGTGATAATTACTACTACTCTAGAAAACACCTTCCTCTATTTCAGGGACAACTTGAGTCCTAACGCCAATATACAGTAGAGGGGACTGAAGTCCTCCACACTTGTCCTGCAGACTGTGCTCATTCCGCTGAGCCCCGAGCTGTCTGGGGGAGAGGAGCTGCCTGTGGCCATTTCCATTCTCTCCCTTCCGCTTCTCTAGCGGATAATTCCTGCCGGCCGTTTAACACTCCTGCGGGAGTGCTGGGAAAGGAAGAGCACGGTCCCTTTAAATGATACGGAAGCGGGGAAGGAAAGCGCTGGCTAGAAAGGGCCGGGTCCCTGGCTAGGCCTCTAGCCCCAGGGACCTAGGTGAGGACGGGCACTCCTGCTTTTCCAAGACCACCCTGGCCCGCCACGCCCCCGACCCTGGGCCTGTAAAAACCCAGGACCCTAGCAAGGCAGAGACAGAAGCTGCTGGAGGGCGAGAGGAACGCTTCAGTGGAAGAAGACAGAAGCGGCTGGTCATGGAGAGCACGTCAGCCGAAGAACACACCTACAGACGCCGGCTCGCCCGCCGGCTCCCCGGCAGGCCATCGACCAGGGGGACAAAGTGGAGTTTGGCCTGGGCAGCAGGAGGACAGCCCGGGCACCCACCGGCCCAACTCCAGGGGAAAGCCATCTCCCTTCTGGAGTCGCCTAACTCCAGGGGAAAACCATCTCCTTTCTGACTCTCCTGTCGGCGGAGAGTTACTTCCACTCAATACAACTTTGCAGTCATCCTCCAAGCCCACGTGTGATCCGATTCTTCCTGTACACCAAGGCAGGAACCCGGGGTACAGAAAGCCCTCTGTCCTTACGACAGGGTAGAGGGTCTAATTGAGCTATAGAACGAGAACTAAGAGCGCACTCTGGAACACACGCCCTCTGGGGCTTCAGCTGTAAACATCCACCCCTAGACACTGCCATGGGGTTGGAGCCCCACAACCTGCCCATCTGTAGGCCCCATTAGAGGTACGACCAACGGGGCACTGAAGAAGCGAGCACACCCCATCGCACGCCCTGCAAGGGGGACAGGGGAACCTTTCCCATTGCAACACCACCGCTGTGGCTGCATGTAGCTGCTATAAGAAAAAGACCCCATTCTTTGGCACAGCTGAAGCAGGACTCTTCTCGTTCTTCTCCCGGTAGGTTCCTCCCCGTGGAACTTTATTATCCTCATCTGTGTTTTTTGCCTGGGGCAGCTCCTTCAGGTAGCCAGTTCCTTGTTGGACTTGCCCCAGGGGTTAGATGGCAATTCAGGTGGTTCCTACAACCCAGAAGCAGGACAGAATCTTTTGTGCGACAGTATTTTGCCTAATTGCTTGAAGGCCCTTCATTCCTAGGGACAAGTTGACATCAACATTCAAATATAATGAAAATTGTTGAGCATCTTTCCTAGGCCACTAGGAAGGGGAAAATGTATGGTGCTACAAATCATAGGCTTTTACTAGCCAATGGGTAAGTGGGGAAAAGGAGTCTTTTTATTTATACTTGTTTGTTCTCTTCTAGATATTACAGATGTGTAAGATAACACTGAACTAATGGTATTACGTCCCTCTCTACTTAGTTTTTACTATTGAAAGTATTCCTCCTTCATATCATCTCAGAAAATACATAGTGATAGGATTACGGTGACAGTTCCCTTTGGTCATGAGAGCAAAACGCAGAGCAGTGGAATTAAAGGACACCTGGAACTTAAGGCCTCTAATCAGGCCATGGAGATACAGGATGGTACATTTGGGGACATTCTCCAACCAGGTTTTTAAGGAAAAAATCACATTATTTTCGAGGATGTACACACAGGCCTTATAAACACATAAACAGTTTCCAGTAAATGGCTCTTTTGGGACCCAGTTTTAATGGTAAAATCAGTATGATGTTTATTTAACCAATGTTGTGGGTAAACCAGATGCCCTGCCTCTGGTATCCCTCAGATTCTCTTTTTCTTCTGTGTCCAGACACAGGGCTCCAGCCCTTCCCCTCCTTACACAGTGGGGATGTCAGCACCACAGCCTCCCTTTGCTTCTGTGCCTGGGAGGAAGGAAGCTGCCTGCTCTTGCTCCTAGTCCTGCCTCTCCCTCCATCTCTGGGTGCCTGTACCTCCCATCATAGTACTGTTTTGTTTTGTTTGTGTCATAGTAGACACCACCCTGATCTCATTTAATCACCTAAAGGAGATACTTAAGCAATGCGGGTGTCACAGATTCACTTTAAGGATGCAAGAGTAAAGAAAGGGTCTAAAACGAGTAAATACAATAAAAATCTTGATAATAGGGTGTAACTGTGTCTCCTTTGTTAATAGGCAGGGTGAGGGGGGGAGCAGGAAGTAACTCAGAGACAGAAAGTTAAGGGTGCAGACTGTAAGAAGGGCTCTTTCTCCCCACTCCCTCCTTCCATCCATCCCCTCCCCTTCCTCTCTCTTTCCTGCTGCTCCTCCATCTCTCATCTCTGTTCCTAGAAGCTGCAACTTCAGATCCACCATTTCTCCTTTATTTCTTTCAAGATATAAATTAACTGTTTTGCTAAACCACTTTTCACCATACCCAAAGCTTTATATGTTTTTCAACAAAGTATATTCAAGTGGTTCCCTAAATAAGAGTTCAGAAAGTCTAAGATGAATGGAAATCTTCCCATAACATATGGAAGTAGGACAAAAATGATGCTTTACGATAACAAAACAAACACAGAAATAAAATGTCCCATTCCTACGGGAACTAGTGCTCCTAGGTGTCATCAGAAAGCCGGCTCTATTAAGTAGGCTCCCCATTTCCCTTTCCTTTTTATATCATTTTTAAAAAGCATGAAGTATTGCTAAATTGGAGTCAGCTTGGCAAAGTCTTACACTGTCCCAGGAGTTATAGGTATGGTATGCCATGAATATTTTAGACCGTGAAAGACATTTTCTACTTTAGGAAATTACCATAGGTGTGAATTATGGTCCTTATATGCTGTGAGTAGCAGTTGTTCTTTTCAGGTATCTCTATTTATCTATAAAATGGGTACACGTCACATTTTCAAGTGGTATTTATAAATCACCGTGTTCTGGTTTGCACAAACCCTCCCGTGCTGCAGTCGACCTGATTTACTCATTTGTTTTTTTCACTTCTCTGTTGATGCGGCCCCTGGAAAACTGCACAAATTCAGTTTTAATTGAACCCATGATCAGTGCTACAAAGGGGGGAAAAAGGGAAGGCCTGTTATGTGACAGATAAGTGTTACCTGTTTTCCTAGTTTCAGTCCTGAACATGTCTCCGAGTGACGTTGGAGGCCTAAACAATGGATAGGGCAGGCAGGTGAAACCCATCTTCCCACCGAGCTTTACAGACTAAAGTCATTTCAAGCTCCATTAAATCATGATTCATCTTTGCTTGGCGATGGACATATTATTCTGACTAAATACATTTGTTTCGAGGAGCTGATATGCTTCGAAAATTGTGTGTACAAGGGCTGGACAGGACATTCTAGTTATTGTGAGGGTTTTAAAACTGGTGAAAAATGTGCCCGTGGCTAAGAATAATGTAAATCCTGATATGTTAACTTTAAGCAACACGCTGAGCCGTGACAGTATTTAATTATTTAGCTGTGGTAAGGCAAAACGTTTCCAGGTCGGACATACTGCTTGACTTGACATTCAGAAATTTAATGCTGCCTTTCCATAGAGTGACACCATTTGACAAGGCCAGGACTCATGTCACCCAGCCTGCTCCTGCCTGCCCTGACCTCCTCCATTAATGCCCTTGTTACTGATATAAAAGGGACACATTTAAATGTTTCACGAAGAAAAAGCTCCTGAAGCTTTCAGGAAACATACCCCAAGGTCAAGGAAGTTTGCATTAAGAGCAATCTGACCTCTCTTTCATCCTTTTTTATTTTTTTAATTCCAAAAAATTACTTCATTTGTAGTATGCTTCTTTAAGTCTATAGTTGCTTCTCAGCTAAGTTAGAGATCTCAGTATTTTTATGAAAGCACAGAAACAAGGCAGAGACGGTCCTACGGTTTCTCTGCACAAAGCCACATGCTCTCTTATAGCTCACAAGTAAGATCTCTTTTTAAATAACAATAAACACTGTTGATTACACACCTTCTATGTGCTAGGCTCTAGGCTGTATACCAAGTGCTTTAGGGATTTTGTCTCATTTACTTCTCAACTTTGTAATGAATTATATGGCTAACGTTGATGGAGAATTTATTATCTGCCAGGCACGCTTCTAAGACACATGACTTGGCTGGTGCGGTGGTTTATGCCTGTAATTCCAGTACTTTGGGAGGCCAAGGTTGGTAGATCACTTGAGGTTAGGAGTTTGAAACCAGTCTGGTCAATACAGAAAAACCCTTTCTTTACTAAAAATACAAAAATTAGCCTGGCGTGGTGATGTGTGCTTGTAATTCCAGCTACTTGGGCGGCTGAGGCAGGAGAATTGCTTGAACCTGGCAGGTGAAGGTTGCAGTGAGCTGAGGTCATACCACTTCACACCAGCCTGGGCGACAGAGAGAGACACTATCTCAAGAAAAAAAAAAAAAGGGGTGGGGGGAGGAAAAAGGAAAATAAATATACATGATTCATTTTTTAATCTTGTGAAGTAGATGACACATTTTGGTTTCCTATTGTTGCTTTAAAAATTACTATAAACATAGATGCTTAAGAGAACACAAATATATCCTCTCACAGTTTTATAAGCTAGAAGTCCAACACAGGCCTCCCCAAACTGAAACCAAGACCTTGGCAGTCTTGAGCTTCTGAAGCTCTGGGATGAATCAGCTTTGAACTTAATTTAGGCTTTTGGCATCATTGAGTTCCTTGAGACGGTAGGGCCCAGGTTCCATTTTCTTGCTGGCTGTCTTCTGGTGGTCTTTCTGAGCATTTAGAGGCCACCCATATTCCTTGGTTCATAGCATGGCCTCCTTCCTCCATCTCCACGGCAAGTCCAGACCTTCTCACACTTGTAAAATCTCCACTTTCTCATCTGTCTCATTTGAACTCTGCTTTCCTTTTCTGCTACATATCTTTGACTTACAACCAGAGAAAGTTCCCTGCTTGTAAGAGCTCATTGATTATGTTGGGACCACCCAGATAATCCAAGATAATCTTTCTGTTTCAAGTTCCGTAACCTTAATCACATCCGCAAAGTCTTCTTAGTGGTGTCACAGATCCTGGGGACATCTTTGGCCCCTGGTATTCTGTCAGGGCACCTTTAGTCTTCCAGTTCTAACAAGGTTAGAACTGAGGCTAGCTATAAAACAATTGCTTGCCCATGAAAAAAGAGCTTATAAATGGTAGCACCAGAACAACACAGATCTCCCTTACCTCCTCACGTATACATCAGTAACCTGCAGCCCACACAGTTTATTCAGTGCCTCAGTTCTCCATCAAATGCACATTTATATTCCGTTTCAAACATGGTTTCCATTCCTGAGAAATCATCAGTCATCAAACACGGGAGGTGAATGGGCATCCAGTAGAAATATAGTTAAGTGTTTGGTAATGCAAACACACTATTATTTTTGACCAACATTTCTATCATTTAAAAATATTTGTAGAATTTCTTTTACAATAAGTTTTTTACCACATTTGTTCGTTTTAGACATTTTAAACCAGCTCACAATGGCTGATGCAACATTAGCCTCCATGGGGCTTCACCAACTATATTTATTATATTTGAAGACATGTATGTGCTTTCAGTGGTTTTAATCTTTATAGCATTTAAATACTCTCCTGAAAAAGTAAAAATCTTAAGCTACTTGAATTCATTGTGCAAACAGATTAAGAGCAAGAGTCGTGATAAGACTGCTTGGGCTCAAACTCAGATTCTGTCACCTATTGGATGTGAGACTGTGAGCAGCTTACTTAGTCTCTTTTTATCTTTGTTTATCCATCTAGAAAAGGAGTGCAGTAAATAGTACCCAGCCCATAAGGTCATTATGAGAATTAATGGAATTTAGACAGCATTTAGAATACTGCTTATCATGTGGCAAGTCACATGTAGGTGTTTGGTACTTTAGATGGGAAGGGGTTATTTTTACAATATTATTTTGTTCCCTAGCTCTACTGATTATTTTTTAAATTTCTAATCATGACTCAATATAATAATTATAGATAGACATTTTGATATTGTGTATACATATGGAGGCAAATGTTGGGGTTATTGAAGTCATTCAAGCTATTTGTTTCAATAATTAGAGGCTAAAATGGATGCTTTTGTAAGCTCTTGTTTTTGCTGTGTGTATGTGTGTATATATATTTCATTTTATTATAGTGTTTATTTTTATTTGCTGTCGCATCACCTACTTATTGCTCATTCCTGTTTCTTGATTTGCTGTTAACTTATCTTCTGTGGGTTTAGACACCAAATGGCCAATCGCACAATATTAATGTGCAAAATAACTTCTAAGTTAGTAAGGTGCTAAAGGGCCTTCCTATATGTATAGAACGTGAGCTTCATGAGATTGGCTACTTTTGTTTTGTTAGTTTTGTTTGATTTGGGCAGGTATTTCCACAGTGTAAAAGAAGAGGCAGGAGAGGAGAGTTGGAAGAATTGCCCCCTGAATCTGCATGTGATGGGAAATAGGAACACTCAAATTAATGATTCCTTCACAGAGTGATTGTCCATGATGCTAGCCAAGAAAGCTCAAGTCTCACCACACTAACCTGTATGGTCATTGTCTTTCTGAACCCCCATCCCGATCGCTTGCCGTAATTTGGATGGCATTAAGCAGTGCTCACCACAGTGTAGTATGTGCAGAATTCTTACTAACCTCATTGAGTTCACTAAGGCATGACTGAGTTATTGACATGTATGTGAATTTACTAATTGGTCTGCAACCAGAGGCCAGAACTAGACTGGAAGAGAAACTGATTCTGGATAACACTTTACATAGACTAACATGTGTCTATATCAAAGACCCAGTGACTGGTGAATGTCAAAGATCCTGGGGTTTAATGATCTTAGAGGTTTCCTGGTTTACTAATCTCACTTTAATCCTTTGGAAAAACTCTAAATCAAGGTAAAAGATAATTAGAAAGATTATGGAGTACTTGGCAGTTACGTTCTCAGTTCTACAATTTCCATTTTATTTTTACTCTATAATTCATATTTTGTCAAATATATTAATCATGTTTCTTAATATTTACAAAATAAAATTTAATGAGTCTGCTTCTGTTGATTGTTTTTTCTCTTAGTCTAGTATATCAGAATTACTTTGGTGTTCTTATATCCTTTAATAAAATTTTGAACATTTATATAAAAAAATTGAGACTCTGGGTGTCATATTTTTCCAGAGAGATTTTATTTTAGCTTTGACCTGCAGTTAGATTGGGTGCAGTTAACCTTCATCCAACCATGGATTGAGTTGATTTGGGGTCTTACATCCAGTAGGTAATGGAATCTGAGCTTGAACCCAATATTCATTTTTGTCTGTATTATTTCTGGTTCACTGTTAACCCTAGGCCATAGCCATTCATTGCTCCCAGTAGAGAGCCCAGGTTATTTGTATAAAGCCCCAACTTCTGGGTAGGCCTCAACACTAATGTTTGACCATGTTATAAGCACAACCTAAGCTCAGCTTCTCAGCCTTATAGAGCCTGCTTTCTGGTTGTGTTCTTACCACCTTACCCTGGTGAGTTTAAGAGATGGCAGATGTCTTACAGGCAAACAGAGGCTCAGTTTTGACTTAAGCCCTATATTCTCCTTGTCTCTGGGATCACTGTCTGTCAAGAGTTGGTTGCCTTGGAAGGTCAGAACACCAATTCCTGTCTCTCAATCCTCTGAGGCTTCCAGAAGCTCTGCTGAGCTGTCACTTTAGACTGAGCTTCTGCTCAGCCTCAGGGTCCTTCCTTCTTGCAGTCACAGTGAGAAAATTCTTCAAGGAGAAGAGTTTGGGCTTCATATCAATGAGTTTTTCTTTTTCAAAAGATCTTGTCTAAATCTTAGCTACCTTGGTATCTTCCTGACACCTCGAAACACTATTATTATTATTATTATTGTTATTATTTGAGACGGAGTCTTGCTCTGTTGCCAGGCTGGAGTGCAGTAGTGCGATCTCGGCTCACTGCAACCTCCATCTCCTGGATTCTAGCAATTCTCCTGCCTCAGCCTCCCGAGTGGCTGGGACTACAGGCGCATGCCACCATGCCTGGCTAATTTTTGTATTTTTAGTAGAGATGGGGTTTCACCATGTTGGCTAGGCTGATCCCAATCTCTTGACCTCGTGATCCACCCGCCTTGACCTCCCAAAGTGCTGGGATTACAGGCATGAGCTACCGCGCCCAGCCAAAACATCATTATTTTTAAATTCAGCTTTTGTAGTTGTTCCCAGTGGCAGATTTGGTTCTCTGCAAATAAATCCATCAAACTGAAAAAAAAAGTTCTTTCCCTACAATTGCAGTAAACGTTTTCTCTCATCTAATACCTAGCTCATTGATTCTTTTATTTTTATTTTTATTTGTTTTTCACATTTCTCTGGTTTAGTTAGACTGATGCATATGTCTCCCAGCCTCTCAAAGGTTAATTCTGAGCAGAGAGTCTCAGAATCAGTATTGGACGCACATCTGAAAAAGAAAAAAAATGCTTTCTCAATCATCTCATTCCAAATACAGTCATAGCATTTGGAACTACATGTTTATTTCAGCTCCTTCAATGAGTCTATAAGAAGCTAATTTTCACTTTGATTTTAGGGCAATAAAACACATCACGTAACTTTTCCATCTTCAACAGAAGGTTTTTCATTAACATCTGCAAGAAACATTTCATTGGCATCTAAAGTGGTCCTTAAACCAGGGCCTAGTGAAAGGCAGGACAATTCTTCAGTGATTAACATTAGCATTTTTTTCTCAACTGAAACACTCCTGGAATTGGAGAAAATGCCATTTAAATTTTAAGGGTTTGTTTCTGATAAAGTGGTACAGGAACAGCAACTCAAAACCTGCAATGCTGCATGTTTTCTAATTCATGTCACAGCAGTCACCCTCTTCAAGTAGCTGTGCCCATGACTTCATAAAAGGAGCCAAAAATGCTGATTCCCCATTACGTTAGGTTTATCTTTTCAAAACCGAGAATCTAGAGTCAAATAAAGTCAAGTAGAGGCATCAATTTTGTTTTCCATCAGAGACACTGTTTGCAAACTACAGTTGTGAATGCATTTATATCCAGTTGGAACACTTGATGTTGAAGAGCTAGATTTGGTACACTGAGTTGGATTTTGGTGCAGATAATTTCCATATTCCCTGCATCCAGTTTCCCCTATTTATTTATTATTTTTGAGGCAGGGTCTTGTCTTGCTCTGTCACCAAGCTGGGTCTTGCTCTGTTGCCCAGGCTTCAGTGCAGTGGTGCGATCATGGCTCACTGTAGCGTGGACCTCCCAGGCTCTGGTTTTTCTCCCATCTCAACCTCCTGAGTATCTGGGACTATAGGCGTGCACCACAATGCCCGGCTAATTTTTGTATTCTTTTGTAGAGACAGGGTTTGTCATGTTGCCCAGGCTGGTCTCAAACTCCTGAGCTCAAGCGATTCACCCGTCTTGGCCTCCCAAAGTTCCAGGATTAAAGGCGTGAGCCACCGCACCTGACCTGGTTTCCGCTCTTATAATTGCCTTTTTAACTGATGATATCTGATTGTACTTCTGCCCCTGTATCATTTTTTTCAAGTGGAGAAAACAAAATGTTTTAAAATAATAAAAACTGGAATTGAAATATAAAATGTCTAATGAATATCTATTTGAGTTCTGGATACTTAAAAACCTTTTATTATATAAATTAAACTGAAATTGTCAATTAGTTCAGGTTTCAGTCATCACTAAAATTATACCTGGGCATTAGTTCTGTTTTGGAGTAGATTTAATGCTTTGGAGCTGCCTGATGAGAGAGATGATTGCTTCATTCTCTCATTCCAGCACTTTGAAGCATTATTAACTCTCCCCGAAAATGACCACAGTCCTTCTTTTTTGCTGGTAGAAAGATCAATGTTAATTTTTTAAAATGCCTTATCAAAATTATAGAGGCAAATAAATAAAAGACATCATGGGTTCAAATTGGAAAATAATACTAGAAGCAGATAGGAAAAAAAGCACAGATTGTTTTGAAGAAAAATTTACCAAAGTGATACATGATGGAACATTCGTATTATCAGGTTTTCAAACTATTCCATTTTTATGAACTTCCAAAAGCACTGTTCCATCCCAGAGCTATCTGTGCTTTGTAATATCCCGGTTTATGAAACTGGTCACTAGGTGGTGTCTCTGGGGCAGCGCTCTCATTCACTGTGTCCTCTTTGAACTTGGGTGCAAAGGGAAAAGCATGAGTTCTCCTCCTGGAAGGATTCTCAGCCTCTGCCTTGCAACTGATGCAGGATTGCTGATACTCCAGTGCCTCCTCCAAAGTGACGGATGGCACTTACCATCCTGCAAGACCCAGTTTGCAGGTGTCACCTGCACCAGCCCATCCACTATTAGTCATATTTATCTTATCCCTTAACTTGGAACCTCTGCATAGCTCCTGAATGTGCCTGTTTCCATGGCAACCACAACAGAAAATCAGGGCAGGAGCAAGGGATTCAGGGTCCATTTGTTTATGATGATTTTACCTAACTCACTGAAATGTGGAAGCACAAGTGCTTGTTTGCAAAAAAATCAATAGCTTTTTTTCCTTTTAAAAAATATTGCCCAAAAATGTTTCCTGTTGGTCACAGGAAAACAAGACTGGTAAGTGTCTGCTCAGCCAGTCCCATGACTCATTGCATTGAGTCTAAGGTAGTGTGTATGTGATGAACAGAAAAAGTAAGTAATTTATTGCATCTAATATACAAGCATGATGTGATTGTTGGAAAATAATTAAATATAATAAAAATGTATATGTAGTATTATTCACCAATAACACAACCACAAAATGAAAGGGGTTCCTCTTTTCCCACTATCCCACTCCCTCAGGATGACTACTGCTAGCATGTCAATGTCAGTGCCCAGCCTTCCAGACCCAAATTAACAGTTAAAACTCAAAGCATATAGTGAACAGGTCCAAGAAAGGAGCACTTGCAAAGCGTCACACTAAAGACATTGAAGACATCTGCAGTCGGTTTTCCCTCTGCCTGGAACATATTCTCTCATGCCTTTGCTTCACTGAAATCTCTGCTAAAATATTGTTTTCACAGAAAGAACTTTCCTGACCATCCTAACTAAAACAGCAACTCTTCCCCCTCTAGTTACGAGTAATTTGTATGTTTCATTTCTGTTTCTCATTCCTTCAGAGCACGATCATTTCCGAAAAAGTTATTACTTCATTGTTTATGTATTTGTTTCATTAACCAGCTTTCCCTAATTGTAAGCTTCAGAAGAACAGAGACTTTGCCCCTTGGGGTCAGAGATATATCACAATGTCACTGTATCAGTCACAGACTAGGACCTCAAAATGCATTTATTAAATGAATGAGTAGATGGATAAATGGTAATCACCTGCTAAGCGAGTCTCTTCTCTCATATCCTGTGCTTACATTACAGCAGACATTTCCAATCACTTGCAGCATTTTGCTTTTTCCACTTGGTCAGCCCAGCATTTGGGAACTCTTCTCTACCTATTACTCCAAGAAGCTACTGGCAGGTATTGGAACTGCTGCTCTATAAGAAAACACCTGTTCTCCTGATCTGTGGCCTAACTTTGCAAACTACAGATCCTTGATATCAGTACATCACATGCTAATAATATTGTCAAAGCAATTTCTATTTTCTTTCATTGCTTTCCAAAGCAGACTCACCTTCAGTCTCCATGAGATCAAGAAGGAACAGTGCAAAGGTGCATGGGGTGATAATGGACCCGTTGCCAGTTTTAGAATCTGGTTCCCCAGCTTGCTAGCATCGTTTTGCTTAAGTTTACTCTAAAATTGGGATGATAGAACTTCATATAGTTGAGTTGTGAGAATTTAATGTTAATAAGTGTAAAGCACTTGGAAGTCTGTCACATGGTAATTTTATATGTTGTTTATTATTATTATTTTGAGACAGGGTTTTGCTCTTTTGCCCAGGCTGGAGTGCAGTGGCATGATCTCTGCTCAGTGCAACCTCTGCCCGCCAGGTTCAAGTGATTTTCCTGCCTCAGCCTCCCAAGTAGCTGGGATTATAGGCACCTGTCACCACACCAGACTAATTTTTGTATTTTTAGTAGAGATGGGGTTTCGCCATGTTGGCCAGGCTGGTCTCGAACTCCCGAACTCTGGCGATCTGCCCGCCTTGGCCTCCCAAAGTCCTAGGATTACAGGTGTGAGCCACTGCACCCGGCTTATTATTATTATTATTGATGTTGTCGGTGTTGCTATTTTTATTGTGTTTTAATGTTCAGTAACAAGGATCCGTATTATTTCTTCATCCATGTCACCCAATACATAGCTTTTCTCTGTTGTTAATATGAACATCAAGTGTTACAGTTGTAAGTTCTAAAGAAGTAGATTTCAAATGTTTTGACCACAACTCACATAGAGAAATACATTTTATACCTTGACCAATACATATGTGCACATAGCCATGTGTACACACACATATACTAAAGCAAAATTTCTCAAATATACATTTACCCTCTTTACCTGCTGCAATGTTGTCAAATATTTTCCATTCCGTTCTATTCTGTTTGGCTCTGTTATCTTTTATTCTGACATAGCATATTCCATCTGATTTACAAAATAAATGTTTGTTTCAACCCATTAACTTTATTTCACACCACTGCTGTGCTGTGACCTGTAGTTTGAAAGACACTACCTTAAAAGCAGACCTGGACTTTTAGAGAGGCAACACTGATTAGATGTTTACCTGGTCCTCCTTCCCTGCTTTCTAAAGCCTTCATCAAATTTCCTATATTCAATTTTTATTTTTCCCCTCTGATTTCAGATTATTATGTTATATTTCTATAAACTTACTGGTTAATTTTAAAATTCTAACAGATTCTTAGGTTTATCCGAGAAAATTTCGTGCATAAAATGCATATATATATATTTAATTTGTTTTCTGGTTTCGGAATATGTTCTTATTGATAAATTCTAATATTCAAAGTGTCTTAAAATCACTCACAGAAAAAAAAAACCCTCAATTCTCAGACTTAGATAATGTTTTCTGAAAAAAAATGGATAGAACAAATGGTCATTAGAACTTTCCACCAGGGAAGCGTATTAGACATGACAAATACAATTTATTTCAAACATTCCTAAGGTTAGTTAGGCAAAAATAATAGTTGTGGTTATTGTTTTTTATTTGAGAAATGCATTAAAAGACATAAAAATATGCAAGATATATTAATATATGGAAACTAATTGACACAATTAAAATGATTCCTGTTTAAATCCAGTTCTGCATATACAATTGAATGATTTTGGACAAGTCTTTGAAGCTTTCACTATCTCAGAATCATGATATGCAAAATAAAGATGTGATTTCTACTAAATAAAGTTATTATAACAATTAATATAATTTTATTGGCTATATTGTAGAGAAACAGTGTTCTTGGGAGAAAGAAGACATTCATGTAAAACCTTCATGAATCATCTAATTAGTTTTTTAAAACTAAAGGGCCTGAAATATTTTATTTCCACAAAAGTGTTTATCTAGGACTTCAAGTTTTGAGCCATGCTAAGCAGTTTACAAGATGAATTGTTAAACAAAGCATCTGCCCTCCAAAAATTTTAGACTTTTAATATCAATTCATTTTATACAATAAAAAATAGATCTCACTTTCACCTGGTTTTTATATAAATTATTACGTTATTATTATTTAATAAAACATAACTAGGTTGTTTCAGAAATATATTAGCTTTTACTATGAGTTATAAGTACAATTTAGAATATGAGGAAAGGTTGTATCAGTAAAGAGACCTATTCATTTAATATTGAAAGAAACTTATACTGATGCACCATAACTTGGACTCCAAGAATAACATTTCACTGAGGCTGTCCTTTATATTTCTATATTTTTGATACTAAGGAGAAGAACCACATTGTAATTCTACCTTCGTAAAGGAGAACTCCATTAGGAAATAGCATTCAACATAAGAAATTTCACTTTACAACCAGATTTTGTATAACTCATTAACTTTTATTGAAAATGCCTAAGGAATCCTTATATTTAAATGTAAAAAGAAAAAAATAAAAGCAGAATTGATAAAATCTTAATGAGGCATTCACGAAAGAAAGACATTTCCCTGGAGCAATTTAAAAGCAATTATTTTTTGAGCGGCAGAACTCTAAGAACATTAATTTCCAATGGTGAAAATTCCATGACTAGTCATAAAGGTCAGGGGATTGTTTTGCTGCTGAAGGTCACAAACAAAAATTTATTTTAAAATAGTCGTAGAAAAGCCTTCACTGTGTTTCACTGCAACAGTAACTTCTGCTCCACGTTGACTCTAGCGTTCTCTTCCAAGTGAGAAGAGGCATTGGTTTAAATCCAGGAAGACTCTCTAGTATTTGGGCTAAGATCAAATGCTCAGTGGAAAAGGTGACAAGTTGTGGGTATTGCAATGGAAATGCATTAGGGAAGTATGTTAACAGAATAATGTACTCTGTATCTGTCCAAGTTTTAATACCCAGAATATACTAATATATTGTGTTATATGTCAAGGGGGAAATTAAGGGAGATGGAATTAAGCCTGCTGTAGAAAGTAAAAAGTTTCCTCTTCAATGTTCCCCTTCTTGTTAAAGAATAAATCATAATTGTTAGAAATAATAGTTTCTTTTAAAGACTAACTTTCTTCAAGCCTCCTTGCTTTGTGCTAATAACTCTTTGTTAAGCCCTATCTTATGTAACTATCGGACATGCTCACAGGCACGTTCCAGCTCACATCCTATGCCCCTTCCTTATTTCAAAATGTGATTGCTTCCTTAAACCTTTCGTAAGCAACTTCCTCTCCTTTGTTCTTTCTTGCACTTACCTATTTAGGAAAGTTTTAAGCTATTAGCAAATCGGGTATCAGTTTAAGACTGTGAGGTCCCCCTCCAGCCAATGGATGCAGGACACAGCAGTAAGGACAACCCAAATGCATAAGGGATAAATATGTCTGCTTTTCCTTTGTTCAGGTGTGTTCTCGCCATGGTTCCAATCTGCAAATGTGCACCCTTTCTGTAGAAAGTAAAGATGGCCTTTCTGAGAGATCTTTTGTCTCCATGCTGACTTTTCTTCGTGGCACCAATTATTTATTTCTAACAATTTTCATATTTCTAACACCTGCTAATCAGTTGATACTAAAACAGGAAGATTATCCTGAATTATCTGGGTGAACGTAGCATAATGACCATGTTCAAATAACTCTTTGAAAGAAAATTAAAATAATGTGGACGGGAGAGGGTGCAGAGTTGGGTCAGAGTGGGGAAATATAAGAAGGCTGTGAGTGCCTGTGGCTGGCTTTGAAGGTGGACAGGGCCACAAGCCACCAAATGCAGGCAACCTGTAGAAGCTGAAAAACACACAAAAAAAGCATTCTCCCTTGAATCCTCCGTAAGTTTCCCAGGCCTGTGACACTTTGCTTTTAGGGCAAAGAAACTCATGTATGGCTTCTCGCCTACAGAACTGTAAGATAATCAATTTGTATTGTTTAAGGTCTCAAAGATTGTGGTGATTTCTTACAGCAGCACCAGAAAACCAATTTAAGGAGTTTCACTGGAAAATCTACGGCGATTAATAACATTTGAAATAAACATACTTTTGAGCATTTATTTGGCAATGAAATACTCAAAAGTATGTTTGTTCTTCGTTTCTTTCCTCCTCCCCTCCCCTCCTCTGCTTCTTTCTCTCTCTCTCTTTCTCTCTCTCTCCCTCTCTTTTAAAATATTTGTTTCCCCAGCATGGGAAGTAAATACAGCACACTGAGTTTTGATGAATCTGTGTTATTCATGGTTGCCCCGCCACCTGGACTGCTGTTATTGATCACTATATTTCTAAGCTAGTATAGACATAGATACATGTTTTATTTCCTGTGACGAACTCACTACTCACATAGTGTCTATTGTTCAGCCTCTGACTGGCTTCTCTTCCCTAATAAGGGTGCTTATGGGACTAATTCTTCTCTGGGCAACAAGTTGGAGGCCCTGCAGTCTAGGCAGATACAGGCATTTCTATTAGGGCTCTTTGCGTTTTGCTCAGTGATCTCAGGTATATGCCTTTCCATACACTAAATGCAAAGTATTCCTTCAAGGCGTTTGCATTCAGTCTGAATAAACTCATTTGTGAAAAAGATGTTGTTAAGCGTTTTTCAATAAAATGTAGGTTCTTGTGGAAGCTATTTTAGACAAGAATACCAGAACATAGTATCTCAACTCAGAAGTCTACTCCGTCTTTAAAAATGGTGCCATATGTAATTACAAATCCTCGGTAGGTCACTCAGCTGTAAAGCAAGGAATATAATTTACTTTCGAAGTTATTTTTTGGCTTTGGCAAAAAATTGGACACTTAGAGTCCAATTTTCACTGGCAGGGATGAGTGGTGTTTCTCTTCACCACTTTCATAGAGGATGGGAAAGAAAAATAACATGTATTGGTCGTCCTTCCTTCCTGCCTATTCATGTTTTCAAGAGATGTGTGAAAAACAGTGCTTGAATTTTTGTTGACAATTCTGTCCTTCTGATCAAGTAAAAAACTCCGAGCAAAAATTGAAGCTGTTGTTAAGTCCTAGTCACACATAACATTAATAAATAAATTTTAGAAATTGTGAATAAGGATATGTTTGGTGAGATTTAGTGTTTCATCTAATAAAATGGTGTTCATTTAGAAATGTGTTACTCATTTAATAGAAATGGAAAAGATCATCCACCTGGAAATTATTATTTTATTCACTACTTAGCCAATAAAAGTCTCTCTTTGTTTTCCCATTCCACGGTAAGAAAAAGTTATTAAAAAATTATCAACATTATATCAACAAAAAGATATAAAAATAATATAACAGGCAAATATGTATTCAACACTTAGCTCGAGGAAAATATAATAAAAAGCACAGAGGCTGTTAAAGACCCTTTTTACTCTTCCAAATTGCATTTTGCTTTTTTCCTTTCAGAATAAAAAGCTGTTCTGAATTTTCTGTTTGTTTCTTGGTATTTCATTATGCTTTTAATCAATAAGAGAAATCAAACCTCAGTAAAGAATCACCGTGGGAAAAACACTTCACATGTCCAGTACGATTGAAGTAGCCTGTTCCCTGTCACCTCTCTCTCTGCTCTATTAGAGCTGTACTGAGAACTCGCCACAGCTCCAGCCCCCTGGCTTATCTCCACCTGAGGAGCAGGAACTGACTCCTTTACTCAGCCAGTCACTTGGCAAACAGGCTTCTCTTTTGCAGCTGTGTCTACCAGGGGACCCTGAAGAAGATATAGGACAATGCTTTTTTTGGGGAAAATGTAGTTCCAAAACCACTAAAAAAATTATAAATGGTGAAATGTTAACATCATGAGGTCTACAGAGCAATGCTCGGTTTAGTCGTTCAAGATCAATTTTAGTCACAATTTTGGGAAAAACTCGTTTACTTCCATCTATAGTCCATAACCCAAGGCTATCAGTGAGTCTTTTTTCGAATGTGTGTGGGGAGGTCTTCCTTCCTTCCTTCCTTCCTTCCTTCCTTGCCTCTTGGTCTCTCTCTCCCTCTCCCCTCTTTCTTCATTCCTTCACTTTCTCAGTCTCTCTCTTTCTTTCTTTCTTGCTTGCTTTTTCTTTCTTTCCTTCCTTCCTTTCTTTTTCTTTCTTTCTCTCTGCCTTTCTTTATTCTTTTTTATTTCTTCTTTCTTTTTCCTTCCTTTTTTCTTCCTTTATTTCTTTCTCTCAGTCTCTCTCTCTCTCTCTCACACACACACACACTCTTTCTTCCTGTCTTTCTTTTGCAACAGAATCTGAGCCCAGATATCAAGAATAAAGAGATCTATTTAACAGCCATGAGGGAGTGCACGGATATGCATGGAGAGCCAGGAATGGTCCACAGCAATCAATGCTTCAGGAATAAATTTGTTTCAATGGATTTTTTTCCATTTCATGAATAACTTTGTTCAAGTCTTTGATGTTCAAGCTTGGGAAGAAAGAATCCCAGTGATGTATTTGGATCACATGATTTTCCCCTGGCCTTTTCCACCTGTGTAGAGAGAGTTTCATCTCCAAAAGGGCACACAGTCCTTGTTACCAAAAGGAAGGGGAATAGACATTGGGTGATCAAACCACAGCTACGCTTTCTAGAAGTTGATAAGTGAACAGACACTAACATGATAAATCAATATCAGTATTTTTTAAGTCTACTATATGCCAAGAAATTAAACTAGATAATGATTTTAATAATAACTGACAATCGAGTGTTTACTACATGCCAGATCCTCATGTTAAGGGCTTACCATGAATGGACTCATTTAATGTTCACGACTACTCTCCTTGGTAAATATCTGCTTTTATTCCCATTTTAAGGTTGAGGAAACTGAGACAGAGACAGGGAAAGTGAGAAACAGACGGCTCACACAGTGAATGAGCAGCCAGAACTCAGGTCCCAGGAATATGGTTTCAATGTCCATTTTCTCAATGATTATTGTGCAGAAAAGCATTTTGACACTCAGAGATTGGTCAAGAGCTCAAATGTAAACATCAACCCTACAGCCTGTTAAAAATTGATCGCCCATAGGGAATATTGCCAGAGCACACAGGCTTACTCTGTCCTGATGATGTGGAATTATTTTTGCTTGATCCCATGAAAACCATGGCTAGCCATGGTGTGGGTTTGTGACATCTGTGTGTCAAATGGAAGCTTGTGTCTTTAATGCAAGAACAAGTGAAGCTCACCAGTGAAGCTCACCACCCAGAATTCTTGTTAGGGAACCAGGCTGGGAGGCACAAATGGGTTCTTCCAAATCATTTCCGGTGAAGATACTAAGGTATCCATGGCGTGAACTATTAGGCAGCAATGATGAATTCCAAGCTGAAAGATTTACCTTTAGCCTCAGAGATGCATGATTTACTCAGCTAACAATGCTCTCAGCTTATTACTCCTCTGGCACTGGAGTGTACTCTGGCACTGGAGCATTTCCTGGGGAAGGAAATCATATTTTGCTTTCATAATTAGCTGATTTGGAGAAATAAGAAAATAATGGAGAGAATTGATGCAGGCAGGCAAGCCCCAAAATTGGGGCTTAGCCCAGGAAGGTTATTGGCTTCACCCAGAAATAATTCAAGGGTAAGCCAGTGATGTGAGACAGCAACATTTATTGAAGCAGCAGAGGTCTTGATCCTTGCAGAGCAGGGCTCCCCCATAGGCAGTGCGCCCAGAATATCAGCTCAGAGGCAGCTCCTCAGTCATATTTGTACCCACTTTAATTAAATGCAAATTAAGGGACAGATTATGCAGAAATTTCTAGAAAACAGGTGGTAATTTTTGGGTGGGTCATTGCCATAGAAAGGGACAGTAACTTCAGGGTGTTGCCATGGCAACGGTAAACTGACACAGGCACACTGGTGGGTGTGTCTTATGGAAAGGTGCCTCTGCCTCGACCTGTTTGAGCTAGTCCTCAATTTGGTCCAGTGTCCAAGCCCCGCCTCCTGAGTCCAGTCCTGCCTCCAACCTCAGTATGACCATGGTTGTTTCCTGGGTGTCTTTAGGATTAACAGGGAGCACACGGGGAGTCACTGCTTCATCACTGTAAACCACACTCAGCTGGAAAACTGAGCTCTAGAACACGTGTTTGTGTTCTGGAAAAATACAGGTGATGGCACTTGAAACAAAAGCTATTTGAAAACTACTAGGAAGACAGGCTGGAATAAAATTCATTTTCCAATTAGGTTTCCTAATAAAAATAGGAATTTTTATTCCTATTTAAATTTTTTTATTATGTATGCACTTTTTTGAGAAACTATCAACAACTCAGCAGATCTCAGGAAAAAATTCAATCAATCAAAGATATTTATCAACTGCCAAATGTATAGAGTGTTTTTTATTTGATTTTTTCATACAAATTTTATTCTTTTTAATGTTCTATGATGTTAAAACAGAAACGCAGACACACGCAGAAAAGAGACATTTCTCCTGGATCAGTGATTCTGAAACTTTGCTATATATTAGAAACACCTTGTGGAGAGGTTACAAATTCTGGTTCCCAGACCAAACTCCGTAACAATTGTCAGAATCTCTAGGGGTGGGAACAGGCAACAGTGGTTTTTGTTTTCTGTTTTTTGAAGGCCTTCCAGGTAATGCCAGTGTGCAACCAATTTGAGAATCAGAGTCCTGGATGTTAGCTCTGGAGAAGTGCTTCTCAAACTTTTGTATATAGTATCAGAATCACCTTGAAAGCTACCAAAAAATATGCATGCCTCCCCTCTTTGAAGCAGGTTGAGGCTCAGGGTCCCACAGTCTCACCAAGTTCCTGGATGATTTGATACATACCAAGTTTGAGGGCCATCATCACAAGTGATCAAAACCTGGACTCACATCAGAGTCAACTGTGGAGATTTTAAAATATAGTAAATATAGTCATCTCCCATCCTGGAGGATTCTAATTTAATTGAGCAGGATAGAGCCCAGGAATATTTAAGTATCATCTTTTTATTGAAACAAGATACGTTTTTCAGACAGGTACATAAATCAAATTATATATGTACTATGATGAATTTATACAAGCAAACCCAACCATATATCCACCACCAAGACCAGGTAACATCATAAGAACTAACCAAGTCCCCTAGTGAGTATCTCCAAAAGAGTAACGACTATTCTGACTTCTAGCACCGAGTGACTTGGCTTGCCATTACCTTTATGCAAACAGTAACACACAGTGTGCACTCATTGTTACCAGGCCTCTTTTGTTCAACGTTAATTTTTCAAAATTCTTCTAATTATTGCAGGTGACAGTAGTTCAGTAATTCTCGTGATAGAATCACATCTCATATTATGAATGCTCCTTATCATTATTGGACATTGGGTTGTTTCTTGTTTGGGGCTCTAGTGAATGTTGCAGATGAATGGTTTTGTACATATAGTCACAGTATTCACTATGAATGTTTTTATACGTGTCTTTTGTGTATGGTTTTGTGCATGTAGTCAAAGCATTCACATATGAATGGTACCTGTCTTTTGATTCACATGTGTAAGCATTTTTGTAAAGTGGAGTCAAATTCCACTAAAGAGATGACTTTCTGAGTCATGGTGCATGCTCATTTCTGGCCATAGTAGATCCTGACAGAGAGCTTTCCAGAACACCCCAGCCGTCTATGAGAGGTCCAGTGGCTCTATGTCATCACCAACACTTGGCATTTGTAATCTCTTCGTTTTAGCAATTCTGGTGGGATGCACATTGGCACCACCCCCTCACTGTATTTTTATCAAACATTATTGACATTTTGCATATAGTCTCTCCTGCAATCTGCAAACAGTGGCAGAGTTATCTCTTTCTTTCCAATTGTTGTATCTGTTAGTTCTTATAACTCTGGGAAAATACTGAGTAAAGTCATGATATCAGGCATCCTTCTCTCATTCCTCATAACAGGCAGAACAATGTCAATATTTCCTCAATTGAGTAAGATTCTGTTTCATATGTTTTGAACAAGTTTTTAATACATTTAAGGAAATTTCCTTCTGTTCCCAGATAGCTCTGAGTAACCGATCATACTGGGTTAAATTTTATTAAATTTTTTTCTCCTTCAGTGAAAGAAATCATGTTCTATTTGTTTGCTTAATTATGTTACTGTAGTGATTATATTGACAGGCTTTTAAAACATAAACTAACCTACCATTTCTATAATAAAGCCAACCTATTCTGTTGCCCAGGCTAAAGTGCAATGGCGCAATCTCAGTTTACTGCAACCTCCCTCTCCTAGGCTCAAGCGGTTCTCATGCCTCAGCCTCCCCTCCCGAGGAGCTGGGATTACAGGTATGCGCCACCATGCCTGGCCAATTTTTTATTTGTGCCTTTAGTAGAGACGGGGTTTTACCATGTTGGCCAGGCTGGTCTCGAACTCCTGAGCTCAAGTGATTTGCCCGCCTCGGCCTCCCAAAGTGCAGGGATTACAGGTGTGAGCCACTGCACCTGGCCCTGAACTCTTTTTATAGTGTCTTTGCCATGTTTTGGGACCAAGGTTATGCTGGACAATAGAGCAACTGTGTACGTTTTTCCTCTTTTACTGTGGAAGAGTTGATGTGACATTGACGTATTTTTTTTTTTTTTCTACTATCTGGAAGCTTTCTAAGCCTGGGTATATTTGTGGAAGAGTGTGGTAAGACACTCTTATTTTTTAATATAATGTTTATTTTTCTTTCTTCTGTTTTTTTTCTTTCCACATTTTTATTCTGATTAGCCTAGCTGCCAAGTTATTTGTATTTATTTTCCTTGCCATTGTAGGATTTATTAAAATTGAAGCAAAATTTATTTAATTAGTTTCGGGAGACTCTCAGAATCTCCTCGAATATTCTTCTCTATTCTCTTTTCTAATTTTGACACTAATTATACACATTTGTCAGGCATTTCTCCATCCCAAAAATGTTTTTATATGTTTAATGTCCATTTAAACTATGTTTTTATGTTTGATTCCTCTCTGTTTATATTTCCATCTGACCATTTTCTACTGGCCTGTATTCCTAATCATTAATCATCATCTCAGTTTTGCCAAATACGCTGTTAAGCCCACATATTTGTTTATTAATTCAAATCTTGTATATTTTAGTAATAGAATTTCATTTGAATAATTGTATAGAGTGCTCTTTTCTGTTAAAATTTTTCATCTTATCATCTATGTTACTGAATACGTTTATGATGGTTTTTAAATAATATTTTATTTTTCTTGCGTTTGGTAATTTCCTTTGGTAAACCTGATAGTTTTTACAACAAATCTTTAATAAGACATTTTTTTTTGAAATGACTTTGCATGAGCTTAGCTTCTGGGAAGCAGTTAGTGTGTATGTATGCAGGCTGCATTTGTTTTTCTATTATCTGATTAAGAAGACTTGAGGCTTGTGTTCAGTTTTTGTAAGTCTTGAGGGATTATTTTTTCTTGCTTATAGGATGCAATCTTTTAGTATAAAGCTTGAGTCATTTACCGGGTTTATGTTTCTTGCTGAGTTCTGAACCCAACTGTTTTTCCTTCCACATTTAGGGATTGCAGAGGCTCTGCTGACTCCTCAGCCTCCTAACTGCTGCTTCCTACCTGATTCTTTTGCCTCTTGGTCTTTATTTATTTATATAAATTTTATATTTTATTTATTTATTATATATAAGGAAGTATCTTGAGAGCCAAAGGAGTTTAGAGATTTCCAGGTTCACTTTTCCTTCCTAACTGATAGGTTGGCTACCCTTAACTGTACATTCAGCCTTCCCTGAACTGTAAGATCAGTAAAAGCTCTGCCTGGCATTTGCTGCATTTTAGTATCACTTTCTATTTAGCATCTCAGGTTTCTACTCTTCACTGCTTATGAGTCAGCAAATATCTCAATGATAAGGCAGAATCAAACACTGGGCTCACCTTGAAGTGCTTCCTTTCTCTCCTAGGGACAATGTTTCTCAAAACCTGATGAAACAGATAGCTTTGCAATGCTTTAAACAAATGTTATTTCCTTTGGTATTTTATCAGTGAATTAATTTAGTTGTTCTAAATGGGAGGGTTGATCTACTGTAAACTGACCCATCATAGCACAACTTAAGTTTTCTGAGAACTGTAATTTTCTAAATCTCCACAAATAAAAATTCCCCTATTTGAATGCATCTCTGCATTATTTTGTCTTCTTTGTGTTCAATTATGGAGCTAGAAACATCCAATGGGTTTAATTAAAATTAATCTGAACTTATTTGGGCGTAAGGGACAGCTCACAGATGAGAGGATAAAGCGAGAGTACAAAGGACACCAAAAAGCATTTTTCAATTCTATTTTGGGAAAGAAAGCCTACTCATATGCTCTGCATTATTCCATACTAAGTTCAAAGACCTACGCCATTCCATAGAAACAAACTATGTTGCATCCACACAATTGAATATTATTTAGCAATAAGAATGAGTTTTCAGGCCACAAAAAAGATATAGAGGAAACTTAGATGCATGTTGCTAAGTAAAATGAGTCAATCTGAAAGGCTGTATACTGTCTGATTCCAACTATATGGCATTCTTCAAAAGACAAAACTGAAGGCAAAATGACTAGTGGTTCCCAGGGTTGGGGGTGGGGAGGGATAAACAAATGTAACACAGGGAATTTTTAGGGCAGTGAAACTATTCTGTATCATGCTATAGTGGTGGATACATGACATTATGTAGTTGTCAAAACCTGTAGAATGTACAACACAAAGAGGGAACCCTACTGTAATGATGGACTTTAATTAATAATAATGTATGATTATTGGCTCACCCATTGTTAACAAATGTACCACATCAATGCAAGACGTTTATAATAGGGGGACCTGGGAGGGGTGAGGGAGTCTGTGGAAACTTTCTTTACATTCTACTCAACTTTTCTATAAACCTATAACTGCTCTTAAAATAGTATATTTAGAAAGGAAGAAAAAAAAACTCCCCAAAACAATAAGTACTATGCTCACAGTATTGCACTATGCAATTAGTCATAACAATATAATTAAATCTTTTCAAGCTTGGCATTTTATAAAATTCCTCTGGATTTATCTGTTAGGTTTGTATTATGCCACTCGAAGTGGTTTTTTTCATTTCTATTTTTTTTTTTTACAACAGCATTAGCTAGGCAAACAATGAAATACATCCTGGTATTTTAGGTGAAAGAGCACATCTGCCTGTATTAAACACTCCTGGGATGTCAATCAAGATATATGAGGAAACCACTTGAGATGGAAGGGATGGAATAAAATGATTTTCACAGGCATCCTCAATTGTCTGCAGCTTTATTGGAACCTAGTTTTGATTGCTGGGATTACCCTGAGCAATTAATTGCTTCTTTTTGATATAAATACCTTGCCTCCATCGGTTCATTCTTACAGTGGAGCTCCACCATTTTTCACATGATGAGTAGCGTGCTTGAAGTGATTGTTCTAGCATCTATTTCCAGGGAAGTTTAATTTATCCGAAGCAGAGAGCTGACCTGACCACCAGCAGGAAAATCTTGTGGTGAGTTGCAAGGTCAGAAGTAGCAATATCTATCAATGAGGGAAAATAACATCCTCTTCTGGGAAAATTCAGTCCCTTGTAGCACAGACAGTGATCCCTAACTCTGGCTAAGCATTGGCATCATCTGTGGAGAACTTTTTGCAGTTATCAACTTCTGGGGGATTTTGATGCAGTAGGTATAAATCTGTGTGCTGCACACACTTACCAGGGAACTCAAATCACGAAGGTTTGGGAGCCACTGGATGGATACGTTAGCTCTCAATAAGCCCTATAACTTTACTGGTCCAACCTTGTTGGCATGTGGTAGCTATAATACAAGCCAACATATATGCTGAGAGATTTTCACCAACACCATATTTCTGTGTGATAAAAGGGAGGTATCTTACATGAGAGTTCTTACAAAGTCTTTTGTGTTACTGAGCTCACAGAGACTTACTTTGAGTGACAATGACAAAAAAATATTGTCTGAAGAAGACACATTAAACCTGCAATGATCTAAATCAATGCAGTTTGGGATGCTTAGACATCACATAACATAATTGGGTAAAGAATAGGAGGAGAAGGATTAGAGAAAGATGGAAAAGAAGAAAGTAGAGGAAACAAGGAAAGGAAGGAAAGAGGTAGTGAGAATCCTGGGTCACAGTTTGAAGAACACATGAAAATGGATTTCATCTAGTAGAAGGCAGGTTGGAAAACTCCAGACACAATCTAAGTAATAATTATTATTGAGAACAGATCCATTTTATCTCAAGTTTAGATTCTAAAGAAAATAGTAGCTTTCCACCAAGATCTGGTTATTCACACCCTTCTCAATCTAGACAAAGGCAGATGTCTGCGTTCCCTCAGCAGAAGGCAACCTATGAATTATTTTACAGCCCTCCTCATTCCATGGGATAAAATGTAATGGATCCATCCACTCTCACTTCTGGTCCACAGGTAATTCCCGCAGGGCTTGCCAACTTGGTGAGACATGCCCCTTCCCTGGATGGCCACTGACATCCAGTCACACAACCTCCTCCACTTCCTAAACACTCATCTTTCACTGGCATATTCAATTATTTTTTAAAGCAACTTTTGTCACAAAAAAGAAATGAGACTCAGGCCCATATGAAATTGATGTGAGGGTGCCCAGAAGACAAAGATGGAAATGCCATGGAAACAGCCCAATCAATAGATGTACTCATAATAATGGGTTTAAAAAACTTAGTTATTTAAGTCACTGAATGTTTATTAAGCACATATTACATGACAGGCACTATAATGGGCACATAGTAAAGACCAAGACAGATAAATTCTATTTTCCTGGTAGTTCAGCTTCTGAAACAAGCAGCACAACCTTGGGTTTATCTCTTCTACACTCTAAAGTAGGATGATCAAAGTCATAGTCATGATTCACTAAGTATACTGATGAGTTATCATCAATCCCTGCCACAAACTCTCCACCCAACACACACACAACTCAAAAAATTTAAAAATAATTTTTATAGAAGATTAGAGAAGTTTTAGGTATCCTTAATTGTCAAAAGTCTATTGCTCATATTTACTGAAAGTCTACCACCTATCTTATTATTATTTTCCATATTATTTTCACTGTTCATTAGACTTATAACAAACATTTTCAAAATCCTGGAAAATCATGGGCAGTGTGTTTGTTTCTTCTATGAATGCTTAATTAATACCCCATTGACTGGGCTGGGCCCGGTGCCAGATGCTGGACAACCCAATAGCTTCATTTTAGACTCTCCCTAGGAGAGAATTGAACACAGCAACTCCTGACCCAGGTGAAACTGCCACCGTAGGTCCACAGGCGTCTTCTCTGCAACTCTATATTACACCATACGGGTACAAACCTGCATCAAAACACAGATGCTGTCCAGATTGCCCTTAGACTTTCTTCTGTGAAAGAATAATTCACACCTGCAAAATTTAAAGGCACCATGTAAGGGTTGCAATATTTTCAACAAATGCGAGATGTTTCTCATTCATTACAATTAGTCAATGCTGGGTGGGGAAGGTGGTTGGGACAAGAGCCATAATCAATGAAAACACAAAACTAAGCCTGCTGTATTGTGTCTTTATACCTGCCTTGCACTTTGTGTGCATCTTCACACATGCCAGAGTCAGGGGATTCCACCATTATCCTCTTTAGAGATGACAGAAAGGAGGCTCAGACAGGTTGCCTATTCAGGGCAATGCTTGTGTCTCAGGCTTCCTTGTAAGATGCTTCCTATAGACAGGATCCTACAGATGCCTTGTGCCTAGGGACTTCTCCATAACTAGTTCTTTATTTGCAGAAATAAATGTGCACAAGAAATTATTTTTATTAAGGTCAGAAGCAAGGAGGAAGAAAATGTCACTTTTTTGTGAAATCTTGTCCATCTTTAGATTTAAACGACTTTGCTGAAGGAAAGTCATCTGAAGTCCTTTTATCAATAGGAGACATAATGACTTGTGTACTTTATTCCCTCTTCTATAATAAGGCATTTTCCTGACTCAATCATGGAGCATCCCAAGTTGAAAAATATAAATAACATTTTGCTGGCTCCATGTCTGAGATAAAAATTCCACATTTAACAGTAAGTAACCATTTCCCCTGCCTGGGTTATAACATAGATTAGGAAACCAGGTGTTTAAGTTCAGAGGCCCCATGTGTTACTGTGCCTTGAATTTCAAGGAAGTGAAAATAAAAGCCTGCCTGAGCCAATCTCAGGAGGCTGCGGTGCCAGAAGGTAATTATCACCTCCACGAACGCAGGTTTGCTTTGCTGTGGACAGATGACCTTTTATATAAAAATCTCAAACTAGCATGCCGATTTCTACTTTCTAGGTTAGAAAAAATGTTACTGAAGCTCTGAGCGGAAAAAGGCAATTATTGTGTTCAAGGTTCTTTCTCTGTCATCTGACAGCTGAAGGTAAGAATTTTGGGTGATGCATGTCAATCCATTTTGCTCCATCCTTATCAATGCTGCTAACCCATGAGCCTCCTCCAGTCAGGTGCCTTTTGCTAGAGTGGTTTCAGGGACAACAGATAACAGGAAGAAAAGCCAAAAACCACAAATGAGACTTTATTTTCCACTGACCAGATAGTGGGACTCAGTTTAAAAGCTTGACTTGGGATTTTATAAAAGTACACTCAACTACGACAGACTTCCCAGGATTCTTGAAACGTGATATTGATAACCGTGATCCAGCCACTGTATTAATTAACCTCTTTCTAGCAATGAAAAATACGTACATAGGTTTCAAATAATTTCCATTAGGGAGAATGCAACATTATGAACAATGTGATTTATATCTTTTCTTCAGGGAGGAAATAAATTGCAATGGTGTTACTAGTGGCAAAGATCCGAGTCACCCCATGTTAAAGGCAGCCTATCCTTACAGGTCCACAGCAACTTCGGTCCTTGCCTCCTCCGAAGAAAGAATTTGACTGAGGGGCATAAAGCGGGGAAAGAGACCGAGGCAAGTTCCAGAGCAGGAATGGAAGTTTATTTTAAAGGCTTTGGAAAAGGAAGAAAGGACGGTGCCCTTGGAAGAGACCCAAATGGGCACGGGAAGGTTTAATAGAGAAGGTCAAGTGCCCCATTTAATTGGGATCCTAGGACTTTCATAAGCGGGCCTCTTTCCCATGATTCCTCCCATAGGGTGGGCTGCCGGCATGCGCAGAGCCCTCCTGACCCTTTGGAATTGAGCATGCGCAGTGTGTACAGGGAGTTAACATGCATGCCCATCGGAGGTTTTCTTTCAGTGGGGTGCACCCGGGAGAGCATACTCCGCCATTTTTGTCTCTAATATGCATGCTCAGGAAGCTCTTTCTCCCTGGGGCCTGCATTCAGTTCACACTTTAAATGTTAACAGGTGTGGACCATCAGGACATTGTCTCTCCCTGGCTGCTGGATTATCTTTTTTTATTTTATTTATTTATTTATTTATTTATTTATTTTTTTGAGACGGAGTTTTACTCTTGTCGCCCAGGCTGGAGTGCAATGGTGCCATCTCGGCTCACTGCAACCTCCGCCTCCCACGTTCAAGCAATTCTCCTGCCTCAGCCTCCCAAGTAGCTGGGATTACAGGCATGCGCCGCCACTCCCGGCTAATTTTTGTATTTTTAGTAGAGACAGGGGTTCGCCATGTTGGCCAGGCTGGTCTTGAACTTCTGACCTCAGGCGATCTGCCCGCCTCAGCCTTCCAAAGTGCTGGGATTACAGTTGTGAGCCACCGCGACCGGCTGGAATTATTATTTTTAGAGAGCCAATTCGAAAACTGCCCAACCATCCCCTGACATTTCTAGTGGGCAGGGGGAGAGCCTTCTCCCGCCTGGCTCAGGCCTACCTACCTATAACCTTCGGGTTTGGTTGCAAGACCAAAATTAAGACACTGTCATTCTGTATGACTCATTGGGACCAAATTGGTTTCTGGATGGGCTGATAAATCTAGATGTGTTTCCGAATTTTGGAATATCCCTTAATTACATGCTTCAGTAGGCTTTTATCCAGTGCTCCAGCAGCTAGTGACTTTCCCTTCACCGGGGCCAGGAAATTTTAGTTTTTATTATTGTTTTAAATGATTGATCAGTGCCATGGTAACTCAACTTAACCAGTGGTATATTTTACTGTCAAATGTGTAAGTTATTTATACATAGCAATAGCAAAATAGAAGCCCAGGTGTGGTGGCTTACCTCTGTAATCCCAGCACTTTGGGAGGCTGAGGCGGGTGGATCACCTAAGGTCAGGAGTTCGAGACCAGCCTGGCCAACATGGTGAAACCCTGCCTCTACTAAAAATACAAAAAAGTAGCCGGACCTGGTGGCGTGCACCTGTAATCTGAGCTGCTTGGGAGGCTGAGGCAGGAGAATCGCTTGAACCCGGGAGGTGGAGGTTGCAGTGAGCTGAGATCATGCCATTGCACTCCATCCTGGACAATAAAAGTGAAACTCCATCTCAAAAAAAAAAAAAAAACCACACACACAAATAATAAAATAGAAATATAACTAACATGGTGTAGAGTCAAGATTCTATTTTTCAAATAGACCATAAAGGGAAGCATGCTTGTATAAATGCAAAAAGAATAAATAAAAAAAGACATTTCAACCTAAAATGTTTTTTAAATTACCACCCCCAATACAGTTTAATTGTGGCCTCAGATCAATAGTTGCAAATACTTTATTACAAAAATAATAACTTCATATACTCTTTTGTGAATATAAAAGATACCATCATTGTCAACAATTTACAAAATAAAAAGGGAAGTAAATATTTCAATATCAATTATACACTCACCAAGAAGAACCATTTTTACTATATATTCCTCTATGCTTATGTTACTTCTTATAAATATGTACCTGTAATTATCAGGCTGGACATGCCTCATTGTAGCTTGTTTCCATTCAACAATAACTCATGAACCCTCCTGTGTATTAAATACTTTTCTACACATCTGTTTTAATGCATTTATTGAATTTCATCATATGAATCGATTCTATTTTGTGTATCTAGTTTCCTATTGCATACATTTAGACTAATTACTATTCTTGCTATTGTATATATGTATTTGATAATTGCATTGTTTGTAGTGTTTGAATATTTTTTGAATATTTAAATCCACATATACCCTAGGATAATTTGGAGAAGTAGCATTGCTGGGGTTTCACACATTTGCTCACATAATTGTATGTTAAGAGTGGTCCATTTCTCCACACCCACCCATATTGCCCTGGGCAGAAATTTCCTTCTCTAATTGTTCGCTTGGTTCCAGATTAACACCACAGGCTTCTTGCAGCCTGTGGCTTTATGGCTGACGGCTCCATGGGGAGGGGCCTCCCACCCTCTTCTAAAGATTGGCTCAGAGTCAGTCTCTGCAGGACACTGAGGGCTCCTAACAGAATGGAGCAGCACTGCTAGGATGGCCTATCCTCCAGGGGCCTGGAGAGAAGGAGAAACCATTCCAATTTCTTCCAGCCCAGCACCCGACACACCTGAGTTTACCTCAATAAAAGCACAAACATAATTCGAAGAGGATAATTACTCTATCATCATGAAATAAAAACAAAAACATGTTTTCCTGAGGAGATAGAATTCTCATCTGTCTGTCTGTATCTATCTAGCTATTTAGCCAGCCATCTATTGTTTGTCTGTATCTATCTGTCTGTCTATCTATCTATCCTTCCATCTATCATCTGTTTCTATTTTGAAACAGGGCATTGTTCTGTCACCCAGGCTGGACTGCAGTGGTGCAATCACGGCTTCCTGCAGCCTCCACCCCCTGAGCTCTAGCCATCCTCCCACCTCAGCCTCCCTGTTAGCTGGGACTATAGGCATTCGTCACCAGACCGAGCTAATTTTTAAATTTTTTTGTAGAGATGAGATCTCACTATTGTCGAGGCTAGTCTCAAACTCCTGGCCTCAAGTGATCTTCCCACCTCAGCCTCCCAAAGTGCTGGGATTATAAGCGTGAGCCACCACCACACCCAGCCTATATATTTTATATATTTATGTTTTACATATAAATGAATTAATATCGTTATTAAATAAATATACATTTACTATGGATTTTACTTATATGTTATTTGTATGCATATATGCATTCATATAAAAATTTCATACATTACATATAAAATTGTATATTTATGTAAATTTTTATATATTTTATATTTATATATACACATATAAAATGTGTACATATATATATGAAAAACCTGGATATCACAGATGTGCCAAATGGAAAAAAATATCTAAAGCTTAAGTAGCAAATGCAATATTGAATTCAGGCCAAATTAATTAAAGTATAATAGGTGTAGAAAGCTTGATGCTTACTCACAAAGCGATCACACCTGGTCTGCCAGCTCCAGTTTAGGAGGCAACTGAGGATCGGGCTGACCCATGCTCCTTCCTGTTACTATCCTCTCAAAGGGACTCACCATCCTGACTACAAACAACACGAATTAATTTTGCCTGTGTTTGCATTTTATGTAAGTGGAGTCATACAGTATATACTATATATTTATTTCTTCACCATTTTGTGACATGTAAAAGACTTGCAGCATATATTGCTTTGTGCCTGGCTTCCTTTGCACAGCATTGTGGTACACGTAGTTATGGATAATTTATTCTTGTTGTTGTAGAGTGTTTTTGTGTATGATTATACCACAATTTATCCATCCATTCTGCTCTTAATGGTTATTTTCCTTTCCTTCATATCATTCTCACAAATGCTACTGGAGGGTCTACTATGGGCCGGCAGTATTCTATGTTCTGAAACTTCTGTGCTGACCAGGACAGATTAAACTCAGTTCTGCTGGTAGAGACAGACACAAGTGTTATAATAATTTTGGAAAAAGACAAATACTATGTGACAATAGTGCAGGTGGGTATGGAGGAATGCAACGTGGTGGGTAGGGAATATGAGGGGTCATGGTAGATTTTTCCAGAGAGGGAGTATTCGAGCTGACACCCAGATGAAGACCAAGAGGCAAGCAAAGGTGGAATAGAAGATCATGCCAAGAAAAATGAATGATCACCCCAAAGGGCCTGAGTTAAGACGAAACCCAGCCTGCCTGAGGAACAGAACGAAGGCCAGTGTGACTGGAACAAAATGAGAACAGGGAGAGAATGGGGAACGAGGTGATTTAATTGGGGTTAAATGAGGAAGATTCCCGAAGTCCATGGTGAAAAGTGGGGCTTCTATGATAAGGTCAGTGGGAGGCCATTGGGTTGCTTTTGAGCAGGGGAGTGACTTAATCTTATGTACTAGGGAATTTAGTTCATTTTCTGTACTCTCTGCCATCTTAACCACTGGCTATCAATAAATGACAAACTAGGAATGTTAAGAGAATAAGTATATTTTATTGGATAATAGGAATGGAAATTTAGAATAAGCTCCTTTCAGGAATTCTCGTTTCTACCTTAGCAAGGACACTGAGCACTGATTAAATTTCTCTGGAAGTGCTGGAAAGTGTACAGACTCCTGTCTCTGCCCATAGCATTTATTCCCCAAATTGGCCACTTCTTGTCACTCAGAGTGTGTCACATGAGTCTAAAGTCGAGCTTATTGTTACTATACTTACAACTTTACTAAACACAAAATGCATTTTATTGGAGATTAGATCAGACTTCTGAATTACCTTTTGTTTTTTTGGGGTGAGGGAGAAAAAAAGATTCATAAGGGATTTGTTTCAAATAGAAGTCATTCTTGCCAAGCTATGTCTTCAAAAATTAGTTCTACAATAGATTTGCCAAAAAATCAATTACTTGCCTAGAGACAGAGTGGATACATTTTTTTCTTGTAACCAAATTCCAAGAATTGTCTTACAGGTAGTGTTTCTTATCTAACTCTGAACATCCTCTTCTGCTATCTGTGAATTTCTTATAAGAATACTTGGGGCTGGGCGCAGTAGCTCATGCCTGTAATCCCAGCACTTTGGGAGGCTGAGGCAGGCGGATCACGAGGTCAGGAGATCGAGACCATCCTGGCTAACACGGTGAAAACCCGTCTCTACTAAAAATACAAAAAAAATTAGCCGGGCGTGGTGGCGGGTGCCCGTAGTCCCAGCTACTCGGGAGGCTGAGGCAGGAGAATGGCATGAACCTGGGAGGCAGAGCTTGCAGTGAGCTGGGATTGCGCCACGGCACTCCAGCCTGGGTGACAGAGCGAGACTTCATCTCAAAAAGAAAAAAAAAAAGTGTTTGGAATTGTTTGTTTCCAACTTGGTACTCTTTTTCAATTAAATGCTATATTATAATTCCTCCTTATATTTGTGTGTCACATACTAATGTTGATTTATAAATAATTGTTTCCTGGGATGCTGCTTTTGAATCAATTAAGAGGTAATATAGGAAAAAGGAGTGTCTTCCTGCTCAAATTAGTTGAAGAAGCTGCCTTCAACTGGTGATGTTAATGACAGATTTCTCAGTTAACTAGTGATTAGTATTTTGGGGCAATGCTTAAAACAACATATTTGAATAGACTGCCCCTGAATTTACTCATTGATATGTCCAGTCAACAAATATTATTGATGACTTCCATGGTCTACGTCCCGACCTAGGCAATAAAGTTAAAGATAAATTAGCAAAACCAGTTCCTCCTTTTCAAAAACTTACAAATAAATGGGAATGTTCCATGTAATCTATTCAGCGGTGCAATTTTTTAAATTATTAATAAAAGGAAAAGCATTAAAAAATAAATTAAAAAGAAACGAATGGGAAGGTAAGATCATCCATTTATTACAACTGTTGCAGTTGATACAAAGAAGAATTAAGGGGTTATCCTAGCTCACATCAAAATGTATGCCAGATGTCCTCTTTATAGTGTCAGAATTTTACTTGAAAAACTGTCTATTTTATAGCCTGCATTTTCACCCTGGTATTTTAAGAATGCATTTAAATATTTTATTTCACCTTACTTGTTTTGCATATGTAGTCCTTTTAATCTTAGGTATTAAACATATAAAAAACACTTTTACAACTAGTTAAAGAATTTTCAAAGGGCAGATAAAATATGTAATTTTCATCTTTCCAAACTGGTACTATGGAACATACGAAGCAAAATTAATGGTCATAATAACATGTTGAAGCACCAAACCAAAAGAATGCATCTGGAGTTATTAACTAGGAAACTAAATGAGAAAAAAAAAAGTATGTATGTGTATATGTGAGTGTGTGTGTGTGTCTATGTATGTGTTCTATAGTGAGATGCAACTTAATTTTTTTTTCCAAGTAAAATATAGGCAGGAGTTTCTCTGGAGGAAGTAGTAGGAAATGGTTCACCCTCCTTCAGGAAAAAAAAAAAAAAACTGGACAAAAATATAAAACAGTTTTAAATACATAGATATAGGCAAAAAGTAGTGATTTATGAGAGAAGGGAAAATAATGAAGTAAACTCCTTGAGAAAGTTTTCAGGCCACAGAAAGGGGTGGGCGGCGGGGGGAACTCAAAGAGGAGCCATCTGACTGCAGAGAGCTGGAGACGAGAGATCCAGAGAGAAATCTCCGGAGGCCCCTGCAGCTGTTCAGCTGGCTGTTGTTAATCAGCACAGTGATGCAGAAACTGACTGAGGCCAGGGGAAACATTATGTGGAAGAATTCGAGAGGACAGCACCATGATACCACATGCAAGCTTAGCATGGTTGGCCCATCACCCAAACACAGAGACCTCATAATTCAATGAGAAATAAGGTAGGATACTCTTAAAAGGTCTTCACTCCCTACTGAATTACAATGACTCTTAGCTTTAAATTAATGTTGCTCTATTTCTGGCTAATAAATCTTAATAGCCTTACCCAAAAGGATTAAATTATTTCAAATACCTTAATTGTGTTCCACAACAAAACTCAATATCTATATAAATTATATAATTTTATATAGCATATATATGTGTATATCCCCCAGAAGGATACATTCCAAAATATCTTGCATCCAATCAAAAATTACCAGGCATGCCTATGATGAGAAGAAACTTCAATCGAAACATCTAAAACTGACACATATGTTACGATTAGAAGAAAAGGACATTGTAACAGTCATTCAGTGTGTACAGAAAGCGAAGAGAAGTGTTAAAATGTGGCATGGAGACAAAACATAAAAAGGACACAAGTTGGCTGGGCCTGGTGGCTCACGCCTGTCATCCCAGCACTTTGGGAGGTCGAGGTGGGAGGATCACGAGGTCAGGAGATCGAGACCATCTTGGCCAACATGGTGAAACCCTTCTCTACTAAAATACAAAAAATTAGCCAGACATGGTGGCACGTGCCTGTGGTCCCAGCTACTTGGGAGGCTGAGGCAGGGGAATTGCTTGAACCTGGGAGCCGGAGGTTGCAGTGAGCTGAGATCCCGCCACTGAACTCCAGCCTGGTGACAGAGCAAGACTCTGTCTCAAAAAAAAAAAAAAAAAGGATACAAGTTAAAATTGTATAGATGCTGAGGCTGGGTGCAGTGGGTCATGCCTGTAATCTCAGCACTTGGGAGGCCGAGGTGGGAAGATCACAAGGTCAAGAGATCGAGACCATCCTAGGCAATATGGTGAAACCCCATCTCTACTAAAAATAGAAAAATTAGCCAGGCGCCTGTAGTCCCAGCTACTCAAGAGGCTGAGGCAGGAGAATCGCTTGAACCCGGGAGGCAGAGGTTGCAGTGAGCTGAAATCGCACCACTGCACTCTGCCTGGTGACAGAGTGAGACTGCATCTCAAAAAAACAAAAAAAATTGTATAGATTGTATGAAATGAACAATTATGTTGGATATGGTAAGCAATAGATTAGACAATGCAGAAGAAGATATTAGTGAATATGACAAATTAATAAAAAACTAGCCATGCTGAACCAGAGAGAGAGAGGGAGAGAGATGAAAACAAAAACAAAAAAGAACAGAGATTTACTGTGCTTAGGAGAAGTAGCCTAATAATTGGAGTTCCCCAAATAAGGAGGTACAAAAAATATTTGAATGAATAATGTAATGAAATGATAAACTCACAGATCTAAGAAGTTTAATAAAACCCAAGCCCAAGAACCATAAAAAATACACAAAGAAATATTATAACCAAATTGTCCAAAACAGTTTACAAAGAAAAAAATCTTAAAAACAAAGTAAAAATAAATGTTATATAGAGAGGAAGAACTCTAAGAGTTGCAATATATTTCTTGTCAAAAGCAGCGCAAATGAGAAGATAGAAAGACACCATTTTCACATGAAAGAAAGAAAAAAATAGCCAAGCTAGAATTCTGTGCACTCATATATACTTATTTTTTAATAGAAAAGGATGTTTTTAGATTTACAAAGCCAAAAGCTGAAGGAATTTATTACTGGAAGACTTCACTACAAGAAATGATAACTCATTTCAATAGAAGAAAGAATAATACAAGATGAAAACATGGACCTAATCAAAAAAATAAAGAGGACTTGAAATGGTAATTGCTTTGGTAAATCTATGAGTATTACCTTATTATTTCAATCACCCTAAAAGATGATGAACCAGAATTAATTCATGGAGCAAATACTTCTTAAGCACCTATTAGATCACAGGCACTTAAGGTGGCTATTGGGATACTACATCAAACAACTGTGTGAAAATACCTTGAAGGAACTATGTAAACACTGTATTCTAAAATAATATGCAATGTATGTTCTTTGAAGCTTGTTTAATTGGAAATACAATTATAAACAACCAAATTTCAAGTTATTAACCAGTACTAATTTATAATCACTGTGTATTACAGCAAACTCAATGCTTCAGTGACTTCTAAATCTACTAAGAGATAAGAATTGATATGTACTGATGAACTTAGTTAGGACTTTTAAAATTGTTCTTGGTTTAAGGAAAAGCTGTATTTGGAATGATTTCCAGGCCAAGTGTGGTGGCTCACTCCTGTGATCCTAGCACTTTGGGAGGCCAAGGTGGGTGGACCACTTAAGGTCAGGAGTTTGAGACCAGCTTGGCCAACATGGCAAAACCCCGTCTCTACTAAGAAAACAAAAATTAGCCTGGCGTGGTGGCGCACGCCGATAATCCCAGCTACTCTAGAGGCTGAGGCATAAGAATCCTTTGAACCTGGGAGGCAGAGGTTGCAGTGAGCACTCCAGCCTAGGCGACAGAGTGAGACCCTGTCCCCTACTCCCCGACGCCAAAAAAAAAAAAAAAAAAAAAAAAGATTTCCCTTTGCGTGTACTTAGCATCTCCAGTTGCTGAAAATTTCAAAGGAATTTTAAAGTATACTTGCAAAAATTCTATATAGGCATTGATATAACTTTTATAGTATTCAAAAATAGTATTTGATAGTATTCAACTTTTATAGTATTCTGGATTTGCTATTCATTTTCTAACCTGCCTATAAGACACTGGAGTACAGACATCACATTTTGGCTTGTTTTAAAGGCCCCACATCTAACCATCACAGTGAATGTTGATGGGAACATGTTCAACAAAAAGGCAGAGTTGTTCAGCAGATGAGACTCAGGCTTTGGGGTTATATGAATCCACCTGTTATTTACTTCTTGGCCACTTACTGGTTTTATGCCTGTGCTAGTTCCCTAGACCTGCCATAACCAACAGTCACAAACTGGGTGGCTTAAACTACAGAATTTCTAGAGTCTGGAAGTGCAAAATTGAAGTGTAGGCAGTCATCATGCTTCCATCAAAGCCTCTACGGAGGGTTCCTCTAGGGAGGGTTCTCCTGGGGAGGGTTCCTCTTCACCCCTCCCACCTTAGGGAGCTCCAGGAGCCTTCACTTGTGGCTGCATCACTGTCATCCTGCCTTCGTCATCAGCATATGGCCGTTTTCTCTCAGTGTCCTTACATTGTCTTCCCTCTGTGTTATCTCTGTCTCTGTATCCAAATTCCCCGTTTTTATAAGGACACCTGTCATATTGGATTAAGGCTCATACTCATGACCTCATCCTAACTTGACATCTGTAAACATCCTATTTCTAAATAAGGTGATAGTCACAGATACTAGAGGTTAGGACCTCAACATGTCTTTTTGGGGAGACAATTCAACCCATAAAAATGACCTTGAGGCAGGTTCTGATTCCTCTAGGCCTTGGATCATCAACGAAATAGAAAGAAAATAGCAGCAGCAGTGACTGAATTATTTTGACAAGAAAATGAGATGGGGGTTTATAGTGCATCACTCTGAAGTGTTGGTTCTTTGCAGAGAAAGGAAATTAATATTAGAAAGTCTTTTTCCTTATTTAAGGTGGAAAAAATTGTAGTGCCGGGAGGGAAAGTGGAGGATGATGATGGAATGGGAGTGAGGAAAACCGTTTCACGATTTTTGTTTTGATTTGTTTTGAGATGGAGTTTCAGTCTTTTTGCCCAGGCTGGAGTGCAATGGCACGATCTTGGCTCACTGCAACCTCCACCTCCTGGGTTCAAGTGATTCTCCTGCCTCAGCCTCCCGAGTAGCTGGGATTACAGGCACGTGCCACCACGCCCGGCTAATTTTGTATTTTTAGTAGAGATGGAATTTCTCCATGTTGGTCAGGCTGGTCTCGAACTCCCAACCTCAGGTGATCTGCCTGCCTCGGCCTCCCAAAATGCTGAGATTACAGGCATGAGCCACCATGCCTAGCCCATTTCACTCTTAAGGTTCTACTGAAAATCCACAATGAAACGGGGATTTTTTATTTCTTTCTTTATTTTTTTGAGACAGGGTCTCCCAGGCTGGTGCAGGAGCTGTGATCATGCCTCACTGCAGCCTTGATTTCCCAGGCTCAAGCAATCCTCCCATCTCAGCTTCCCGAGTGGCAGAGACTACAGGCACATACCATCATGCCCAGCTAATTTTTGTATTATTTGTAGAGACAAGGTTTTGCCATGTTATCCAGGCTAGTCTTGAACTCCTGACCTCAAGCGATCCACCCACCTGAGTCTCCCAGAGTGCTGGGATTGCAAGCGTGAGCCACCACACCAGGCTGAAACAAAATATTCTTAATCTGAGTTAGAGAATCTTAGCATTTCAGGTCTTTGAAGAAATTGAAATGCTACTAAATTAGAGAAGAATATGAGATAATATTGTATGAAAACTATACATTTTATAAAATCAGATAATTCTTTATTACTGAGTGATCTTAGCAAACCTATGGAAAGAATCTTATCTATCTACATAGTAAGCAAATACAACTCATATCTATGTTAACATGTCTAAGTGAATTTTTAAAAATATCTATGTTAACATATCTAAATGAATTTTTTAATATTTTGATATACCCCTCGGTCCCAATAACACGATTTTTGCTTAGGGAGAAAACACTTTTTTGAGTCCCTGATCATCACTGTAGCAGCACTTTTACCTTTGGGATCATCTCAGAATTCACCTAATTCAAAGCTTCCATGCAATTGCACTGCCACATTTTCCCAATTTAGAAATTCTAATGGCCCCCAGTGGATATTTTCACAGGTTGAATTTCAGAGACAGCTTAACTATCACATGTTTTGTTCTAAATACCCTTATCCAACTTCCAATTTGCCAGCCAGCCACCAATATACATTGCCTGAGAAAGCGCAAATGTGCTTCATGAGCAGCATGAGGTTCTAACTCTAATACATTTAACCCCCAGGCTCACCGCTTGTGCACCTGTTAGAATTTCATATTCTTTCTGCTAATAGCTTTCAAACTATTTAGCAGGTGACAGCCACACCTAGAAGAACACATCCAGAAAAACATTAACAAGACGCTGTAATGTGAAATGCCAGACACATTAAAATAGCATGCTGTGAATAGGAGATACAGGCTTCGCTCTCTGAAAGGCATGGTCCAAGGGGCTCAAGTTCAAAGGGGGAAAAATTCGCTCTACGCTGCTGCATGAATAAATGAAACAAGAACATACCGGAAGGAAAAGCTCTGAGAGTAGGAAACTGACTGAGATTGCACGCCTGCTATCCTAAAAGAACTGTTTATAGCAGGAATTTCCAGGAAGTTTGGAGAAATGTCTCAATTTTTGGGACTCATTTGCAGCACTTGCTTGACAATAAACATTGCCTTCTTTTCTGTGCCTTTTCCCATGCTGAGGTATCTCTGGGGATTGGGGTATGTTACTGAGACTTTGGCATTGCTGAGTTTTGTCTATGCTGTTTCCAGAATCATTTTATGCTCATGTTGCATTTGTGTGTGTGATAGTGTAGTAGATGGGCAGCCAGGGCTAAACCAGCACATTTATTTCAGTTTCTTCATCCATTTGAGAGACAGTCTTTTATTTGAACAATGAAAAGTAAATACAAACCAGGCAACTTTTTTGGAGCCACATTAATATATTTTTTCTCATGAGGTTTCATTGTGAGTCTAATAACTGTGTAGAGATTCACGACTCCAGCAATTAGCTTCTGGATATTTCTTTCAATCTGATAGTGTAGTTTGCCTGGCAGTCAGATCGACAGCTTGGGGGTTGAATGCAGCCTTCAATTACTTCTACCTGAAGACCTGATCTTCAATTCTACAGTGCTGATTAGTGTATGTATCTTATTAGAACATTAGTGCTTAAAATTCACATTCATCACAGCAGTGCCCGGCTGTCCACAGGTTAAGAAGGTAAGAAGGGGAACGGAAGGCAAAGCTTAGAAAGAAACACTTATCTTGACTTGACTTGAGTCCACATCTCTCAACTGTCTTCCATGTTTTTTTTTTGTTGTTTTTTGTTTTTTGTTTTTTTGAGACGGAGTCTCGCTCTGTCTCCCAGGCTGGAGTGCAGTGGCGTGATCTTAGCTCACTGCAAGCTCTGCCTTCCGGGTTCACGCCATTCTCCTGCCTCAGCCTCCCGAGTAGCTGAGACTACAGGCGCCTGCCCCCACGCCCAGCTAGTTTTTGTATGTTTAGTAGAGACGGGGTTTCACCGTGTTAGCCAGGATGGTCTCGATCTCCTGACCCCATGATCGCCTGCCTCGGCCTCCCAAAGTGCTGGGATTACAGGCGTGAGCCACTACGCCCGGCCCTTCCATGGTTTTCAATACATCCATCTGGTCACTGATATTTAAGTCCCACAATACATTCTCCCTGGAGTTGCTGGAGGGATCACTTAGAAAAATAAATCAAGCATCATCTCTTCTCTGCTTGAAACCCTCCAGAGCCTTCTCCTTTTGATTAGAACAAAATTCAAACACCAGCCACAACCTCCCAGACCTCAGGGCATCAGCTGACTTGTTCTTTCATCTTGTATCACCGTCTTCCCCTTTGCTCCTTACCTGTCAGCACACTGGCATCTTCATGTGTGCCAAACACAACGAGTCATTTTAGAGTGGGACTAGAACAAAACTGCAATGACAGCCCAGCTCCCCTCTCAGCACAGAAGTCCTCTGGGCACAGGTGTAACATTTTACTTTCTTTTTTCTCTTTTCTGGCATGTTTCCTACTCTTGTACCTTACACGAGTTTTCTAAATTCAGAATACAAGTGGAATACAGCATGTAGTAAAATTGCCCTTGAAAACCTCTTAGAATAACTCTAAAGTACATGGTCCAAAGGGTTTTGTTGCATACATAAGATGTTCCCTGTAATAACTATGCCTCATGAGGGATAAAAGTTACCAAGATACAACAAAGAAAACAGAAAAGCTATAAGCAGACATTTGTAAAATCAAACCATTCTTCCTTTCACATCACTATCAAATCTTTAGCTGTCAATGAGTGATGGTAAAAATCCCCAGGGGTCTCAGCCTGCTTTCAGGATTTACTTCTTTTCCTTTAACACTTTTAGAGCCTAAGTACATGTTCATAGATTTCCTTGTTGTCAGTATTAAATGAGATCCCAGGGTAACACCTCTCCCACGGATTAAGTATTCATTTCAGCTAATAAATGCACTTCTGATGTTGCAATACGCTCTATAGAAGATGCTCAACACAGGTGGAGCAGGAAGTTTTGGCCCAACATCAGGATTTTCAAAATAAAGTAACAGATCAAAGTGCAAATTTTCAAAGGAATGTCTGAAAATTTGTTCAATAATGCCTAATGCCCTTCAACCTTTTTAAAAACATAAAAAGAGTCAGGAGGAGGGAGCAGATGGGGAAATTATGGGTTTCAAAAGAGAGGAGATACCTTATACAAAAATCAATTCAAGATGGATTAAAGACTTAAATGTTAGACCTAAAACCATAAAAACCCTAGAAGAAAACCTAGGTATTACCATTCAGGACATAGGCATGGGCAAGGACTTCATGTCTAAAACACCAAAAGCAATGGCAACAAAAGCCAAAATTGACAAATGGGATCTAATTAAACTAAAGAGCTTCTGCACAGCAAAGGAAACTACCATCAGAGTGAACAGGCAACCTACAAAATGGGAGAAAATTTTCACAACCTACTCATCTGACAAAGGGCTAATATCCAGAATCTACAATGAACTCCAACAAATTTACAAGAAAAAAACAAACAACCCCATCAAAAAGTGGGCGAAGGACATGAACAGACACTTCTCAAAAGAAGACATTTATGCAGCCAAAAAACACATGAAAAAATGCTCACCATCACTGGCCATCAGAGAAATGCAAATCAAAACCACAATGAGATACCATCTCACACCAGTTAGAATGGCAATCATTAAAAAGTCAGGAAACAACAGGTGCTGGAGAGGATGTGGAGAAATAGGAACACTTTTACACTGTTGGTGGGACTGTAAACTAGTTCAACCCTTGTGGAAGTCAGTGTGGCGATTCCTCAGGGATCTAGAACTAGAAATTCCATTCGACCCAGCCATCTCATTACTGGGTATATACCCAAAGGACTATAAATCATGCTACTATAAAGACACATGCACACGTATGTTTATTGCGGCACTATTCACAATAGCAAAGACTTGGAACCAACCCAAATGTCCAACAATGATAGACTGGATTAAGAAAATGTGGCACATATACACCATGGAATACTACGCAGCCATAAAAAAGGATGAGTTCATGTCCTTTGTAGGGACATGGATGAAATTGGAAATCATCATTCTCAGTAAACTATCGCAAGTACAAAAAACCAAACACCACATATTCTCACTCATAGGTGGGAACTGAACAATGAGAACACATGGACACAGAAAGGGGAACATCACACTTCGGGGACTGTTGTGAGGTCGGGGGAGGGGGGAGGGATAGCATTGGGAGATATACCTAATGCTAGATGACGAGTTAGTGGGTGCAGCGCACCAGCATGGCACATGTATACATATGTAACTTACCTGCACATTGCGCACGTGTACCATAAAACCTAAAGTATAATAATAATAATAATAATAATAATAATAAAAAGGGAGGAGGTATTACCACCAGGTGGCAGGAGCGCACCCGTGGTTATCCGCTGAACTCTCTAGCATAGCTACAGACAGAGGAAGTCCCTCACAGCACCAGCTGGTCCAGAGGCTGTGGTGTGTGGCCCATCACCCAGATAAAAAGGAGGAGAAGGGAACTCCTGGGTTAGGTGAGACTCATCTGTCCAGGTGATGTTGTCCTGCAGCCCAGTAGGGAGTCTCTGGGTCAGAGACCTCCAAAGGGCAAGAGCCATCTGGTGGGCTTTAGAGCTCCTAAGTTCGTCGTATCTATGGCTAGCAGATGTTGGATGCAGTTTGCAAAGAATACAAAGCAAGACAGCTCTAAATGGTTAAATACCATCTATGTTGGAAACAGTTGGATGTGTAAAAATTTGAATCTGGCTCTGGTATGCTTTTAAATGCTAATGTGTCCCAGCCTGCTGTGAAGATGGGCACAACCTAGGGGCCAATATCCAGACGCCATTGTAAAAAAAATGGAGGCGATTGTAAAGAAAAAACAAACAACTCCTCGATGAGATCTGTAGTTCCTAAGGTGGGGAGAAAGGGGAGATGCTACTTGCTTTATTTACTGCTTGGTGGACCCTTGAAGAGCTCAAAACAGTAAGACACCATGGATTGTGATATGAGCCCTGCCCCAGAAATATGCAGGTCTTAAGGAGGCCTCGTTACCTGTCTGGTGACAGAGCTGTCTGGGGGCTGCCCTGTGAGGAGAGCCCTGGGTGCTCAGAGTGCCCCAAACCTAAGAAGGCCGTGTGTACCTGTGCTCCAGGTGTGGCCAGGTCTAAGGAAGCTAGGTCTCTTATTGCCCAAATAGGGAGACTTTTGAAAGTGGACAGGAGAATATTAATAATTATGCCAAGACACCAGAAATTGCCTGAGACGGTTTTGGGAAAACTGGAATGGATGTCACCCTACACATGCAGCATGGAAAACCAACCTGGAGCCTTTGTGAGCGAGCATCTATGTGGGGTGGTTGGCAGGATGAATAGAAGCAGGCAAGGAATCAGGGGGCAGTAAAAGCAAATTATTCCTGAACCAGAGGAATTATCACTGGGGTCCAGCAGGGAACCATTGCGAAATATGTGAAAGTACCCATAAGAGAAAGCAGCAACCTCTACTAAGGCCAGAGAGTAAAGCCAGCTTGGGAAGTTAGTGATACCTCTAGGATCTTTACTGTCCCCTCCCGCTTTTCTCTCTTATTCAACCCCTGGAAGGTGTGAAACTGACGGACAGGCTGATGGAAGGGTGGGTGTGGGAAGAGAAGAAAGAGAGAATGGTTATCTTAATAAATGCTGAAAAACACACACCATTGACCAAAAAATGTTGAGAAATAAAAACGGTGGGTATAGACTTTAATTTTCTTTTCTTTTTTTTTTTTTTTTTTGAGGCAGAGTCTCGCTCTGTCATGCAGACTGGAGTGCAGTGGTGTGATCTTGGCTCACTGCAATCTCTGCCTCCCGGGTTCAAGCGATTCTCCTGCCTCAGCCTCCTGAGTAGCTGGGACTACAGGTGTGCGCCACCACACCTGGCTAATTTTTGTATTTTTAGTAGAGACAGGGTTTCACCATGTTGGCCTGGCTAGTCTGGAACTCCTGACCTCGTGATCTGACTGCCTTGGCCTACCGAAGTGCTGGGATTACAGGCGTGAGCCACCACGCCCAGCCATAGACTTTAATATTAAAAGCCAATAGTTTACATAATGAGGGGACCCTAGAAGGACCTCCACCAAGATCATTAACAAAGCAAGAATATGAACAAATTTCACTATTATTTCACAATGTTCTTGAGGAACTAGTTACGGCAATTAGACAAAAGGAAACAATTTGGACATAAAGACCGAGATGAAGATATAAAACTCCATAAGCAGAGAACCTGATCATACATCTAGAGGATCAATGATAAAACTAACAAAAACACTAAAGGATTTCAGCAAGAGAGCAATGTACATTAACATACAAAATCAATAGCATTTGTAGACACAAATATTCACCAGTTAGAAGATAAAATGAATCCATGGATCTCATTTATTACAGCAACAAGAAACAAACAATACATTTAAGGATAAATACACCAGAAATGTTTGAAGCCAATAAGCAGAAAAGTATAAAACTCTCCTGAAGATAAGAGGAGGTTTGAACAGCTATGTTCTTCCTTGTTCTAGGTAGGGCATCTTTACATCACTGATATTTCAATTCTCTCTGACTTAATGTATAACTTTAATGCGACCTCAATAAAAATTGTAATGAACATTTTCTTGGAGCTATACAAGCTGATATTAAAATTTATATAGCAAAAGAAATAAACCAGAATAACCAGGAAAGTCCTGAAATGCAAGTCTGGAAGGGAACTAATCATGCCAGGTACTAAACCAAAGGGGGCAGTGAGGAGCTGGCGCAGGAGCAACCTGATCAGTGGGACAGGACAGGGAGTCTCAAAATAGCCATAACTGCATATAAATATCTAGTATATGGTTACCACGGTATTCAATTCAAGGGGGCAAAATAGAGACTTTTTAATAAATGGTGTTGGAATAAATTATAGTTATTTGTTCAAAGAGTTAAAATTTTATCCATTCCTTACACCATGCACTAGATGATCCTCCAAATGGATTAGACTGAAATGGAAAGAAAAAAAGGGTGAATTCCTATATCACCTGGGTCTAGGTAAAATTTTTTCAACTATGACCAAGTTCCATAAGTAACTGAAAAATTAAAAACTTGACTCTCTCTTTCTCTCTCTCTATATATATATTTTACTTTCATGGCAAAAATAATCCATTATGAGGAACATAAAAAGGCAAATAATAAACAGGAAAAAATATTGATGATATATATTACACACTCCAGAATCATAAAGACATTTTAAATAATGAGAAAAAAAATGTAAAATGCTATAGAAAATTTTGCAAAAATGATGACTGGACAACTCAAAAAGTTATAAAAATATCTCTTAAATGTATGTAAAGTGTTTAACTTCACACATACTAGGAAAAATTAAAATAAAAATTATTCTGAGATATGCGCTACCCATCAGATTGACAAAAAGCCAAAAGCTTGACAATAGACTCTTTTGACAAGGCTGTCGTTAGGGAAAAAAAAAAAAACTCTCCAACACTGGTATCAAGAATGCAAATTACTTAACTCCAGAGAAAGAGTAATTGGCAATTTCTAATAGAACTATGCATGAATTTATGTTTTGGCCTAGAAATGCCACTTCTAGGAATTCATCCTAAAGACATGCATCTAATCATACAAAAAATACATCTGCACAGATTATGCACTGCAGCATGATTTGTGATTGCAAGATATTAGAAACTGCCTAAATATTCAAGTATGGGAGAGCAGTTGAATAAACTGGGCTATCTGCTGCAGTTGGGTATTCTGCAGCTGTAAAAAACATGCAGACTTTTTATTTTTTAATGAACTGATATAGAATGCTCTCCAGGAGATGTTATTTTAAAAAAATTTAAAAGGTAAGTGCAAAAGAGGTTATAAATTATTCAGCTTTAAAAGGAAACAGCATTATGAGAAATGCCACAACATGGCGGTAGCTTAAGGACATTATGCTAATTGACATAAGCCAGACACAAAAGGACACATATCATATGATTACGCGCATATGAGGTACCTAGAATAAGCAAATTCTTGGAGACAGAACATAGGATGGCATTTGTCAGGGGCTGGGGAGAAGGGAGGAATGGGGCGCTATTGTTTAATGAGTACAGCGTTTCAATCTGGAATGATGAAAAGGTTCTGAAAATGGATGGTGGCGATGGTGGCAAACAATGTGGATGTAGTTAATGCCACAGAACTGTACACTTAAAAATAATTAAAATGATACCTTTTGTTATGCATTGTACCACATTTAAAAAATAATAAAAAGAACATATATAGCATGCTACATTTTATGTAAGATAAAAGAATAAAATAGGAGAATACGCATATATCTGCACATATTTACAGAAATAATTACAGAAATGTATTAGGGCTCTCCAGAGAAGCAGAATCAACAGAACATATCTGGAAATACATATATATATATATATATATTTTTTTTTTTTTTGAGACAGAGTTACACTCTTGTTGTCCAAGCTGGAGTGCAATGGCATGATCTGGGCTCACCTCCATCTCCACTTCCACCTCCCGCGTTCAAGTGATTCTCCTGCCTCAGCTGCCCGAGTAGCTGGGATTACAGGTATGCGCCACCACACCAGGTTAATTTTGTATTTTAGTAGAGATAGGGTTTCTCCATGTTGGTCAGGCTGGTCTCGAACTCCAGACCTCAGGTGATCCACCCGCCTTGGCCTTCCAAAATGCTGGGATTACAGGTGTGAGCCACCGCGCCCAGCCTATATCTGGATATTTAAGAGGAGATTTATTATGGGAATTGGCTCATGCAGTTTTGGAGGTTAAGTCCCATAATATGCGTCTGAAAGCTGGAGAACCAGGGAAGCCAGAGGGGTATTTAAGTCTGAGTGAGGCTGAAGGCCTGGGAACTAGGGGAGAAGATAGTGTAACTTTCAATCTAAGCCAAAGGGCTGGGAGGCAGAAGGAGGTTGGGGTGCAGGTGTGACACATATCTGCTGATGAGAGACTCTGGTCTGAGTCTGAAGGGCCAATACTAGGAGTTCCAATGTCCAAGAATAGAATAAAGATCTTCCAACTCAAGAAGACTGAATTCATGCTTCCTCCACCTTTTTGTTCTATCTAGGCCCTCAGCGGATTGTGTAGTATCACCCCCATTGATGAGGGCAGCTTTTCTTAGTCTGCTGATTCAAATGCAAATTTCTTCTGGAAATATCTTCACACATGTAGCCAGCATAATGTTTTACCAGCTATCTGGCGAGCCCTTAGTGCAGTCAAGCTGACACATAAAATTAACCATCACAAGAAAGAATAACCCAGAAAACGAGCTGATTAACTACGAGAAGTGGAGAGAAGGAGGTAGAAGGAACATCATACATGTTCAAAAATTAAAGTTAATATTATATGTATTCAAAAGTAAAATTAAATCTATAGGAATGATGAAGGGAAAAACAACATTTCAAGCAGGCTAAAACAAATGAACCTAATTACATTTCAAATGAATACTGTCGTTAAAGGGAAACTGGGGGAAAGGGAGGGAAGGAAGAGGAGAGGAAGGAGACATAGGAATCAAACTCAGCAAAATATTAATCTGGGCAAAAGTGTACAGTTAGGATTTTTGTCCATGATTTCTTTTTGAATATTTTTATTAATCCAAAGTATTTTCCCAATTAGAAAGGTAAAAAAGAAAAAAAATTTTAAAGACCAACAACTAAAACAAAACAATGCTGCGGAGACCTGGCTTCTACTCTTGCTCTCAGCCTGGGGTTTCGCCTGGCAGCAGGGCTGCTTTGTGTTTGAAATCCTAGCAAGGCTTCTCTGATGAGACCCGCCCACATTGCTACTGCAGGAGACCTCCACTTTTAGCAATGACTGTTGTTACAGAACAATGCCTGGAGACATTTAGACTTCTAGAAATTTTGTTGTCTTTCTTTTGACAACTCAGCTCTCACTCTAAGAACAAGTGAGGCAAAGATTAGGAAACAAAGAAAATAAAAAGAAAGCAAGAAAAAACAATCCACATACTTTCTTGAGTTTTTGCTCCATTTCTCTGCATAGATTACGTCATTCACATGTCCAAATCAAAGTTACTTTAACTCAAAATAAATCAGTGAGTGATTTATGATTTTTTTTTGCATATGGAAAGAAACAAAGCAATGTTTTTCCAAAATATGTCTTGTTTTCACTTTGTTCCACAATGCATTATGGTAATATTGCAATATGTCTTAAGATAATACCTACATTTTGAGCACCTATTTTGAAAACTTTATGTCACTTAATCTTCAGAATCACCCTATACTTTATGTATTAGTATTGTTGTCCCATTTTATAGATAAAGAAATGGAAGCTAAAATACACCAACTACTTGTTCAAGGTCAAAAGCAAAACCAGGAGTGTCTCATTTGGAAGACTACACCTTCATCTACTGCACGATTTTCCCTTCCAACCATTTTAGTTAAAAGAAAAGAGCAATGTCTCACTAACTCAAACCAGTTTCCACTTCTATGGTACATTCTAGTTCTCTTGATTTGGGACATTCTGCATTTTTATGTAGATTTTGGTTCACAGAGTTGCTCCCAAATAAAATTTTAAAATATTAACATTGTTAGTTAAACAGAATGAGATTAAAAGTGGATATAGAGTTTCACTGATGGAGAAAACAATGTTTATTATTGTAGGCTTCTATTTTCTACTTCTTTCTTTCTGCCAGTGTGTGAATGCGTGGAGACACACACACACACACACACACACACACACACACACACAAGTTGACCAATGTCATTTAGGCTCCTTCCTTCCACAAAGATCATACTGTTAAAATCAGAACTGAAGGTTTGCATGAGCACAATTTCAAACTGACTGAAAATAATGGGCTCCTTTGCACACCCATTAAATAAGAGCAAATATATGAAAACAGAGTGTCTTGAATTTTTTAGGTGCTGGATAATTGTGAGTTGACCCCTATGATCTTCTCCTGATAGTTTCTCTACTTGGATGATGGTCAAGTTCTGATAATATTCTGATGACAGAAGAATAGGTTTTGAGCCTGCAAATTCACCCACCCACATTGCCCCTCTCATCTACAGGAATCTTCCATGCTTTTTCCAAAATTGTGTCCCAAATAAAGAACAGCAAAAAAAAAAAAAAGTGTTTGCTATTTATTTTGTTTTTTGTTTGTAAGGACATCCAAATATTTCATCCAGGAATCATAATCACCATCAGTGCAATTAGGTATATATTTAAGCTTCTGGCTGTGATAAATGACATCTGAGGTCATTTCAAGATGAGTCATCCCAAGTCGCCTGCAAATACAAATCTCAAGGTGCCACCTGGAAGGGCTGTGCTGTCCAAACTGAGAGAGGTGGTATTAAAAGGCCAGCCAAGCTCCCATTTATTAATGAATCCACTCATCCGTGGATCTCCACAGGGGAATAAGTCACACAGAGCATTCCACCGGCTAGGCTGCTCAGCCACAAGAACGTTTTACTTAGAATTCTGGATGCTAGGCTTTCACTGAACAGTTAGAAAATGTACCAACAGTGTCGTGTGTCTCTAATAGAGCAGAGGAGCAGCTGCTCCTCTTGGAAAGGGACCCTGGCTTTCCAGTTAACCAGTAGTCACCACTCAGTATTGTCTCACACAAGCTCACTTCACTCATTGTTGTGTGTCACCTTCCTGGCTCATGGGGGCATTTGACCTATATTTCAATGCCTTACAAAACTCTGATGAACAAACAGATTCCAGAAACACATATTTAGCACATAGTATTTGCTAGGCATTCTGAAAAATAATAAAAAAGACCCTGCTCCTACATAACAGGAAAAAAAGGTGACATATATAAATTACAGCAATAGAAGATAAAAGTCAAAAAGAATGGCGAGAGACACAAAATTATTGGAAAACATTTTTTTCACTAGAGAGGAATATTGGGAAAAGATTCATGCATGTAGTGCCATGCAAGTCAGGCTCTGAAAGATACACAGATTTGGAGATGCAAGCAGAGAGAATAGATGCACAGACTGGAGGAAACAATCATGGAAACAATGACGAGGGTTGCTCAGGAAATACTGAGATGCTGCAGCTTTCAGAGACACAGTATATGGGAGAGACTGAAGGAAGGCAAGAGGGGGAAGCTGAGTTGGAACTGATGGTGAAGATCGTGAAATGCCATGCCAGTAGGTCCAATCTTATTCCATATGCATTGGGGGAACCTTGAGCTGGGTGTGACATGATCTGAGCTCTGTCTTAGAAAGGATTTTGTGGCAGAGAGGAGAGCAATTTAAAGGGAGACACAGGTGGCCCAGAAAGAATGATTAGGAGATGATATTAGTTTCTTATCACTGCTATACAAATGACCACAACCACAGTGGCTTAAAACACATTTATTGCTCTATCATGCTGGAGGTCAGAATTCTCAAAATGAAGATGTCAGCAGGGCAGCATCCCCACCAGGGCTCTAGGAGAGAAAATCCTTTTCCTGCCTCTTCTGACTTCTAGAGGCTGCCTCCACTCCTTGGCTTGGAGTAGATTCCTCCATCTTCAAAGCCAGAAGAGTCAAATGTCTCCCCCTCTTCCTCTTTCTCCCTCTCTCTTCCTTTCACTTCTGCATCCACTGTCTTGTTTCTCATACTCCTGTCTCCTTCTTTTGATTATATTTAGTACTTGCTTGAGTAATCCATAATAATTTCTCCATCTCGAAATCCTTACCTTCAGCACACCTGCAAAGTCTCTTGTGCCAGGAGACAGGTCCCATGGATTAGGATGTAGATACTGTTGGGGGCCAAAGAGTCTGTCTACCAGAGACAAAAGCCACGGACCAGAAGGAGGCAGTGCTATCTGCAGTAAGGCAAAAACAGTACACACAGGGATGGGGCTCAGCCCCACTGCCTCCTTTCCCTCTGTTCTGTACCTAGGGGTAGACAGAGGAGATGAGGGCTCACAGTTGTGTGTGCTGTATCCAACAGGACTCTTGTTAAAAATAGCAGGAACACCACTCGAATGCCTTCAGCAAAAAGTGGTAATTAATCAACTATTAATCAGCTCACAGTTGATTAATGAATTAATCAGAATGAATCAGTTGTCACTGGGAAGACCAGGGTTAGCACATCCCTTGGTTCCTCGATTAGATTATCAGTGAGCTTATCTCCTCTCTCAGTGTGTCTTTCCTTGTATGGGCTTCATTCTCAAGCAAACCCTCTCCATTAGTGATGTTTAGGATCTGTGTATCTACACTGACACAGCTCCACCACCCCAATAGAGGTGCCACATTCTTCCCAACAATCCCAATAGAAGGCTCCTGCTGAGCCTCATTGGGTAAACTTAGGGCACGTGCCCATCTCTGACCTAATCGGTCTTATCAGCAGGAGAGAATTTACTGACTGGTCAGGTCTGTCACAAGCTCAGTCCTGAAGCAGGGAGGTGGGAAAGAATCACCCACTATTTACAGGCATTGCTTAGAGGAGAAAAGACATTCTTAGTAGAACATTATGGTGGTGTCATCAGAAAAGGAAAGGAAAGGAAGCCATAAACAGCAGATATCCACTTACTGGACAACAGAAGAAACAAAACAAGATAAAGTCCTTCCCAACGGTTCTTTTCTGGGTGCTGAATTCTAATTCTCTTCCACCTGTCTGTGCCTAAATAGAGAGGGGAGCCTCAGGCACATCAGGTGGTCTTGTGCCTGCATCCCACTGCCTTGTTTGGGATTACAGTTTCCTGTTAGCCTATTTAATTATCTCAGTTCATATGCTTTCGGCAGGAGTTTAAAATAAATTTACAACCGAGCACTTTCATTCCAGCCAAGCCACAAGGCCTGCTGACAACTCTTTAATTTAAAAAGTGTTTTCAATTTTCAAAGAGACCTGGGATTATATTAAAAAATGATCCTGCTCTTATGTCATTGCCATTACGCTGTATCATCAGACAGGTCCATAAACTTTGATTTGACGTTAAAAATGTTTGATAATGTTGGCCAGGAGCTACATTATTCATACACAAACAAATACATACTTATATCAATAAAGTATACAAATAGATTTCTTCCTCTAAATTATATTTAGTGACTTAGTAGTTGGTCCATAAGACACATTCGGTCATAAAAAAATTTTAATATTGCTGCTAAGGATGTGAGGACACGGTTAGGTCAACAATGGTGTGCCCATTAAATGACATATTATTCAGCAGTTAAAAAGCCACTTCCCAAAACTTACCAGAAAATGTTTCTGAGCTATATTTTATACTTAAAATGCTGATAAATATGAAAATATATCACAAGGCTCAAAGTTAAAATGTTGAAAAGGATTTACAATGAACATTGTTCTACCATTCCTGTCATTCGGCTCCCTAGTTCTTCGCCCAAACAATTGTTTCCTTTTTTTGTGTGTCCTAACAATGTGTTTACATAAGCAGATATATTTATATATGTGTGTATTTATGGGTACATACATTTATATATGTATGTGTATTTGTATGTTATGAAATTATATTTACATAGACAGGTAACCTTAAAACAACACATGGCTATGCACTGTGCAGGTCCACTTACAAGTGATTTTTTTTCAATAAGTATATTACAAAATGATCTGGAGATTTTCAGCAATCTGGAAAAACTCACAAACCACATCACCAATAAATAGCAAAACAAAATAAGAAAAAGTTAGGTACGTCATGAATGCATAAAATATATATAGATATTGGTCTATTTATGTGTTAATCAACTGTTGATGTTATCAGTAAGGCTTTCTGTCAACAGAAGGCTGTTGGTAGTTAGGTTTTGAAAGAGTTGAAAATTATGTGCTATTTACTGCCATGTGGGGAGTTGGTGCCTCTGACCCCTACATTGGTCAAGGGTCACCTGTATCAGTATGAGTAGTTGCATGTGTGTGCATTCTGAAACACTATGGTAATAGAAGAAAAGGAAAGTGTGGAAGAACAGATATGATAGGTTCCAATTTGTGTGAAAGAGGAAAAATCTAAATATATGTGGGTTTGTACATATAGTTGCTATTTAGAGGGACATAAAGGAATGGAATAAGAGAAAAATAATTTTAGCTGTTTACATTTTGCAATTTTTTTAAATGTCTGTTACATGCACGTATGAAAGTTTTAATGAAAAATCTATTTTTCAAGGCTTTGATATTCATGACATTTCTTCCACTTATAAACAGACAGTCTCTTTCTCTTTCCTAGAGTCTGGCTGGCCTGGAACGTGCCATGACTGTAGAATACGATAGGAGGGAGACGGTACCAGCTCCAAGCCAGCTTTTCTGATACCTGCAGCTTCTGGTTCCTCTGGAGGAGAAGTCAGCCACTAGGTAAGAAGTCAACTCACACTGAGGCCGCCATGCAGAGAGGAAGCCTAAGCCAGCCGGGTGGGGAGGCCACGTGGTGGACAACTGAGGAACCCAGTGGGCAAATTGAGACCCCAGAGATGAATCCAGCTGAGTCATCCCAGTCCTTTGTATGATTGCAGCCACGGCTCCCATTATTGTGGCTCAGAGATGATCCATATCCCCGCTCCCCTGAGCAAATTCTTATCCAAAGAATCATGAGGAACTAAAATGGTTGTTCTTTCATGTTACTATGTTTAGAGGTGGTTTGTTCCATTACAATAGACAACTGAAGCAAGCATGCAGAACCTTACTTTCCAGAAATGAAGAAGGACAGTGGAGGGTTTGTGTGGATGAGAAGCAAACACAAGTATTTCTGTCCCTTTGTGGCTGAGAAGTATTGCAGGTGCAATTTAAAAAGCCCCATGGATAAACAGCTCATGTAGGTCCAAGGCCAGGCTTTGAATGCACTACAGTTCCCTTGTTGGAAGCACCAGCCTCAAAGCGAATAAAGCAAATGTATTGATCACCCTGTATGCCACTGAGTGACATGGAAGGTTTTAACAAGAGACCATCTCCTCTACCTCACTGTGAACTGAAGAAAGACAAACCATAACTCCTTGGAACTTCATTTTCCCCTAGTATGGAGACATTCTTATCCTGGGACAACTTCACTGTCTTATTGAAAGCATCAAATAAGATAACTCTGGTTGAAAGTGTTTTATACACTGTAAAGTGTTGTACAGACCTGGTGGCTTTCTAGATCCTATTTTGAAGAAAAAACAATTATTCAGACCTTGAATTACAACAGAACTACCTAGGAGGTAGGCTGGCATAAGACCTAAGATTGTGCGTGGTGCAGAGCAACTGTCTGGGCTGACACGTTGGCTCTTCTATTTATTTTCTGCGTGGCCTGAAGAATATGACTTTATTTCTCTGTACCTTACTTTGCTTATCTATAAAATAAGGATGATAATACCCACCTTTCATCATGCCATAAAACTTACATAAGCAAATGCCTGTGAAGTGCTTCAAACAATGCCTGGCACATAGCAATTGTGCTGCTATTTTGACTATAATAATAATTTAAAGCTTTCAATATCTTTATGGTCCTCCAAACACTTTGTTCTGACAACAGAGTGGTTAAGTCATAAAATTTAAAACTTGCAGTGACCTTACTATTGATTAATCTAACCCAACCCTCTCCAGGTATCATCAATAGCCTCATCAATCGCCCCTCATGCTTGCACATTTTCTGAAATGGGAACTCACTGTCTCCCTGGTAGCCTCTATCCTTGTTGTGGGGCTCTGATAATTTGCTTCAAGTAAGTATCCAACACTGAAGTTGCTGAGTCAGACGGCATATTTACTTACAAGCCTTTCAAGTCCAATTCCCAATGTGTCCTTAAGAAAGGTGATATTCATATACAGTACTACTCATAAAGTGCCCAATTCAACACAACCTGAAGCAAGGAGAGTTGTATTAAAGGCCACTTTCCAGTTTGATCAAGAAAACAATAACTATTCTTTCTTCCTATTTTATGTTCATTATAGAACTAATGAAACAGTATTTTTTCTCAAATGTTTACTGCCTTACTTTTTCCATTTTTACTTGCCTGTTAATGTCCTTTATCTATTTATTTGATGTATTTGCTTTTACCTTGATTAATTTATAAATTCCCTGTCTTAAGCATACTCATTCTTTGTTAAAAAGTTTGAAAATAGTTTTCCCAACATGTCATTTAAATTTTAGTTTTGATTTTGGTCTAATGTGATAAACAGATATTTTAAACTGTTTTGTAGCTAAGTTATTTTTTATGGTTTATTCTTTAGCTTGTATGATACAGAAGCCTTCCTTGCCTATACATCATATCAATATTCACTTCCCTGTTTCTCTCTGCTCATTATAGGGGATTTCATTTTGACATGACAACTAATGCATTTTGTGGCACTAAAGCCCATAAGGTTATCCTTCTCCGTTCCAAGAAGACCAGGGGGTATTTATTGGTTCACAAAGGAAGGGCAGTTAAAAGGGAAATAGGACACAGAAATATGGGAGTGTGTGTCACTGAGAAGGGTCCCTCTTTCAGCCTTCTATCTTCCCTCAACAATCCTCAGCCTTTACCTGGTATGTCCCAGGACAGAAACAAGAGTCCTGCTGTCTTTCCCAGTGAATGTCATGGAGGGGTGCCAAGGCTTCAATAATTTGTTCTAAAAATGGCTTTGGAGAAAGATGTCATGATGTGTTTTTAGCTAGTTGCACCTGAGACAGCTACAGACTTTAATCTCATCAAGTGCAGTGACTGGAGCAGCCAAACATTTTTCATAAGAAAAATGGGCAAGAAATGACTGCAAGAAAGCCCAGGAGGTAGATGCTTTCTCATCAAGGCAAAGACTGAATCCTCAGCACTGTCTAAGCTGTCACATAATATATAGACATAAGTCCTGGACCATTACCAGAGAGAGACACAGAGATGACTGAGAAAACTTAAAATTAAAAAAAAGATTAAAAGAGCCCCATCAGGTCAACACCTAGATGTCAGCCTTGTGAGACTGAACAGAGAACCTGGTCATGTCTGCCTGGACTTCTGGCCCCCAGAACCATGAGCTCATAAATTGTAAGCCTCTAAATTTATGGTAAGATTTTAGGCAGTATAGAAAACTAATATGTAAGTTATTTTATAATGGCTTGACAAGTTGAGGAAGCATTTGCTGTACATCTCACGTGAGCTACTTTAGTAGAGCAATACACAGCACTGTCTGATCTCTCTCTCTCTTTCTCTTTTTCAAACACACACACACACACATAATTGATGCAATGCATGTGTGATGTAACTCCATTATAGGAAAAGAAGGTCTACCTATTTAGAAGCAAGCCCACCTAGAATCCAGATGTTGATTTTTAATACCATTCTCCTATGAAAAGAACCACAGTTTCCTGGGAAAATGACTGATTCTAGGACTGAGACAGAGAATACATAAAATGACGCTGGAGTGTCTTGTTGTGCCAGAAAGTAAGAAAGTGCTCAAAAGAAAAAAAAATCATTGTTGGGGGTATACAAAGGTACAAACTGAAAGCGTTCTCAGCAGCCAATGCTAGACAAATTCATGCAACAAAATAAATAAAATATTTTTGGGTAACCAAAGTACAAATAAAACATTCATGAGACATCTTGACATAAATACTTAAATCAATCAATAGAGGAGAAGAAACAAGTCTCTTGTGCAGAATAATTTCAAGTAATTTATGTAGATTTTCTGCCCTCAAGGAGGTTCAGCATAACTCATCAGTCCTTCAGTGAGGACTGGACCTAAATAACCATAGCCATGGTGACATGTCAGGACAGTTAGTTCTTTTTCAGCCTCATTTGGCAAGAGCCCAAATTGTTCTCATCTGTTTCCCATAGCTTTATGGAGTAAAAAAATAAAATTCTAAATATGAGTTTTTTCTCTTCCATCACTATTAGCATTACTAGTACATACCCTATATGCAATGCTTCAAAGAGGGTTTTTCCCTGGAGCTTCTGTGGTAGGGAATTTCATTCTCACCATTTTACAATCCAGGAAAGTAAGGTGGGGTTAGAGATACTCGTTGCAAGGTAACTCAGATATTAAGTAGTTGATTTGTGGTTTTCTGGTGGAGGGAAGACCCACCTGTCCCCAGTCCCTCCACACATCAGTTAGGATGCTGAGACCAGTGTTGAGATTGTTGATCCAAAAATGCACCTAAAATGTATGTAACGGTTTATTAGTTACAAAATGGGACTTTTGGGGGACAGCAGGATTGTTCCTGGTACCAACAGAGCCCATGGCTTGAGTGGAGCAGAGGGTGGGGGATAGAGGGAGGGCAGCCTTGCCTCTGATTGCTAATGGGAGGCAGGCTGGGGTGGGCTCCAGTGCACAGGTCCTGGCTTGCATGGCTCAACTCCCTATAGTGCTGAAGAAGGTGATGCTGGACTTTCTTACCAGGGCAGGTGAGGGTGGGGGCTTGAAAGGGGTCAGGAGCCAACCATTAAAAATGGTGTCAGACTCTGCATCACAGCAGTGATGTAGAATATTAAACTCAGCTCTCAGGACACTGAAACCACTAGGGGGTTTCTACCCCACAGCAGCTGCCATATACAACACAGTCATGGAGATGCACACAGACCACATGCAGGCAATGGCTTGCACTTTGAATATCACTCACCACTGTGAGTCCTGGGCTGCATCACTCCTCACTGGTGAGCCTGTCTCCTAGGCACTCTGGGGATGATCAAAGTGCCTATATTGTAGGACTGTCCTGAGAAGTAAATGAGACAAAATAAGAGAGATGCTTAACTTAGAGCCTGCTGTGTTGTAAATGCATAAACATGGAACTCGGTTGATCATCATTCACTCAACAGCATCGGTCTATCTTCCTGCCCACAGGGTTCTGCATCCAACCTCGGGCAAAGGTGCAAGTCATGGGGGTTTCCCAGTGAGTAGAATGGCCTGGTGGGCGTGTCATCTCTACTTCTCCATGGCTGGGGAATGTGGATGAGCAATTTGCTTAGCAGGACTTTACTGAACACTTTGTGTTTTTGTTTTGTTTTGTTTTGTTTTTGTAATTGTGTGCGCCAGGCACTGTTCTAGGTGACACAGACATAGCATGAAACAAGATAGGCAAGATTCCTGCCTTGTGCAGTGTACATCCCACTGGGACGAGTCAGTGATGCCCATATTCACAAATAAATAAGCAAGGTGGCTTAGAACAATATCAGTTTGCTGTCTTATACTTTTAGAGGTCAGAGTCTAGAAATTAGTCTGTGTGGCTGAAATCAAGCTATCAGCAGGGCTGTGTTCCTGTTGGAGGCTCCAGGGGAGCATCTACTCCTGGCTCTGTGTTCCTGTCGGAGGCTCCAGGGGAGCATCTACTCCTGGCTCTGTGTTCCTGTCGGAGGCTCCAGGGGAGAGCGTACTCCTGGCTGTGTTTTCCAGTTTCCAGAGGCCATCTGCAGTCCTTTCCTTAGGTTCCTCTGCTAGCACTCCTGACACTCCAGCCTCTGCTGTTGTGGTCACCTCTCCTCTGACTCTGACCCTCAATCCTTCTCCTTATTAGAAAAATGATTACACAGGACTCACACAGATAATCCTGGGTAATCTCCCAATTCAAGGCACTGAATCACATCTGCAAAGTCCCTTTTACAAAATAACACGTTTAACAGCTCCAGGGACTAGCCTATGGACCTTTTTAGGAGGCCCTACTACACTTGCATATTGGAAAACTTTGTATATTAAACCTATGAAAAATGAGTTCAAATCAAAATCACACATCCAAATGGCCTACAATCACCGGGAAGATCAGACACATGGGTCAAAAGGAAGAGGCATAGCAATGGAAGTTTATATTAATTTGCTCAAACTGCCGTAACAAAGCTCCACAGACTGGGTGGCTTAAACAGCATAAATGCATTTCCTCACGGTTCTGGACGCTGGAAGTCTGAGATCAAGGTGTCTGTAGGGTGACTTTCTTCTGAAGCCTCTCTCCTTGGCTTGTAGGTGGCCATCCTCTCCCTGTGTCCTCACATAGTCTACTCGGTGTCTGTATCCTAATCTCCTTTTCTTTTCTTTTTTTTTTTTTTTTTTTTTTTTTTTTGAGATGGAGTCTCACTCTGTTGCTTGGGCTGGAGTGCAGTGGTGTGATCTTGGCTCACTACAACCTCCGCCTCCCAGGTTCAAGTGATTCTCCTGCCTCAGCTTCCAGAGTTTACAGGCACCTGTCATCACACCCAGCTATTTTTTGTGTGTGTGTGTTTTTAGTAGAGATGGGGTTTCACCACATTGGCCAGGCTGGTCTCAAACTCCTGACCTCAGGTGATCCGCTGGCTCAACCTCCCAAACTGCTAGGGTTACAGGTGTGAGCCACCATGTCTGGCCTAATCTCCATTTCTTATAAAGACACCAGTCAGATTGGATTAGGACCTGCCATAACAACCTCATTTTTATTAAATTACCACTTCTCTAAAGACCCTATCTTCAAATACAGTTATATTCTGATGCCCTGAAGGTGAGAAGTTGAACATACGTATTATGAGCACACACAATCCAGCTCATGACAGAACCCAGAGCAGCAGAGTGGGCTGCAGTGACAGGAGGAGGAACTGCTGTGTCTAATGGGGCGACAGCTCCAGCCAGGGGTCACCCCATAGAAATGTGGGCTCCTGAGACATAGTAGTTTCCTGGATTTTCAACAGAAGTCCAATGGAAGTTTTCATTTTGTTTGTTTTTATGTATGTTCTTGTTTACTGTTTAAATAAGCCATCCTGGGTTGGCAACCTGCATACCCAGACTCTCTCTTACCCCTCTGGACATGCCATGGGAGAAGGGAGGGAGCTTCTCTTCTCCTGCTTTGTCTCCCCTCCCTTCCATCCGGGTTGGTGATGAGTTGTAGAGGAGGAAGATAGAAGATGCAAGAAAGAGGCTACCTGCCTAGGACTGGCATGAGATGGTGCAGGTGCTCTCTGGGCAGGGCACGTGTTGAAAGCAGCTGTTTTTGTAAAACATCCCCATACAAAAAAAAGGAGTGTGAGTCCACCACCCTTGACTCGTCCAGATCCTACACTGGACTTTGACTTCCATGAGGGCTATACAGAGGTTGAATTTTGAATCTAACCCCTGGGATGAGCACAAGGCCAAGCTACAGACAGAAGTCAGTAGATACCTGTTAGATTTATGAATAAGTCAAAGAAATGCCTTGGAAAGAGAAAGATGTTCTACCAGGAAATAACCCCCTGAGAAATCTTGCAGGTCTGCATGTGCGCTGAGGCTGAGGGACCTCTGGGACTTCAGTCAAGGCACCCAGATGAGTGGGTGGCACCCTCTGCCTGCTCTATCTTGATGGCAATGAGAAGGATGATCTCAGTTTCCTCTCTGAGCAAGAGAAACACAGATTTTAAAGGATCCAGCAATCTGTGTTGAGAAAACACCTACGAATGACTTGTTTTCATTGGTCTGTATAGGAGTATCAAAAGCTCTTCAATTTCTTCAATAATTTCATCAGAATCCAGTAATGAGATGGCTAAACCAAGATATGGGAGTTGCAATCAACAAAATCAGAGAAAAGGAAAAGCTCTTTGATTTACTCACATTTTTTTCCTTCCTTTTTCTGCAGTCTTATTTGAATGGGGACAGCTAGCTAATGACTATTCCAATTCTGCCAAAACCTGAGAATGATGCCAAAATCCAACTGATAAAATATTAACAAGATACAACTCTAAGGAAAGGTTGGCCACACAATTACATGCACAAAGAGTAAACAAATGCTAGCCTTTCTGTCTAATTGTCTCATGAGAAGACATTCCATGGTTTCAGGCACATAAGAGCTACTTCAGGAATCAAATGCTCACTAAGGAAGAGCAGGGATTTGTGATGTAATAGGAAATATTTCCAAGCCTTCATTACAGAGCAAGGGAAAACTGAGATTCCTCAAGCATCATGAAACGAGATCTTCCCCGAGTCTAAGAAGAGCCCACTAGAGAGGCATTATAGGCGTTTATGCCTCTCTAGGACGCCAGGCAGGATTCAGGCTGTAACCCTGGAGGCTAGTGAGCAACCTACAAAAACAGGAGCCCTCAGAGCTAGGGCCAGCTCCTTCCCCATGACTTCCTCCAGGTAAACCCTCTGTGCACCTAAGGCCTGAAAGGCTCACAATAGGGTTAAAATAAAAGCTCTCTTTTAGTGACAGGGTTGAATCTTCAAATGCCTGGTGATGCACAAAACACACACAAACTTATTTGAAAGTAAGCACAAGTTAGCATAAACAGCCACTGCAGCACCCCAACACAGTACAATAAAGAATATTTCTGCTTCTGAAACAAAGGTGGGAAGTCGATTTCCTGGAATAATAAATTAGTTACTACATGTTCATCCAGAGAACCAGATCCACCAAGAGCCATTGGCTGCAGGTCTAAGCATTCTCTGGATCTATTTATTTTAATTCAAATGAAATCTATCTTTTTTATTTTAAAAATAGCATTGGAGTCAGGAGAAAATAAGAAAGGTTTCTCCTACAGGTGAAGTTTACTATTCATTTCTACCTCTTTTTCTGTCGAAAGTGTTGATGCTGCCCTCACGGAAGTCAAAGTTGAGTGAAGGAACTGGATGAGTCAACGTTGGCGGCCTCATCTAATCTTAGCCATTTAGGAATACAGGTGATTAAAGGCAGCTTCCCTGTTGGGCGCAGTGGCTCACGCCTGTAATCCCAGCACTTTGGAAGGCCGAGGCGGGCAGATCACAATGTCAGGAGACCAAGACCATCCTGGCCAACATGGTGAAACCCTGTCTCTACTAAAAATACAAAAATTAGCAGGGCGTAGTGGTGCATGCCTGTAATCCCAGCTACTCAGTAGGCTGCGGCCGGAGAATCGTTTGAACTTGGCAGGCGGAGGTTGCAGTGAGCCGAGATTGCGCCACTGCGCTCCAGCCTGGCGACAGAGTGAGACACAGTTTCAAAGAAAAAAAAAAAAAAAAAAAAAAAGCAGCTTCCCTTTCCTCAGCTCAGAGGCGGATCAATGTACAGGAACAAATAAAATATGGAAAGACAGATACAGTTTTTATTATTTTCTGGGGAAAAGTCCAATCTCTAGGCTCATGGAGTCAGTGTTTCCCTAGCCAACCAAGGATGGCCAGTCCTGGGGGCTGTACCTAATTAGCATAGGATGTCCGGCTGCTGTTGACCACCAAGGTCTCAGAACAGAGCAGCCCTGCTGGAGAGGCAGAGAATAGAGAGAGGATGAAGTTATGGGCAGGTAAGTAGCATATTCTTTTTTCTCTGAAGGGGACCAGATAAAATTGCTTGGACTTTACTAACTAAATGTTTTATGATACAGAAAATAGGCAGATTTTTTTTTCTCAATAAGAGCCAGGTGTTACTTAAGATGGTTGTCTTTATTGAATGGAAGGGAAAGAGAGAGAGAGGGAGAGAGAGAGAGACGAGAAAGAATGCAAATCCCCAATAGATCATCCTATGCACTCATTTTATCTCCAGTTGTCTGTATTTTGTGGCGATTATTAAAGTTTCTCTGTATTCCTAATGCCCTTTTGTGAATTGTTAATACAATATTACTAAATCACTTTTCTTTATTATTATTATTAGTTTTTTTTTTTTGAAATGGAGTCTCACTCGGTCACCTAGGCCAGAGTGCAGTGGTACAATCTCGGCTCACTGCAACCTCTGCCTCCTGTGTTTAAGCAATTCCTGGCCTCAGCCTCCAGAGTAGCCAGGATTACAGGCACCCGCCACCACACCCAGCTAATTTTTGTACTTTTAGTAGAGATGGGGTTTTGCCATGTCAGCCAGGCTGGTCTCGAACTCCTGACCTCAAGTGATCTGCCCACCTCAGCCTCCCAAAGCGTTGGGCTTACAGGCGTGAGTCACCGTGCCCGGCTAAATCATCCTTCTATTTAAATAAAGGCATGGCCCTAGAATCTATTTATCTCCGCTCATTTCCAGTTAAAACCGTGCACTGAAGCCTCAGCCCCTCCCTGTTGGGTGGGCCACGGTTTGCTGAGGTTTGTATTTATGCATTTCAGAAATCTCTGCAGGCTGCTGGAATCATTATCTCTGGAGATTCAGAAATTCCAAATGCACTGATCTTTTTTCTGCAATACTACAGCAATGACTTGCCCTTAGAATCTTCTCCATCTTTGTAATGTCAGCTAAGTCAATAGATTTAAAAAGAAATTGAAAATGCCGTCATTGGTGCCAATTGCCAGGAAGAGCAGGCTTCAGTGTGGCTTTGTAAAGAAGTAATGAAGGTGAGAGAGGGGGGGATTTTGTTCCCTGGTAGATGTTTTTGTTTTGTTTTGTTTTCTCTCTCTCAGTTCGAACATTCTACAGACATAAGTAACATAAATTCCAGTTCCACATGTTTTAACTGAAAAAGGAAAAACAGCTACTAGAGGTTGTTGTTTGTTGACTCACATCACTGAAAAGACCAGGGTCTGAACTGGCTGACCTCAGGCTTGCCTAGAACCTGGGCTTCGTGACTCAGTTTTACTCCCTCTCTTCATTCCATCTTCTGCTGGGCTGGGTGAGTCCATGTGATGTAGCCATATAGATTCAGGACATACCATCCACTTTTAACATTTTAAACAGAAAAGAAATCATCTCTCTCTCGTGGCTCCAGAAAAAAAATACCCAGATTCACTCTGCTTAGACCAATCTGGGCCCATCCAGCGATAATATCTGTGACTGTGGGAACCAGCTGACTAGTCATATTTGGGTTCCATGACCCATCCCCGAGTCTGGACATAGAGACCACCTGAATCACATGGACTGAGAATAGGGGAGAAGTCTTCACTCCATAAAATCCGGTGCCTCTTACCACACACACAAAATGTAGAGGGATGGGCGTTTGCAAATATAAGTATCTGCAACCAGTCGAATTTAATTTAAATCACTGAATTGTATAAACGAACAGTGTCTGCAGGCTATAATTATCTTTTGGCCTTCTAATTTGCAGCATGTGACTAAAATACCATTTATTGTTAGATCTTTAGGTTATCCCCAATTTTACACTATTATAAACAATGTGGATGTGAAAATATTTGAACTGAAGTTCTTGAAAACAATATGTGATTAATTCCTTGGGGTAAATGTCAATAACTGAGACTTCTGTTAAAGGTAATCTATTTTCCAAAGTTTTTGATATGTGTTGTAAAAATGTCTTAGAAAACATTTGAAATAACTCAGGACCTCACTAGCAGCATATGTGGGTGTTGGTCTCTTGATATATTTCACACTTTTGACTATGATTGTATTTCTACATATGTATTAATGTAACTGATGTATAGTAATTTTGTCATTAAAATTCACACATATTTGATTTTTGGTAAGCGTGAACATCTTTCATTTCTGTAGTGCTTATTTATGTTTCTTCTTTAGTCAATTATCCATTCTTGTTACTTGTTCATTTGTCTCTTTTTCATTTGTTTGGATTCTTTATATGTCAAAGGTATTATCAAAGGTTCCAATTCTACACCTTATTTTTTAAAAATCTAAAAAATAACTTTAATACAAGTTTAGCTTTTAATCACATGAGCCATAGTATTTCTTAAAATGATTCTGAGCTTTAAAATATATGTCATCCCAGTCTAAAATGAAAGTACACTCTTTGATAAGAGGTATGTGATTAAAATTCCAGGTATAATACATCCTACTTAAATAACAGCCTGTTTCCCAATATACATACCACAAAAGTGTGTTCTTAGAAGCCCTTTAATCAAATGCTTATTGTTTTCTAAGTTCAACTTCACATATATTTCCCATCAATAAAGTGTAATTTTACCTGTGATTAGTACCACTAAATCTGACCTCATGCTGTTCCTACCCTTGTACTTTGTAGTCTCATGATACCAAATGAAATGTAATTAAACAACTTAACACATGGAAGAAAAGTTAAAATTGTCTATCACATACAGTAACACTTACATAAGTGACTTATGTGATAATCATGTCCCTACATACTATAATTTTTCAAATGTTTGTTCTTGCTCACACATCTTCAACCTGAAATTCCTCTTCCATTCTTTTTGCCAGTGTCATTATCTCTTCTGAAAACTTTTTCTGAACCTCTTTGCTGGCTAAGTCCACCTCTTCTGTGTTTCCTACCTATGCAGACCTCTATTGTAGCACTGGACATCGTATATCTAAATTACTTATGTATTACTCAGTCTCTTAAAATATGAACTCCTTGAGGAAGGGGAATGTCTCTTATTTAAACCTGAATTTTCAGTGTTTTACACAGTCTCTGTCACATAGTAGCAACTAAATATATGCCTTACCTGAAAGAATAAGAAAACAACTGTTCTAAAATCCCTGATATTTTATTTTATTTTATTTTTTGAGACAGAGTTTCACTCCGTCTCCGCCCAGGCTATAGTGCATTGGTGTGATCTCGGCTCACTGCAGCCTCCACCTCCTGGGTTCAAGCTATTCTCCTGCCTCAGCTTCCCGAGCAGCCAGGATTACAGACATGCACCACCACGCCCAGCTAATTTTGCATTTTACTAGAGATGGGGTTTTACCATGTTGGTCAGGCTGGTCTCAAACTCCTGACTTCAGGTGATCGGCTGGCCTCGGCCTCCCAAAGTGCTGGGATTACAGGATATTTTATTTTACTTAGAAGTAAAAGGCTAAAGAAGGAGTCATTTTTTTTTTAATTTAAGACATGTGAAATGTCAGACTCTAGCTCCAGCTATATTTACAGTTCAGCCACCATTCATAAAAGTAGAAAGACTTACGAAATATGCATCTCCCACGTGGTCATAATTCATCACTCCTCACAGAGGGAGCTGTGTTCCTCCTTGGGGCTGGGAGTAGTGCCATTCTGAAATGTGCAGGCTATTTTAAGACTGGGACCTTTAACTTTTCTCACCTCAGTCACAGGTTCTGGCTCAGATATACTATTTTTGGCTCCCGCTGCCTGCACACTTTTCATGCCTGTATTGGATAGAATGCGCTCAGTGACTTGGGAAAAGTCAGTACGAGGCATTCTTCATTAGAGTAATTAATGCCAGTTGCTGCAGCAGGGAACTCCTGAGACCTTATTGCCTTAAGGCAGTGAAATTTTACTTCTCCTGTAAGTCCAGCATGGTCAGGCCACTCTTTCTATTGCAGCAAGTGAAACAGTGATCCACAGGAGGGGCACCCACCCTTACCTGCCTCAGCCAGGATTGCCGCAAACCAATCATGCTGAGTCCACAGGTGAAGAATAGCCAGGTGGCCCCAACTTACCATCAGAGGACCCCGGGAAGTGTAGGGGAATACCTGGGTATATGTAGGACACGTCTGGTCTTTGTTACACAGCATCAAGCCTTCCACTATTATCAAAACTCATTTTAACACCTAGATAGAAACAAATTTCTGCCTGAAAAGGGTCTGATACCTTGCAATTTTCTTACTTCTATAGCACATTCAGGCTGCAGCACAGAAACTCCTGACCTTCACGTTATATCACTATAATTATTTTAAACATAGTAAGTTAAGAAAAACAAATGAACAAACAAAAAGCTTTGTGAGAAAATACAGTTAGATACAGCAAGTGGCTTTCATTTCCTGATCCTATTTTCTAATTATGATTCTGATTTTCCTTTTCTTTTTTTGATAGTTTAAAGTTTATTGTTCTTTCTATAAACCTTTTAATTTCAAACTGTTTTAGATTTACAGAAAATTGGATGATACAGTTTTCCCATACACTCTTTCTCTACTACATCTTCCATTATCATGATATGCTTACTACAATGAATGACAAAATACAAGTATATTGTCATTAAATAAAGTCCATTCTCTCTTCAGATTTCCTCAGTTTTTCCCTAATATCCTTTTCATGTTCCACTATTCTATCCAGAATATCACATTAGTTATGTCTCCTTAGGTTTCTCTTGCCTATAACAATTTCTCAGACTTTTCTTTTCTTTTTTATTTGATAACCTTTACACTTTTAAGAAATTCTGATACCAGTACCATGCTGTTTTGGTTACTGTAGTCCTGTAGTATAGTTTGAAGTTGGTTAGCATGATGCCTCCAGCTTTGTTCTTTTTGCTTAGGATTGCATTGGCTATTTGGGCTCTTTCATAGTTCATCATGAATTTTAAAATACTTTTCTCTAGTTCTAAATCATTATATTATAAAGACACCTGCACATTTATGTTCATTGCAGCACCATTTGCAATAGCAAAGACATGGAATCAACCTAAATGCCCATCGATGACAGGCTGGACAAAGAAAATGTGGTGCATATACACCATGGAATACTATGCAGCCATAAACAAGAATGAGATCATGTCCTTTGCAGGGACATGGACGGAGCTGGAGGCCATTATCCTTAGCAGACTGACACAGGAACAGAACACCAAATCCTGCATACTCTCACTTATAAGTGGGAGCTAAATGATAAGACCACATAGACACATAGAGGGAAACAACACACACTGGGGCCTATCAGAGAGTGGAAGGTGGGAGGACGAGGAGGATAAGGAAAAATAACTAATGGGTACTAGGCTTAATACCTGGGTGATAATATAATCTGTAGAACAAACCCCCAGGACACGTTTACCTATGCATCAAACCTGCACAATGTACCCCTGAACTTAAAATACAAGTTAACCAACAAAAAAGAAATTCTGGTATTCCTTAAATGATCAGGTAGTCTGAAATGTCCCTCCATTGAGATACACCTGGTGTTTTTCTTGTGATTAGACAGGAGTGATGTATTTGGGGGAGAAAGACCACACAGTAAAGTGCCATTCTTGTCATACCATATCAAAGGTATATATCATCGATGTGACTTTATCGCTACTGATGTTATTAAACTTGATCCTCTGGCTAAAGTAGTGCTTGTTGTGATTCTCCACTGTACAATTACTTTCCCTCTGATTTCCATACTTTTCTCTTTGGAAGGAGGTTACTATCCACAGTCCAAAGCTTAAGGAGCAGTAAGTTATACTCACTTCTTGAAGATTGGCTATCTACATAAATGACATGGAATGCCTCTGCACAGATTTGTCCATTCTCTCCCAGTTATGTATTCAGTCACTTCTACCCATGTTCACTCCTGGATGTTAATTTCATATTTGGGTTATAATACTATTTCATTTATTTCTTTGCTCATATTGTCCCAGGCTTGGCCCTTGGGAGCCCTCAGCTGGCTGTCCATCATGTTGACATCACAATTATTTTTTTTAAGCTCTTTGTTACTTATTTGAACTATGAGATGCTCCAGGATCATCTTATGTATTTCCTACCCTGGTCATAAAGTCAGACATTTCTCCAAAGATACTAGGTTCCGTTATTTATATGATGTAAGAAACCAACATTGGGGCTGTAGTGTGCTCATTCATATTGGGGTGTTGTTTCTATTTCCTCTGAGCTGACAGAGCAAAGAAATATATATGCATATACTAACCCACATGCATGCATCTATGAATATATCCACATGCTACCTTACACAGATATATCTATGTTAAAGTAAATATTATTTCATACGGATGCTCTCAGCTCTAATCTATTATCATATAGATCATTACAGCCTCCTTCCTTGTTCAGCTGTAAGTTCTTAATGTGAAAAACCTGGACCCCACTGTATACAGTCCATTTACATATTTATTTCCAGAATACATGTTAGAGTGGTTTTACAATTGTCAACATAAACCCATGTGAAAAACAGTTCTATCAAATAAAGTACAATGTTTCTGTGCAGTACCTTTTGTTGAGTTTTACAGACTCCACTAAACTTCCAAAGTAATTTAGGTCAGTAACCCCCATCCTTGAAGCTTCAGAGACGTTGTTTCATGTATTTGTAATATGGTTCAATTTTTTGGCATGTTCTGCATTTCATCCTGTGGTTTCCTGCACTCCTAATATTTTCTGATTTGTATACATTCATTCCTTGTGCTTTTACCAGTATGTAATGTTGCTCTTTAGCAATGACAATATTTCTTGTTCTGAAGTCTGCTTTTCCTGAAATTAATATAGATACTACAGCTTTCTTTTGATTGTTGTTATCATGGTATGCCTTTCTCCATCTCTTTACTTTTCTGATTCTCTATATTTAAAGTAGATTTCTTATAGGTAATATATAGTCAAATCTTGTTTGTTTATAGACTGTTTATAACAGTCTCTGTCTTTTAATTGGTATATTTTGACCATTCACACTCATATATATATAAATATTACATGTTTGTTACTGTTTACTATTCCTTTGTTCTTTTTTTCTTTTCCGTTTCCTTCTGCCTCTTCTGGTTTTGTCTTTATTTTTACTTTTTAATTCTATATGCTAATTAGTGTTCTTTTTCTTTGTTTCTTCTAAAAAAAATATGATACATGTGCAGATCCTGCAGGTTTGTTACATAGGTATATGTGTGTCATGGTGGTTTGCTGCACCTATTGACCTGTCCTCTAAGTTCCCTCCCCTCACCCCTCACCCCTCAACAGGCCCTGGTGTGTGTTATTCCCCTTTCTGTGTCCATGTGTTCTCAATGTTCAACTCCCACTTATGAATAAGAACATGTGGTTTTTGGTTTTCTGTTCCTGTGTTAGTTTGCTGAGGATGTTGGGTTCCAGCTTCATCCATGTCCCTTCAAAGGACACGATCTCATTCCTTTTTATGACTGCATACTATTCCATGGTGTATATTTACCACATTTTCTTTATCCAGTCTATCATTGATGGGCATTTGGGTTGGTTCCATGTCTTTGCTATTGTAAACAGTGCTGCAGTAAACATATGTGTGCATGTGTCTTTATAGCAGAATGATTTATATTCCATTGGGCATATACCCTGTAATGGGATTGCTGGGTCAAATGATATTTCTGGTTCTAGATCCTTGAGGAATCACCATCCTGTCTTCCACAATGGTTGAACTAATTTACATTCCCACCAACAGTGTAAAAGCATTCCTGTTTCTCCACAGCCTCACCAACATCTATTGTTTCCTGACTTCTTAATAATCAAAGCATTCTTTAATAATCGCCATTCTGACTGGCATGAGATGGTATCTCATTGAGGTTTTGATTTGAATTTCCCTGATGATCAGCGATGTTTAACTTTTTTAATAAGTTTTTTGGTCGCATAAATGTCTTCTTTTGAGAAGTGTCTATTCATATCCTTTGATGGGGTTGTTTGTTTTTTTCTTGTAAATATGTTTAAGTTCCTTGTAAATTCTGGATATTAGATTTTGGTCAGATGGTTAGATTGCAAAAATTTTCTCCCAATCTGTAGGTTGCTTGTTCACTCTGATGATAATTTCTTTTGCTGTGAAGAAGCTCTTTAGTTTAATTATATTCCATTTGTCAATTTTGACTTTTGTTGCAAATGCTTTTAGCATTTTTGTCATGAAGGCTTTGCCCATGCCTATGTCCTGAATGGTATTGCCTAGGTTTTCTTCTAGGGTTTTTACGGTTTGGGGTTTAACATTTAAGTCTCTAATCCATCTTGAGTAAATTTTTGTATAAGGTGTAAGGAAGGGTTCCAGTTTCTGTTTTCTGCATATGGCTAGCCTGTTTTCCCAGCACCATTTACTGAATAGGAGATCCTTTCCCCATTGCTTGTTTTTGTCCAGTATGTTGAAGATCAGATGGTTTTAGATGTGTGGTGTTATTTCTGAAGTCTCTGTTCTGCTCCATTGGTCTATGTGTCTATTTTGGTACCAGTACCATGCTGTTTTGCTTACTGTAGCCTTGTAGTATAGTTTGAAGTCAGGTAGCATGATGCCTCCAGCTTCGTTTTTTTTTTTGCTTCAGATTGTCTTGGCTGTACGAGGTCTTCTTTGATTCCATGTGAATTTTAAAATAGTTTGTTTCTAATTCTCTGAAGAATGTCAATGGTAGTTTGATAAGAACAGTTTTGAATCTATAAATTATTTTGGCCAGTATGGCCATTTTCACAATATTGATTCTTCCCGTCCTTGAGGACGGAATGTTTTTCCATTTATTTGTGTCCTCTCTTATTTCCTTGAGCAGTGGTTTGTAGTTCTCTTTGAAGAGGTCTTTCACATCCCCTGTTAGCTGTATTCCTAGGTATTTTTTCTCTTTTTAGCAATTGTGAATGGGAGTTCACTCATGATTTGGCTCTCTCCTTGCCTATTGTTGGTGTAAAGGAATGCTTGTGATTTTTACACATTGATTTTGTATCCTGAGATTTTGCTGAAGTTGTTTATCAGTTCAAGAAGTTTTTGGGCTGAGATGATGGGGTTTTCTAAAAATAAAATCATGTCATCTGCAAAAAAGACAACTTGACTTCCTCTCTTTCTGTCTGAATATGCTTTATTTCTGTCTCTTACCTGATTGCCCTGGCCAGAACTTCCAATACTCTGTTGAATAGGAGTGGTGAGAGAGGGCATCCTTATCTTGTACTGGTTTTCAAAGAGAATGCTTCCAGCTTTTGCCTCAATTTGATATTTGCTGTGGGTTTGTCATAAATAGCTCTTATTATTTGGAAATATGTTCCATCAATACCTAGTTTATTGAGAGTATTAAACATGAAGGGATGTTGAATTTTATCAAAGGCCTTTTCTGCATCTATTGGGATAATCTTGTGATTTTTGTCTTTGGTTCTGCTTATATGATGGATTACGTTTATTGATTTGTTTATGTTACATTTATTGATTTGTTTATGTTGAACAGCCTTGTATCCCAGGGATGAAGCCGACTTGATCATGGGGGATAAGTTTTTTGATGTGCTGCTGGATTCAGTTTGCCAGTATTTTATTGAGGACTTTCGCATGGATGTTCATCAGGGATATTGGCCTGAAGTTTTATTTTTCTGTTGTGTTTCTGCCAGGTTTTGGTATCAGGATGTTGCTTGCTTCATAAAATGAGTTGGGAGGAGTCCCTCCTTTTCAATTGTTTGAAATAGTTTCAGAAGGAATGGTACCAGCTCCTTTTTGTATTTCTGGTAAAATTCAGCTGTGAATCCGTCTGGTCCTGAGCTTTTTCTGGTTGGTAGGCTGTTAATTACTGCCTCAATTTCAGACCCTGTTATTGGCCTATTCAGGGACTCCATTTCTTCCTGGTTTAGTCTTGGTAGGATGTATGTGTCCAGGAATTTATCCATTTGTTCTAGATTTTCTAGTTTATTTGCATAGAGGTGTTTATATTATTCTCTGATAGTAGTTTGTGTTCCTGTGGGGCCAGTGGTGATATCCCCTATATCATTTTTTATTGCGTCTATTTGATTCTTTTCTCTCTTCTTCTTTATTAGTCTAGCTAGTAGTCTATCTATTATGCTAACTTTTTCAAAAACCCAGCTCCTGGATTCGTTAATTTTTGGAGGGTTTTTCATGTCTCTATCTCCTTCAATTCTTCTCTGATCTTAGGTATTTCTTGTCTTTTGCTAGTTTTTGGATTCGTTTGTTCTTGGCTGTCTAGCTCTTTTAATTGTGATGTTAGGGTGTCGATTTGAGAAGTTTCTAGCTTTCTAATTTCCTTCTTAACACTGCTTTAGCTGTGTCCCAGAGATTCTGGTACATTGTCTCTTTGTTCTCATTGGTTTCAAAGAACTTGTTGATTTTTGCCTTAATTTCATTATTTACCCAGGAGTCATTCAGGAGCGGGTTGTTCAATTTCCCTGAAATTGTGTTGTTTTGAGTGAGTTTCTCAATCCTGAGTTCTAATTTGATTGCACTGTGATCTGAGAGACTGTTTGTTATGATTTCAGGTCTTTTGCATTTGCTGAGGAGTGTTTTACTTCCAATTATGTGGTCAATTTTAGAATAAGTTCCATGTGGTACTGAGAAGAACATATATTCTGTTCATTTGGGGTACATAGTTCTGTAGACATCTACTAGGTCCACTTGATCCAGAGCTGAGTTCAAGTCCTGAATATCCTTGTTAATTTTCTGCCTCACTGATCTGTCTAATATTGACAGTGGGGTGTTAAGATCTCCCATTATTGTGTGGGAGTCTAAGTCTCTTTGTAGGTCTCTAAGAACTTGTTTTATGAATCTGGGTGCTCTGGTATTGGGTGCATATATATTCAGAATAGTTAGCTCTTCTTATTGAATTGTTCCCTTTACTATTATGTAATGCCCTTCTTTGTCTTTTTTGATCTTTATTGGTTTAAAGTCTGTTTTGTCAGAGACTAGGAATGCAACCCCTGCTTTTTTTTGCTTCCCATTTGCTTGTTAAATTTTCCTTCCATCCCTTTATTTTGAGCCTGTGTGTGTCTTTGCATGTAAGATGGGTCTCCTGAATGCAGCACACCAATGGGTCTTGACTCCTTACCCAATTTGCCAGTCTGTGTCTTTTAATTGGGGCATTTAGCCCATTTACATTTAAGGTTAGCATTGTAATGTGTGAATCTGATCCTGTCATCATGATGCTAGCTGGTTATTTTGCACACTAGTTGATGTAGTTTCTTCAGTGTCATTGGTCTTTATATTTTTGTGTGTTTTTGCAGTGGCTGGTATTGGTTTTTCCTTTCCATGTTTAGTGCTTCTTTCAGGAGCTCTTGCAGGGCAGACCTGGTGGTAGCAAAATCCTTCAGGATTTTCTTGTCTGGAAAGGATTTTATTTCTCCTTCACTTATGAAGCTGACTTTGTCTAGATATGAAATTCTGGGTTGAAAACTCTTTCCTTTAAGAATGTTGAATATTGGCCCCCAATCTCTTCTGGCTTGTAGAGTTTCTGCAGAGAGGTCCATTGTTAGTCTGATGGGCTTCCCTTTGTGGGTGACCTGACCTTGCTCTCTGGCTGCCTTTAAGAGTTTTTCCTTCATTTTGACCTTGAAAAAATCTGATGATAATGTGTCTTGGGGTTGATCTTCTCATGGAGAGTCTTAATGGTGTTCTCTGTATTTCCTGAATTTGCATGTTGGCCTGTCCTGCTAGGCTGCGGAAGTTCTCCTGGATAATATCCTGAAGTGTGTTTTCCAGCTTGTTTCCATTCTCCCTGTCTCCTTCTGGTACTCCAATCAATTGTAGGTTCGGTCTTTTTATGAAGTCCCATATTTCTTGGAGGCTTTGTTCATTCCTTTTCATTCTTTTTTTCTCTATTCTTGTCTGCATGTCTTATTTCAGTAAACGTGGTCTTCAAACTCTAATATTCTTTTTCCCACTTGGCCAATTCAGCTGTTGATACTTGTGTATGCTTCACAAAGTTCTCGTGCTGTGTTTTTCAGCTTCATCAGGTCATTTGTGTTCCTTTCTAAACTGGTTATTCTAGTTAGCAATTCCTCTAACGTTTTATCAAGGTTCTTAGCTTCTTTGCGTTGGGTTAGAACATGCTTGTTTAGCTCATAAAAAAAATAAAGCTCATCATAGTTTTTTATTACCCATCTTCTGAATCCTACTTCTGTCAATTCGTCCATCTGATTCCCTGTCCAGTTCTGTGCCCTTGATGGAGAGATGTTGGGATCATTTGGAGAAGAGGAGGCACTCTGGCCTTTTGAGTTTTCAGCATTTTTTCATTGATTCTTTCTCATCTTCATGAGTTTGTCTAGTTTTGGTTTTTGAGGCTGCTGACCCTTGGATGGGGTTTTTATCAGGGCCTTTTTGTTGTTGTTGTTGTTGTTGATGCTGTTGTTGTTCCTTTCTGCTTGTTTGCTTTCTTTCAATAGTCAGGTCCCTCTTCTGTAGGGTGGCTGCAATTTGCTGGGGGTTCATTTCAGGTCTTATTCATCTGATTCGGTCCTGTGCCTGGAGATGCCACTCAACAAGGCTGGAGAGCAGCCAAGATGTTTTCCTCCTCCTTCTTCTGGGACTTCTGACCTCAAGGGGCACCAACCTGATGCCAGTAGGATTGCTCCTGTATGGGGTGTCTAACAATCCCTAATGGAGGGTCTCACCCAGTTGGGTGACACATGGAGCAGGACCCATTTAACAAAGCACTTTGTCCCTTGGTGGAGAGGGTGTGTTTCACTGGGGGAAGCCCACTTGTCTGGGCTGCCCAGATTCCTCAGAACTACCAAGAGGAGAGGCTAAGTCTGCTGATCTGCAGAGACTGTGGCCCCCCCTCCCCCTGGGGGCTCAGGCCCAGGGAGATCCTCTGGCTGGAGTTATTGGAGATCCTGCAGGGAAGCCCCGCCCACTGAAGAAGGATGGGTCAGGGTTAGACCTGAAGAGGCACTCTGGCCACAGACTGGCACAGCCTATGCGTTGAGCTGTGGGACAAGTCTTGGGACCAAGCTGTCCAGCCTCCTTGGCTCCACCAGGAGAAAAACGCAGCCTGGAGCTATAGAAACGGGTGCTGCCCTTCCCCTACCCATGGAGCTTAGCTTGTTAGGCAGTTGCGAGTCCCAGTGCTGGCTGCTGCCCCTCCTCCAAGAAGCTAAAAGGCTTAGAGAGCAGGCAGCTGAAGCAGGTGCTGGTCGCCCCTCCCCTTAAGAGCTCCTCAGGCTTAAGCAAATTCCAGCTGAGAGGATGTAAGAATCTGCGTGTTCCAGGGTTGTGAGGCTAGGCCCTGGTGGGGTGGGTTTGCAACTGGGATCTTCCGATCTGTGGGTTGCACAGTTCCGTGGGATAAGCACAGTTTCCTAGGCTGGGTGGTGTGCTCACTCACTGCCTCTCTTGGCTGGGGGTAGGGGGTCACGGTGGCTCTCAGGTGGGCTGCCACACCACACTGATCTTCCTTCTCTCCGTGAGTCACGCCACCCTTCTAGTCAATTTTGATGAGAATCTGGATACCTTGGTTGCCAGTGAAGGATTCACACGCTTATTATGTTTTTCTTTTTTTTTTTTTTGGAGGCTCTGAGTGCATCTGCTTCTAGTCGGCCATCTTGCCCCCCCCTCCCCTTTTCTGGTGTTAATTGGGCATTTTATTTGATTCCATATTTTATTTGGTCTTAGTACGTGAATTATAGTTTTTTAATTTTTGTGTGTGCTTGCCCTAGAGTTTGCAATATACATTCACAAATAAAGTCCACCTTCAAATAGCATTATACTATTTCACATGTAGTACAGAAATCTTCCAACACAATATGACTGATTCATATGACATTGCTGTTACTGACTTCACTTATCTAAAAACTATAATCACCCAATGTATTGTTAATATCGTTACTTTAACAGGTACCATTTAGTCCAATTACAAGAAAGAACAATAGTTTTATCTTTTTCTGATGATCTTTTTTTCCTTATGTAGATCTGAGTTTTCGACACTATTGCATTACTGTCACAAGACAAAATTACACTTCCACTTCATGAGCAATGCTTTTGTTCTCGATGTAACTGTTTTCTTGCCGCCTTCATTACACAGAAGAGATATTTGCTTGCAAAACTTTACAGTTCAGAGAGGTTTTTGATGGTTAATATTTCAAAGCTACCCAGTGACAGACATAAAATTATGTACCTCATATATCACTGTGAGAGCTTTGATTATATTTCCCAACCCCAGCTTCATGCCAAACTTTGCATCTGGAATTCACAGTTGCTACCTCTGTAAACCACTGCTTAGGATGCTATCTTGGTGCCCTCCACAGCATACAGGATCGTGAATAACTATACATGCAAATTATAGTAGCATGGGGTAGAAAGGTCGTGGCAGTCTGAAAATAAATACTCAATGTGCAGAATCACCACCACCATCGCTATTCCAACCCCTCTCTTTCAAGTTAAATTTTTCACTGTGGCTGCACCATCCTAAAATATTATGTATTTATAACCAGTTCGCCTTTCAATTTAGGGGAAATGAGAAGAGTATATTGTCCTCTCCAGGCAGGGATTTTGAGGAGATGTTTTCATGTGTTATAATCATTAGGACTGCTCATACATATTCTGGCTTTCTCTTATTTGGGGCACATGGTGGGATTCTACATTCTCTCCCATTTGAAGGTCAGTTTAGATTTGTAACTTGTTTTGACCAGTGAAGTATGTGCAAGGGTGGTGAGTATCATTTCTGGACTGAAGCTTTAAGAGACAGTGCAAGTACTGCCAATTCTCTCCTTTGTTCTATAATGTCTGACAGTCCTGAGATGAGAACAATGCGAAGTACAGCACTCTAGCTCCATTCGAAAGGCAGGTTGCACGAGTAAGACATAAGCGTCATGTCTGTATCTCAAGTAGCACCCCCTCTAAAAATACGCTATCTGCTCACCTTAATTTACTTTTGGCTTTGTAGCAAACAGTCACTATCTGAAATTATATTGTGTATTGATCTATTTTCGGGCTTACTGCCAGTCTGTCTAGAGATGAGAACTGTCTCTTATTCAAGACCATAACCCTGTTGCCTTGAACGATGCCTGAAGCATGGCAAGTGCTCGGTCAAGTTTCTCTGAAAAACGAAATTAATAAATGGCTTAAATTGGAAATCAGTTTTCACAAATAAACTAAAACTTGAAACTAAAACTTGATGAAGCCTTACTTTAGGCACCTTCATACAAGTTACATGCAATAAAAACATTTCTTATGCACTTGCTATTCAGGGAATGCTTCCAGCTCACAGCTTTCCCTCTTTAGAATTCCCCATTAATTAGAAATAAAAAGCAATTTGTGATGGGAACGCTGATTTATCAGTAGGGTTTACTATATATATATATATATATATATATATATATAGCGAATAGGTAAGCAAGCAGGTGACTCTAAACAAAGCCATGGGCACAAATTACTGGGGAAAAAAAGATACAAATGGAAGGAATGACATAGCCGGCTGCTTATGTTATCATCATTTCCCTCTCCCTTGCCTTTCCAGCAGAGTCAACTTTGAGCCCTGTTGCAGTGGTTCTTCTTCTAAGAAAATGATGACACCTGGCTTTGTAAAAGAATTATTTGTTCCCTGGAATGTGATGTACTGGAACAAGATGCATTTCCACGTCTGTAACAAAACAAAGAAAAACACAAAAACACTTTTAGAGACTGTAGAAATAATAAGATTATCAACGGCAACCCCTCAGGGACGGCCCAGATGCTCCTACGGCCACGCACCTGCAGCAGAGACCTTCTTCCAGGTTGCCCCTACCGCCCACCCAACCGACCCCCGCCGTCTGCGCCTGCGCCTGCGCCTGCGCCTGCGCCCAGGCGCCTCTCACGCACCCGGGGCCCCCACCACCCTTTCGTGAGAACGAGAGCTGCGGCGTCTGCGCTTGCGCAAGGGAGCCCACCCGCCTCGCCCAAACAACCGCGGCACGAGGCCCCGCCCCGCCCTCTTAGCCGTGGTCTCAGCCGTGTGCGCCTGCGCGCGGGATCTTCCCCGGCCTCGCTCTCTGCGCGGTCGACGGCGCTGCAGGCGAGCACAGGACGATGACGAAGAGGACGGGGCTGCGGGGCGATCCCCAGCACCCCAGGACCTGGAGCCCCAGGTCGCAGCCTCAGGACCCGGAGGATGTGCCCAGCACCACCAGGAGACGCGCGGACGAGGTCGTCGCCCCGCGGCTTGCCAATCAAGCGTGGTGTGGAGACAGGGCGGGGAGTACGCTGGCGGCCGTGTAGACCCGCAGCACGACAAGGTGGACTCAGCCCGGGAGGGAGTCTAGCTGCGGACCATGTCCAGCGTGGATTCCAGAAACCCACCGCCTAGAGTCGCGGGGCGTCCTGAGGGAGAACTGGCCCCTGGTGGGAGTTGGGCGCGCCCCTGGAAGCCTTCCCTCCTCGAGGGCTGGGAGTTAGCGGGAAGAAGAGGCTGCGGGCACCATGATTCAGACCCGGAAACCACGCCTCCAGGCATGGCTAGGAGAAATGGGCTTCAGAGACCACGGCCACCCTTCTCTCTGCCTAGGAGCACGCCTGCCCCAGCACCCGGGCCTGAACGCAGCGAGAGCTCCAGAGCCTGCAAGTCCCAGAGGGCAGGATCCGTTCCTTCTGAGGTGTCCCTAGGAGCTCCCTGAACCTCTAGCCAAAGGCCAGGCTACGGTGGTCAAGTCCCCCAAGTAGGGGGTCTGGTGGCTCATGCCTGTAATCCCAGCACTTTGGGAGGCTGAGGCAGGTGGATTGCTTGAGCTCAAGAATTCAAGACCAACGTGGGCAGCATAGCAAGACTCCCTACCAAAAAAAAAAAAAAAAGAAAAAAAAAGATTTTTTATATATATATATATATATATATACACACACACACACACATATACACAAACACACACACGTACACAAAAAATAGCCGGGCATGGGGGTGCAGGCCTGTAGTAGCAGTTACTGGGGAGGTTGAGGTGGGAGGATTGATTGAGCCTAAGAAGTGGAGGCTACAGTGAGCCAAGATTGCACCACTGCATGCCAGCCTGGGCAACAGAGCAAGACCCCGTCTCAAGGGAGGAAAAAATTAAAAAATAAAAATAAATTAAAAAAAAAGACTTGAAGTTACCCAGATCAGGACTCATGCAGAGAAAAGCCAACAGGAGCAACACCCCACATTAGGGGAGGAAGACACCTGGGGATTCACTAACTTCAGTTGTGTGAATTTTACCCTGTGACCTTGCTTGCTTTATGAGACAGCAGAGGTGGCCAAGGTCAATCCTACTGCTCTGCTTTTCTCCCATTACCGTAGGTAAAGCGTCGTGTTCCTATGTAAGCCCTTCTGTGCCCCAGTCATTTGTGCACGGGGCAGGTCATTGCCTATTCAAGGGAATGACTAGTCCTGTCTTCTGTATCCTCAGTCACCAACTTCTCAGTTAGTGTTGGACCAAGCCTATGTTCAAAACATGACTGAGACAGACCTCAATCCATAGAGATTTATTTAGCCAAGGTCCAAGGACACATCTAGGAAAAAATACAGGATAACAGGAGCATCTGCGCCCCGTACTTTTTCCAAAGAGGGTTTTTGGAACTTCAGTGTTTAAAGGGGAAACAGCAAGCAGGAGAGGAAAAAAAGCGAGGGAGGGTAGGCAGTGACAGATGCTTACATTCTTGTGAAGCTCTGTTTACCCTAGTAAATCTGCATTTTACATGTGAAAAGAGGGAGTAAAGGAAATAGTCAATAATGCGTTCCTCTCAGGATAGGCCCACGTGGATTTTTAATCTTGTCCTTGTCCTGTGAAGATAAGCTGGTAACTGACATTGTCAGGGTGAGATTCAGCAGAACTCGGTTTTAGGACTAACTTATAGAGGAGCTGTGTATCCTGAAGATTCAGCGACTGGCAAGGAATTTCCTTGGGAGCAATGTGTGAGGGAGGCCATCTGAGGAGATATGTGGCTTTCTTTTGTTGTGGGAACCTGGCTTATGGATGAATCGATGACACAGGATTGTGAAATTACAGCTTTTTGGGTACAAAAGGAAGGCAGTATTGCATGACTTAGTTTCCCAGCTTCACTTTCCTTTTGGCATGGTGAGTTTGGGGTCTTGAGATTCTATTTTCTTTCACACCTATCGGCACTGTTAAGTAAGCAGGAAGACAACCTGAGGTTGTCTGTTTACTTTGAGTTCCTACATAATAAATTGCAGCCTAATTTAGTACATAAACCCAAACCTAATTTAGGAGTGAATTTTTTGTAGCAGATAGCCAGATTTCAGCCAATCACAGGCTTCCAGCTGACGAGACTATGCCCAAATAAGGCAAATGCCTCATCACATGATGCTCAAATAAGGCAGCCACCTAGGTGAGGCCAATCAGGTAGCTTTTCTACTTTGCTTAATTGTTCAGCCTGTACAAATTTGCTGCTTACGACTGCTGAGCAGAGCTGTCTAAACCTCTTCTGGTTTGGCGTGCTGCCTTATATATGAATTGTTCTTTGGTCACATAAAGTTGGTTAAATTTAACTTCTCTAAAGTTTTGTATTAAACTGTATGTAAAACATTGGTAGCACAATTTGGATTCAGATACCCAAATATTGACTATGATAATGTAAATAATCCTTAAGCAGACTGATTTACAAAGGCCTGAACAAATTTGATATTCTGAAAATTCACCTCTTCTGATGAAAAAATTGCCAAGACCTTACATTTGGCAGGAAAAAAATGTGTGTTGGTTAAATAAGTTATGCTAACAACAAGAACCTTACCAGAATTAGAAAACTCTTGCTATGCCAGGCACTATGATAAACACACCTTTGTACCTTTTTTAATCCTGAAAAATTTCTAATAAATATGTATTTAATATTATTTGTATTTAATATTAAGTGTATTTAGTATTGCCCCTGTTTTGTGAATTAGTGCAGCAATAAACTGGCTTGCAATGGTGATGTATTCTATAAGGCAGCCATTGTTGTCATAATGCTACATACACTACCAGAATTTCAGTTGCTTATAATTCAAGTACTTATTTTTCTTGTCCATAATCTGTGAATCCTGCTGAAATCAGCTAGACTTTGCTCCAGGATGAGGGATTGGTCCAATTCTGTTCCATCTTTCCATGCATCTTTCATCAGCTTATTAGGAAAGAGTACACTTCACTGGCTGCTCTACTGGGAGGCTTTATCTCCATTAAGTGAACCACAGAGAAAACAGAAAAGAAGAGTTTTACTTCTGTCGTCTGGTGATACATTGCTTTGGTGAATACAAGAAACCACAGGATAAGCAACAGGGCTCTTTGATAAATTCCACAGACTCTCCTGATAGGGCAGTCAAGTCTTTTCCCAGTAGCCAGCCCTTTGCTCTAAAACATGTGGATTTTATTTCTATGGATGTTGTGAGTGTGGACCTAAACTTCTCTAAGAGAACTTGTATTTCTCAAGCCTAAAGATGTATTGCATTTTTTTGTATTTGTGTTTGATCCACATAAAGAAGGGGAAAAAAAGTTTGTATGTGTGGATAGCATTCCAAGAAGGAACTCTAGCCCCAGGAAAGCTGCTATTTCTGCTCTTCTCCAGCTACCTGCCAACAATTTGTCCTCAAAAGAGGCTCTTTCTGACTATTTACAGATCTGTCACTTACAGATTGGCAATTTTCATGCATTTCATTCTGCTTTGCTTTACTTCATACTGGCATCATCTTTATCAGAAGGATATATAAATATAGATATATGGATATCATTTGTCTTCCCTTTCTCCACATTAACATATTCCATGCGTGCAGGAAGTGAAATGGCATCTTTATTTCATTACTGTCTGGTCCATAATACATTCCCTGGCACAAAGGGAACACTTAAATACTTAACTATCAAAATAAAAAAATAAGTAAAATCACTGGATATGGAACATGCTTATTATTAAATGTTTTTCTAGCACTCTACCAGAAAACTATCAGCCACTGTTCCACCACGGTGCTTTCCCTCTCTTGCTTCTTGCACCTCCTCTGTTGTTCTTCCTTTTTGTTAGTTCCAGTTCCACATCACAGTCACGCAAATGTAAGAGAATGGAGAACGCAGTTTTTCAGCTGGGCACAAAGTAACGCTGAGTGAAACGGAAGTTGTTACTGCGGAAGAGGCAGGTGCCTGAACTGGGTGTCTCCTGATAACCTTTCTCCCCATTGCTCTGTGTCCCATATTCAGAGTAGACTCACCAAAGGTCTCCTTTGCTTTCTAGCTTCCAGTCAATTTTGAAAAATTCAGAGCATGGGCAAAACATAGCAGAAAAAGAAATTGTGATTGATTGGAATATTTATTTTCCTGGCTTCCTCCACGTGGAGTTGCTAAAGACCGGCTGCATCTGTCAGCTGCAATCATAGCTCCTGCCTGGCAGCCTTCTCGGTCTCCAGGTTGTAGGAACCACTTTGTCTTATCTTTCAGGCCTGTGGGTGGCAATAATGTTCTTTATTAGTACTAGCCTTAAGATTTCACAAATTATTCTAACTGTTTACTGGAAACCACAAAAAGCACACTGACTGACATCGCCACTACATGCCTTTCTTTTAGGGGCATAATAAAGTAGGAAACACATTTGTTGTCCTCCAGAGAGGGCCTCCAAGTCAACTCCGCATATCTGACTTGCCCCAACCATTTTATGGAGTGCACTGAAGTGTTTTAGGGTCCTGCTTCCCTTCCAGAACAGCATCTTTCTTAGAGTGACTTCTCAGTGCTCCTCAGGCTCAAGGCCAGACCATGAAGATGTCATATTTTCCCTAGAACTGAAAGCTCCTTGAATCAAGGGAACATGGATATTTTACTCAACTGCTCTAGCCTTGTAGCAGGCAAGATGCTGCTTCCAGCTACAGATCTTGAGAAGGCTGCCTCGCACCTATTTAAAATAACACGAAAATCAGTAGCTCACATTGCAAAGCCCAAAGAAGGAAATCCTCCAACTTCAGTCACTTCAGCTGTTCAACCAAATCCTTAATACATAGGGCTCTTTTCATCTCTCTGTTCAGCTATCCACTAGAACAGCAGTCCCCAACCATTTGGCGCCAGGGACTGGTTTCATGGAAGATAATTTTTCCACAGACTGGGGCAGGTTGGGGGGATGGGTTCAGGATGAGTCAAGTAAATTACATTTATTGTGCACTTTATTTCTATTATTATTATATTGTAATATATAATGAAATAAGTATACCACTCACCGTAATATAGAATCAGTGGGAGCCCTGAGCTTGTTTTCGTGCACCTAGATGGTCCCATTTGGGAGAGATGGGATACTGTGATGGATCATCATGCATTAAATTCTCATAAGGAGCGTGCAACCTAGATCCCTCACATATGCAGTTAACATTCAGGTTCGTGCCTACACTGCTCTGACAGGAGGTGGAGCTCAGATGATAATGCAAGTGATGGGGAGTGGCTGTAAATACACATAAAGCTTCACTGGCTCACCTGCTGCTTACCTCCTGCTGTGTGTGGCCTGGTTCCTAATAGGCCACAGACCAGGGTTGGGGAGCCCTGCACTAGAAGTTTCATTTGATCTATGTGCTCACTTGATCACAGAGAGTCAAAAAGAGAGAGAAGTAATCATTTCCCTAATCAAAAACTATAAGGTCCCTTCCTTTAGTCTGATTGAGGCAACTCAGGACATGTGTTTCCCCTTGGATCAAACATTGTCATCAACAGGATCCTGGGTTTATGCATCTGGGAGCTGGCAATTAGGTCAGCTTTTCTGAAGTACAAGGAAAAAGAGAAGAAATCTTAAATCAAATTAATGTTCTCTTGGGAATGAGAAAGGGATTTGTATGTTTGTTTTCCAGGAGATTATTTTATTCTTTTTCTTCTCAGCGTCTTGCTTCACCTTCCGTCTCTCCTACCCTGGCGCTCCCACTCTGTGGTCCATGTTTCAGGGCCCCGCATCTGACAAGTTTCCAACTCATCTTCACTTGGGAGTTGGCTGTGAAGAGACAGGCAAGTCTCTTCATCAAGCAGGAGGAAAACATACAGCGGGAAGGAAATATGAAACGACCTCATTTCTAGTTTAACCCTTTGGATCTCCTTTGTACCACGTCTCCTTGGATGAGAAGAGTCTCCCTCTCATCAGCACATTAAGGAATCTACCATACAACTTCAGTCTTCAGTATTGCCAAAGACTAGTAACCCATGCTCCAAGAGTTAATGACTATAAATGCATCACTGAAGCCTGTAGAAAAAGACCCTGATGCCTCCTGCCCTAATAATTTGTATGTGTTTAATTTTTTCTGTTTGCAAGATAGAAAACAAAAACTGGTCTGGTTACAACTAACCATAGATTTGCACCAACTATTAGAAATGGATTTTTTTATCATCAGCTTTTTTTCATATTGTGTTCATGCTCATCCCTCAGATATTTATATGTTTCAGTCTTGGGGTAATTTATTTCTATTTACTATAAATTTCCTTATGAAATATTTTCAATTATATCACAGGTTGTTATAAATAGTTGGTGTTAAATTGTATAGAGGTATTACATTGCTACTTAATGCCTGCATTTGATGTGGTTATTACAATGGTGACACTATAGATCACTGTAGCAACAAAAACAAGAATTCATGGCCTGTTTCAAACACTGGAAGCTGAAAATATTTCACAGTTATTGAAAGCTGAGGTATGAAGCAATTTAAACATTTAGCTGCTGAGTAATTGGGATCTAGAAATACATCAACCTAGATACTGAATTTTTAGAATAGTCAATATTGAATAATAGCACAGGTAGTTTACTTTTAATTGTCTAGCCATCTGAATGCTTGAGCACGTAAACAGTGACTACACCCATGTAGCTTATTTATCTATGTTTCATAAACAGGCTACCTTCTGAGAGTTAATTGTGTGAACAGGAAAAGTCACTACTTAATAAATTGATGTTCACTTTTACTGATAAATTTCCATAAGCGTTGCCCGGGGCAGTGTTATCTTTGTCTCTATGGTAACCAATGCTATAAAGAGATAAAAGAATCAAAAGAGGGAATATCACCAGTATCATACATAAAATATATGCCTGGAATTATAGGAGATACCAAAAGATTATGCATTTTGGGGGGGGGGTTCTTGTTTGACAGCACACATAAATCACTTGTTGCTTTACTCATTCATAGAGCTAAAAATGTGAGATAGCACCTGTGTTCTCCTGCAAATATGTGTAAGACTGATTGATGACTATGTGCTTCAAGAAGCTTCTTTGTACCATGTCTCCCTGGATAGGATGGGCGCCCTCTCTGATCAGCATGTTAAGGAATCTACCCTAACAGAAGGTTTGAAAAAGTTGGTTGGATTGGCTACATGCATAACTCGGGATCAGTTCTCTTCATGCATCTGCTAATACTCATGGTTCCTGAAAAAGACTTGATATGCTTGCTCTTTGGAAGAGGGGATTAGCTTTTACCCTTCTTCCACAGCTGTTCCAGTTCTGCTCCCAACTTTTTGAAAAATCATCTTCTGCAAATATGCCTCTTGTCATTACCATTTTAGCTTCTCTCCTGATTCTCTTCTTCGAAAGTACAAAGAAGAACATCTGTTGAGGCAGGAACACTCAGGAATGTTAGAAACATTGGAAACTTGGCAAGGCATGCAGAAATGTTGAGTTAGGGGTAGGAGGAAGATTGGAAACACTCATATAGTGAAAAAAAATATATATATATGATCTATGTAAAGATGGATGCAATTGCACCATTATAAGGTGATGGTTAAGTGGTTTCACCTGTAGGAGTAAGGAATTTCCAACTAAAACAGAGTACCTCATTGCCTCTGTTGCAGAGATCCTCCGAGGAGGCATTATAGATATATGGGCTGACATGACTCTACTGTCTGGGACTGTTCATTCACTTTAGTATATTCAAAATCCCCTGTCCCTATTCATGAAGTGCCAAAAGTGCTCTTGGGTTAGTGTAAAAATCACAAACTTCCCCAAGGACTTCCAAAACTTTCTGGGAGTTGAAATACTACCATGGGGATGAGAACCAATAAAAGCAATTTAATAATTTACTTTAAACGTGTCCTAAGAATCCAATATATAACTGACTTTTGGAGTGAAACATACGTTTATCTAAACTTATGTTTATCTGAGTATTTGAAAATCATCTTGCTATAATTCATCTCCACATAATCCCTATTTACCTAACCTATGGGGCAGATGTGCTTAAAGAGCTACATTTGTCAAACTCTTGGGTGATCAAGACTTATCCTGCTTAGATTGAGGTCTGGTAGTCAGTCAAGGTCATGGTCAGTGTGTGTGTCTCCTGCTCCTGGCCATCACATCTCTGCATGGAAAACTTGCTGGGAACGTATTAGTCACATGGCTCACCTGTGTCCTCAGCTCCAAGAAAAAGGAGATGTATCACAAAATAGACTTTGTTGAATTGAACATATGTTTTCATTTGTTTGACTACAGTTAAGGCAGAAAGTGTTGGCAATAGAAGGCTTACACACAGGCAGGCGCACACACACACACACACACACACACACACGAACACATAAAACCCGCTGCCTTCCTGCAAACACATTTGCATCATTTCTGGAGGAAGGTAGAGTAACACCAACCAGTTGCATCTTCTTTGCTTCCAGTTGCTTCCCTTTAGGTCAGCTCCACTGCAAACTATGTTCCAGTCCTGGCTTTGCTACTTAATCTGCTGTGGAAATTTGGGTAAATGGTCAGCCTCTCTAAACCTTAGTTTTTTAAATCTGTGAATTGGGACTTAAAAATTTCTATGCAATAGACTTCATTCTAGGGAGAAAGTGATGAGATTTATGCAAAACTCTTATCATAATAAAGTTTCAGTAATTGCTAACTATTATCATTAAGATTGTTATTTGAGGGGAATTCAAAAGAAACTGAACTGTTTTAACTGAAGTGTAACATTCATATATTAACATGCCCAAATCTTGAGACTATACCTAGATGAAGATTTGCATAATGCTGTGCACCTATGTAACCCCTTCCAGAATACTTAATTATTCAGAATACAGAATGTGAACAGAATATCAGAATGTTTCCCCATTGCCTTCCCCATGAATTCCCAACTTCTACCTCTCCCTTCAGAGAAGGGGTGAGGATAATTAATCTCCAATAATTTTAGGTATTTTTGGAATTCATATGGAGGGAATAATTCACTATAGATTATTTTGTGTTTGGCTTCTCCTCTTTTTTTTAATGTTTGGGAGATTTATGCATATTGCTCTTTGTGGAAATACTTCATTTCTATTGCTATATTCAGTTTTTGCTATATTGCAATATTCAATAGTATGAACACTCTGTGATGTATTAATTTGTTTTCTTATTTGTGGGCATTTTTGTTGTTTCCAGATGTGGCTTTTATGAAGAAATCACATTTTTTTTGAAGAACAAATTTATCTTGGGGGTATACCTAGAAGGGGGACTTCTGAGTCAACAGATTGGTGTTGACTTAGATTTACTAGATGATATTGCTACAAGTTGTTGGACATCCAAGGTAATTATATCTCAATTCAACAGTGACTTTCCACCTTCTAATTTTGTTTCTGCCAAAGGTGTTTTCTGGCTTTACGTGGAAGAAACCATATTTGGCCTAGTTTTATATTCTTGGCCATCAGAGAAACCCATGGATACCTACTGTACTATAATAAATTAATGAATATACAAATCAATTCATCTATCCTCTTTCCTTTCATGAAAAATCCTGCTTATAATGTTTGAACAACTGTTCCTCTTTATTACTTTACTTCCAGCTCTTCTAATATTTTGCCATCTCCTAACATCCACTTTACTTCAGTCACTTTGCTACAGAAAAGAAAACTTGTTGAAGGAAAAACGAAATAATGAAAATAAAGGCAACCTATGAACTCATTTTGCTGTGTTTCAGTCTCACCTTTCAAAGTCTCAATCAAACAACACCATTAAACTTTTCATGTTCATTGTTGTGATTGCTTTCACACCCCCTCCCGGAAGGCTGCAGTTTCAGAAAGTGTAATCCCTGCCTTGCAGGCTCCACACCCACCTACGTTAGCCTTCTCCTGTAATAAAGCAAAACAAGTTCTGACAGCTTGGCCTTTATCCCAGTGGCTGAATCAGGGCTCTCAATCGGTTCTGAAACATTCAAATTAGGAACTGCTGTGTCTTTGCTCTGGAGATCAATCGAAGCACTTTCACAGAAGTGTAAAAATGAAACTCAGAATGGATAAACTCTAACAAGAAGTCATAACCTTATCTTCTAGCAGCTCAAATTACTTTGTTTCTAAACCTCTGGCCAAGAAAAACTATACTCCAGTTTAACAGAAGCATGAAATATGCCAACACATGTGCAAAAGTTTGAACTGATGGAGGGACAGAAAGAGAGGAAAGAGAGAGAGATGGATTCCCTGCAAGAGGTGTTAAAAATGTGTCAGGTTGGACACTGGAGTCTGGAAGACCTGTTATTATTTTTATTCCCTACTCAAGTGGCAGCAGGAGAACTACAGGACGCTGTCTCTTGTGCCGAGCTGAGGGGTTGCAAAATTAAGAATCAGCGCCAGGCAGCCCATAGCAGAATTACAGATGGGTTTTTGGTGCTTCTCACGAAATGGAAACTATGTAGATGGTTCCTGAAGACAGGATAGGAACTGGTCTGATTATTAGCCATGGCTTTTCTGAGCACCATACCCTAAGGGAAGATCATTAACAGCAACACAGAGATTTGGGGGCAGTTTTGTATTTTGCTTTTCTTAATCTTGAGTAACTATTAGGTAGGAGATTTCAAATCATGAGAAAAACCTTGAAAATGAAACACCCATATATTTCTCAATTTGAAAAGGATTTGGGAGTCAAATGTGAGCTACTGGAGGAGGAAGAGCAGAAGCTGCTTTTATTTTACCCGATGGTGCTTCTGTGACCTGCAGGATGTCTGTCATCTCATTCCACCCACAGTGACACTGAGTCACTGTAATGGCTGAGAATGCTCTGGTTAGACAGGCATCAAGCATGTGCTGCAGCTGCACATGGACAGGCAGATCAGGGCACACAGGGATGAGCCCAGGTGAGAGGAACAGGAAAATTCTCTGAAGTCAGCACCGCCTTGTGGAGGACAGCACCAGTTCTAGACAGAGGCTGGCCTGGGGAAATACACATTCTGCAGTGTTCTGGTAGAGGTGGGGCGGGGGCGGGGTTGTTACAGGAAAAAAAGCTCACCATAGCTTTTTAAACCAATGGATTTCATGTGCCCCTGGGATGGAGCTGTCGTGAGCTTTGTGGATTGTCTTTGCTCAGGACTCAATAAAACTGAATCAGGGTTTGGTACTGGCTAGCTAGCATCAGGACAAGGCAGCAGGGTGCAGTGGTGATGAGCCGCTGCTCCAAAGACAGACAGGCCTGGGCTCTGGCGCCAGCACTGCCCTGTGACCTGTGTCATCCAGTGTGCTATGTAACCAGTCTGGGTCTCACCATCCTGAGCTGTAACTTGTAAGTACCTCATAAGATTGGTGCAATGGTTAAATTGGGAAGTGAGTGTAAAGTGCTTCTTAGAATGCCTGGAACATAGTGAATCCTCCAAAGACTGCCCGTTTGGTGGATAGACATTGCTTGCTTTGACTGAAAGATGTCATAGATCAGAAACACCCCTGACAGCAGGGATGCTCAGGCTGGAACACGATTGATCCTCCAGCAACCCAGGCAGCTGAACTGAAGTTAGAGGTGGAGAAACAGAGCCTTGATGTCCAGGTAAGAAGTGAAGGAAAGCGCCTCTGATGAAGGCGCCATGGGAGGAGTGCCCCTTGCTGCCTGTTCTAATTGGAAAAGCCACCAATGACTAGACAGACTTTGCTTTTTGGGTCTGGTGATTTCATCTCGTCCGTAATACAGCCATCAATTTATCTAGGTCTGAGTGCTTAGATTTCTTTTCGTTGAGTTCTTTGCTACAAAATAAATTTGACTGTAATGTGTAGAGTTGATTTCCTTTCATTTTTCTCAGGTCTCTTCTCTTGCTGCTCCTGATGGCTTCTGATTAAGGCTGGCATCTTTTAGGGATGACTCAAGGTCATTGTATATTCTTTAAAACACAAACCAAAGGCCGGGCGCGGTAGCTCACGCCTGTAATCCCAGCACTTTGGGAGGTTGAGGTGGGCAGATCACGAGGTCAGGAGTTCTAGACCAGCCTGGCCAACATGGTGAAACCCCGTCTCTCTAAAAACACAAAAATTACAGGTACATGGCATGCACCTGTAATCCCAGCTACTCAGGAGGCTGAGGCAGGAGAATCACTTGAACCCATGAGTCAGAGGTTGCAGTGAGCCGAGATAGTACCACTACACTCTAGCCTGGGTGACAGAGCAAGACTCAGTCTAAAGAAAAAAAAAACAGAAAAATAAACTTTTGGATACAATTGTAAGTTAATGCGCAGTTTTGAGAAATAATACAGAAAGATCCCATCTACATTTTCACCCTACTTTCTCCAGTGATAATATCTTTCCTAACTATACTACAATTAATAACACAACCAGAAATTGTCATTGATACTATTTCTCTAACTTATGCAGATTTCATCAGGTTTACTTTCACATGTGTGTCTATGTGTAATTCTGTAAGATTTTGTCACAGGTGTAGATTTTTGTACTGTCTTTTAAGATTGTACCTGTTTTTAAATGAGTGAAAAAATTTGCCTCAAAAAGGGATCTATTCAAATACAAGAATTATTGCCCACATCATTATCTCCAAAGAAAATCTGTAATAATGAAAACCTTGTCTTATGGTTTCAGCTGCTACAATCTCTCATATAGCTTCTCTAAGAGAAGCCTGAAACACAACTCCAAGGCAATCTACAAGCCCTCTGTGGTCTGAAGGTCGCCACAGAAATATCCCTGGCTGTCATTGTCTTGGGAGTTATATAATAAGCCGTGTGGGTCATCTTCAGCAATCCACTCAGACCCCAACATGCTCCTGGCAATCTGGAGAGAGGAGAGGCACAATTAAGGAGAAATGTATCCACATTTACTACACTATGCTCCTAGTATCCTTTAAGTTTTTAAATCTTTAATTATTTAAAGCTTTGTTGAAGTACAATTGACATTAAAAATGCAAATATTTAAAATAAAGTGTACAATTTGATGAAGGTGGACATATACATATTGATGCAGGATTTTCTTCTCAGTCATTTAGCAAGCCAAGGACCTCTGGCTGGCCATGCTCCACCCCCAGGCCTCACTTGATCAAGCTACCTGCCGTAGGAGACATCCCGCCCACTCAGCCTGCCCCGCTGAGTGTGGCTTGTGCAACAGTAACTGAGTTCTTGTCCCATGCCCAAGACGAATGAGGATGCACTGACAATCAAAGAGTGAACAAGGTGGGGAGTTTTATTGAGTGATAAAACAGCTTTCAGTGGAGAGGGAATGCAGGGGTGGTCCCCCTACCTGAAGGTGGGAAAGTCTACCCAATATGTCTGAATCCAGGGCTTTTTATGGACTCAGAAAGGGGAAGGGGCAGGCCATAGGTAGTATTGGAAGAGGCAACATTCAATGGGTTAAAAGGCATTAATCAGAAAGAATCAATTGGGCAAGGGCAGGCAAATGGGAACAGAAGTTCTCACTCTGGGTTACAGGTTTCATCCAAATCTGGTCCTTTAGCTTTCATGCTGTTGTTGGCCTGAGGGTGGGGTTTCACCAGGGACCCACCCCATCTGTGTAGGCATTTGGCTCCCTCTTCTTGCTATCAATATGGCTATAATGAATATATTGTTTTTGTTTTTTATGTAATTTTTTTGTCATCAAATTGATTACATAATTTAAGTAACTGTTGATTGAGAAACCTACAATAAAGTGTGAGTAGTTTTTACATTTAATAGTCTTCAATGTTACCAACAGATGATATATTTAATACAGCCATTTATCCCCAAAGATAATTTATCAAATAATAGCAGATAGTGATGGATAAAGCTCTCCAGAAGATGTTTTTATGCAACTGAGTTTTCCACCGTGCTAGGTATTTTTATTAGTTCAGGGGAAACAACTGGGCAGTGGAAACTGTATTCACTTGGCCTAAACAGTGACGTAGTAGGCTATTGAAGACTGGCCAGGATGGAGGAGTTGAACTTCTGATAAAACTAATATGTAGACTTTTAAAAACAATATTCACTAGAATAAAGTGAGTGCAAGGTTGTTTAATGAAAAAGTGACCTGTCAGTATCCCATTTCACCATAATGAATGTATTAACTAGCCTTATGTAAAATGTGGCATCAGACAGCTCACATCAGCAGGCAGTCAGTCTGCTTTCTCTGAGGTTTCTAATACCAAAGACACAACTAAATAGGAGCCAGGTCTTCTGTATCCCCTTCCTATCCAGGGAAAGAAGGGGGAGATGCAGCCAAAGAACCTTCTAATATATCTTAAAATAATGACTTACCAGCTTAAACTTTGGACCTTTACTCCACTAAATAAACCTGAAATCAGTTCCTGGAGTTTGACAAAAGCACCAGGTCCAGGGCCGACTCATTGAGAATTGATCCTCTGATTGATGATAATTTTACCATCGATGCTCTAAAAATCAGTGAAATTGCCTTTGCAATAATTATAACAGAGAGAAAATTTTAACAGTGGGGCAGATCTGATCAACCAAACTCCCTCTTGCTTTTGGCCTTCAAGCTGCCTTAATTATTCCTGGGTTTAGGCTGGGCTAGCGTTGGTAGACATTTAGTTTATAGTTTAAATGATAATAGCCTTTCCCTAAAACTCAACTGCCTTTGGAAAGCTAATGAGAAACCATTTTGCTAAGTGTAGACATAAATGATTGCCAGCCATTATTCCAGAAGGCACAAGATATGCAACTTCCCCAATTACTCCTACAGATAACATCCCTACTGTAGAAGCTAAAATTGGCATTTTGAGATATATTTGCAGATTTTTTTGCATGTCTGACACTGATGATGGCTCCACCTGGACCCACCAACCACTCCTGTAGCCCCACCTAGAAGTGATTCAGCCACAGGGGGATCAATGAGTCCCTGCTGCTGATTGCTTGGTGGTGCAATTATAGGGTGATCGCACCCCCAATCAATCAGCAGTAAGCACCCACTGCCTAGCCACTCCTACCCCTTCCCCAAACTGTTAGTGGTGGAGGCTGTGAGGTTCTTGGCATCTTGAACAAAGAATTGGACAAAACACCAAAACAAAGCAAGGAAGGAATGAAGGGTTTTCTTGAAAATGGAAGTACACTACACAGTGTGGGAGCAGCCTGAGAATAGGGGCTCAAAGGCCCCATTACAGAATTTTGGGGAGTTTAAATACCCGCTAGAGGATTCCACTGGTTACTTTGGGTACTCCCTATGTAAATGGAGAGGATGAAGTAAAGTAACAAAGACATTTACTGTGTATATGCTATGGAGAGGGCATTTCCTGTTATAGCTGAAGTGTGAATCAGCCTTATGTTCCCTGCCTCCAGACCCTATTTTCCTGCCTCATTTCCCCCTGAGAGATGTGATCCCCACACATGTTTATGGGAGGCAGAGGGACCTATGGTCTTTTTTCTGCAACTGCTTCATGCTGACTTGGGGTGTAGTCCCTACCTATTGGGGACCACGGAACACTTGCTCTGCTCTGTCTAGTGGAGGCAGGGTAGCTTCTTGATGGCCAGGGGTGGTGTCTTCAACTGGAACTGCCTAGAGCCTTTGTTGCATGATCTTCTGAAGCCTGATGGTCTCTAGGCGAGAGGGAATGAATTTGGTTAAAAGATTAAAGGGAACTTCAGGGGATGGATACTTACACTGTCAGAAATGTTTGTTATAGAGATTTGCAGGAGAAAAAACAAACCCTGGTCTGTTCTCGAATCTATATGTTTCCTTAAAGTCTTAGCACGAGTGACTCCATTTTGTTTGGCTTGGTTTGTTGGGGCCTAGTGCATGAGCTCAGTCCAAAACCATGGCCTCCCATAATTTTGTTTAAAAAAAATCTCTTCTTTTTGGTCAGGCTCTCACTTAGGTGAGAGTGCAACCAATATTTAGGGCCTTAGCGCCACTCTCAATTACCATCATTTTGGGTTTCCGGTCTCAGCACGTCATTTATAGGTTACGGTGTCCTCATGGTTGCATATTTCTTTCAGCTCCTGTTATTCGAGATGAAGAGAAACCATATGACATTCTAGAGATGGCTGCATATTTCTTTCAGCTCCTGTTATTCGAGATGAAGAGAAACCATATGACATTCTAGAGATGGCTGCATGCAAACATTTAAAACCTTTGAGAGAATATAATGCACCTTGGAGACTATTGTTATGAATATTAGGAGGATAACAGCAAGAGTTTGGAGTATGCTCCTTATCCAAGGTCCCCATTTTAGAAATAACCCTCAAAATCCTAAGGAAATTGAACATTCACACAAAGGATTCTTAGCAAAGCAATTTTACTTCTGCGCAGAGGGGTGCCC